>NC_087288.1:16257764-16566931 GCF_015220805.1 Pogoniulus pusillus
AGAGGCCAAGGGGATGAGATTGAACAAGGCCAAGTGCAGGGTTCTGCACTTTGGCCACAACAACCCCAAGCAATGCTAAAGGCTGGGGACAGAGTAGCTGAGGGCAGCCAGAAAGAAAGGGACCTGGGGATACTGGTAGATAGTAGCTGAAGATGAGGCAGCAGTGTGCCCAGGTGGGCAGGAGAGCCAATGGCATCCTGAGCTGGATCAGTAGCAGTGTGGCCAGCAGGACAAGGGAGGTTATTCTGCCCCTGTACTCAGCACTGGTCAGGCCACACCTTGAGTGCTGTGTCCAGTTCTGGGCTCATCAATTCAAGAGAGATGTTGAGGTGCTGGAAGGTGTCCAGAGAAGGGCAACAAAGCTGGTGAGGGGCCTGGAGCACAGCCCTGTGAGGAGAGGCTGAGGGAGCTGGGGGTGTGCAGCCTGGAGAAGAGGAGGCTCAGGGCTGAGCTCATTGCTGTCTACAACTACGTGAAGGGAGGATGTAGCCAGGTGGGGTTGGCCTCTTCTCCCAGGCAAGCATCAACAGAACAAGGGGACACAGTCTCAAGCTGTGGCAGGGGAGGTCTAGGCTGGATGTTAGGAGGAAGTTGTTGTGAGAGAGAGTGATTGGCATTGGAATGGGCTGCCCAGGGAGGTGGAGGAGTCACCATCCCTAGAAGTGTTGAAGCAAAGCCTGGCTGAGGCACTTAGTGCCATGGTCTGGTTGACTGGCTAGGGCTGGGTGCTAGGATGGACTGGATAATCTTGGAGGTCTCTTCCAACCTGGTTGATTCTATGATTCTATGAATAAAATACAAATCTACAGCACCTCTCATGAAAGAGTGGACAAGAGAAGCAGCAGAGCAGAAGTCTGCTGGTGCTCATGGAGCAAGCATCAGATCAGGAAAGCCTTATTCTGTTGTCAGATCTGAAATGTGCCTTCTCTTTGACCCTGGGTGAATCCCTCAAGGCTGTTTTGTTCAGATTACTCAAATACCTCGAGGTACAGATATATATTCAGTAGGATTCAGGTTAATCTTCACTGAAACCCTCCAGCACCTACCCATTTATTGACTGGCAGGGGGGAATGCCAAGAACTTCCTCTCCTGATGCTGGACATATGGCTATCTCTAAAACCCCTGCCCTTATCCAAAACTATGAAATGCTTATATTTAGCCACCCCAAAAAAAAGCACTTAATAAAACATTTTAGCAGATGAGAAGCATCCAAGTTTAGAGTCATAACCCAAACCAGATCCTCTGCTACTCTACCAAGCCCTGGAGGACCATACATTGATGAGATCTCTGTTGGACCACAAGATTACCAACTATAGCCTCTGTATGGTGATAGCCATACCTGAGACCTAAGCCTCAGATCTGTCACACTCCTTGAGAGCTGAGTGCCATAGGCACATTAACCACAGGTTTATTGCAACTCAGTGGGAAGGGGAGATTCAGCACCATTCTCAAGCCACCACCTGCATTCTCATGGAATCATAGAATCATAGAATCAACCAGGTTGGAAGAGACCTCCAAGATCATCCAGTCCAACCTAGTACCCAGCCCTAGCCAGTCAACTACACCATGGCACCAAGTGCCTCATCCAGTCTTTTCTTGAACACCTCCAGGGATGGTGACTCCACCACCTCCCTGGGCAGCCCATTCCAATGCCAATCACTCTCTCTGACAACAACTTCCTCCTAACATCCAGCCTAGACCTCCCCTGCCACAGCTTGAGACTGTGTCCCCTTGTTCTGGTGCTGGTTGTGTGGGAGAAGAGGCCAACCCCACCTGGCTACAGCCTCCCTTCACATAGTTGTAGACAGCAATGAGCTCTGCCCTGAGCCTCCTCTTCTCCAGACTAAACACCCCCAGCTAACTCAGCCTGTCCTCACAGGGTTTGTGCTCCAGGCCCCTCACCAGCTTTGTCACCCTTCTCTGGACACCTTCCAGCACCTCAACATCTCTCTTGAATTGAGGAGCCCAGAACTGGACACAGCACTCAAGATGTGGCCTGAGCAGTGCTGAGTACAGGGGCACAATAACCTCCCTTGTCCTACTGGCCACACTGCTCCTGATGGAGTATTTAATTGCCAGATGAAATTCAGAGTAGGAATAGTGTAGGTAAAGAAACAGAGCAGGTCTTCTCCTCTCTCCTTGGAGCACCACTACTATGCAGTAAAATACTGTTCATGGGACTAGATAGAAAGAGAAACAAGCATGGAAGAAACAACAGTCTGGAGCCTGGTCAGAATGGGCTGGTCCCAGCTACTGAGGTTGTGTTTGGGTTTTCATCAACGAGCACTCATCGTGAAGTGTATCAACAGCCACTGAAGGAGCTCTGATCCTCTTCTCCAGGCTGCACACCCCCAGCTCCCTCAGCCTCTTCTCATAGGGTTTGTGTTCCAGGCCCCTCACCAGCTTTGTTGCCCTTCTCTGGACACCTTCCAGCACCTCAACATCTCTTCCATTCTTGAAAAAGCTTTGCTTTTTCCCCCCTTATTTACTGTTTTTCCAGCTGCTGTTAAATAACAGTCCCACCATCCTAAGGGAAGGTTGATTGTCAGTGTGGAAAAGCAAACTATCCCTACCTGTTACATGTGCCAGACATTATACAGTCCATTGTAGTTAGGATCAAGGACACAGAAATTAACAAACAGCAAAAATATCAGAGCAGCCAAGGCCAAGGGACTTTGTAGAACCCATGATACAGCAGCTGAGACTGAGGCTCATGCTGTGCTTCCCACCACAGTTTGAAAGGGACCAAGGACTATAGCAGCAGGGTGGGACTTCTCTGATGTATTCAAGGGCCTGCATGCATCCTTTGTAAAGACTGAAAGAGAAAATGTGCTCAGTGAAATATGCTTTATCAAATGGGATGCTAAGTATAATCTTGTGAGGGGACTCCAGCCAGAGGGATGCTGTACAGAGGGACCTGGACAGGCTGGAGAGGTGGGCACAAGCCAACCTCATGAGGTTTAACAAGATCAAGTGCAAGGTCCTGCAGCTGGATCAGGGTAATCCCAAGCACAAATGCAGGCTGGGCAGTGAGTGGCTGGAGAGCAGCCCTGAGGAGAGGGACTTGGGGGTGCTGGTGGAGGAGAAGCTCAAGATGAGCCAGCAGTGTGCACTTGCAGCCTGGAGGGACAACCAGAGCTTGGGCTGCATCAGGAGAAGTGTGGCCAGCAGGCCCAGGGAGGTGATTCTCCCCCTCTGCTCTGGTGAGACCCCACCTGGAGTACTGCATCCAGTTCTGGAGCCCCCATTACAAGAGGGATGTGGATGTGCTGGAGTGTGTCCAGAGAAGGACCACTGGGATGCTCAGAGGGCTGGAGCAGCTCTGCTGTGAAGACAGACTGAAAGAGTTGGGGCTGTTCAGTGTGGAGAAGAAGAGGCTCCCAGGTGACCTTCTTGTGGCCTTTCAGTATTTGAAGGGGGCCTACAAAAAAGCTGGGGAGGGACTTTTTAGGCTGTCAGGGAGTGACAGGACTGGGGGGAATGGAACAAAGCTGGAGATGGGTAGGTTGAGGCCGAATGTGAGGAGGAAGTTGTTGAGCATGAGAGTGGCAAGAGGCTGGAATGGGTTGCCCAGGGAGGTGGTTGAAGCCCCATGGCTGGAGGTGTTTAAGGCCAGGCTGGCTGAGGCTGTGGCCAGCCTGCTCTAGGGTAGGGTGTCCCTGCTCATAGTGAGTGGGTTAGAACTGGCTGATTCTTGTGGTCCCTTCCAACCCTGACTGATTCTATGATCTTGCAGCTGTGCCATGGCAGCAGTTAAAGCTAGGTAGATAAGATGAATGCCACTTCACATTAAGAGACCTGAAAGCACTCTGATAAGGAATGCCCACGCTGAGAGGAAGGTGGCTGGATCCTGCACGTCTCTTCAAGTGCAGTCTGATTTATTAGTCACATTTTGGTGGGTGCCAGGAATCTAGCTGCAAAGAACATTGTATAATTCAGATATGGAAAAAGTTAGTTCTTTGTGGTATTGCATTTTAGATGAAAACCCACTTCCTCTCCTGCAGAGCAAAGAAAGCAGAGCGTAGGCTTTGGGTTTATCATTCATTGCATCTGCACCTTCTGAATAAGCTCAAAGTCTGTGAGCCAGAAATGGGAGATTCATGGTCTGAATCTTCCCCTCTTTTGCATGCCTGTAAATTTGAAACACAGAACAGAATCACAGAATGACTTAGGTTGGAAGTGACCTCAGAGATCATCTCTTCCAACCTCCCAACTGTGGGCAGGGATGCTTCTCAACTAGACTGGTCTGCTCAAGGCTCTGGCTGTGGCCAGCACCAGAACAAGAGGACACAGCCTCAAGCTGTGCCAGGGGAAATTTAGGCTGGAGGTGAGGAGAAAGTTCTTCCCTGAGAGAGTCATTGGACACTGGAATGGGCTGCCCGGGGAGGTGGTGGAGTCGCCGTCCCTGGAGCTGTTCAAGGCAGGATTGGACGTGGCACTTGGTGCCATGGTCTGGCCTTGAGCTCTGTGGTAAAGAGTTGGACTTGATGATCTGTGAGGTCTCTTCCAACCTTGGTGATACTGTGATACTGTGAGAGTAAACCAGGTGAGAGTGGGCAGGTAGAACTTTCTATCCTTTATCTCCTGCAACTTCTACACATTCAAGTATCCTCATGAGGGACATTACTTCTTCAGTGCCTTTGCCTATCAGAGCTAAGCAAAAATCTCAGTGCATTTCTGTGCTCATTTCTCTCTTTTTATCTCTTTGTCTGCTTAGCTAGCTGTCTGCTTTGATATTTCTACTTTGCATTTAACCAGGCCAGATATTTCCCCTTTGTCTTTCCCCTACAGTCATATGAAAATGGAAAGGAAAAGTAAAGGGGAAAAAAAAAAGATAAAAAGAAAAATTAATTAAAAAATAACAAGAAAAGTGAAAATAAAAGTGAAAAAGCAAAAGGAAAAGAAGAAAAAGAAACAGCAAAAAAAAAAAGAAACAAAAAAAAGAAAGAAAAAGAAAAAAGAAAAAAGAAAAAAGAAAAAAGAAAAAAGAAAAAAGAAAAAAGAAAAAAGAAAAAAGAGAAAGGGAAAGGGAAAGGGAAAGGGAAAGGGAAAGGGAAAGGGAAAGGGAAAGGGAAAGGGAAAGGGAAAGGGAAAGGGAAAGGGAAAGGGAAAGGGAAAGGGAAAGGGAAAGGGAAAGGGAAAGGGAAAGGGAAAGGGGAAGGGGAAGGGGAAGGGGAAGGGGAAGGGGAAGGGGAAGGGGAAGGGGAAGGGGAAGGGGAAGGGGAAGGGGAAGGGAAAGGGAAAGGGAAAGGGAAAGAAAAAAGGAAAAAAGGAAAAAAGGAAAAAGGGAAAAGGGAAAGGAAAAGGAAAAAAGAAAAGTGAAAGTGAAAGCAAAAGGGAAAGGAAAAGGAAAGTCAAAAGAAAAAAGACAAAGAAAAAAAAGGAAAATTAAAAGGAAAAAGGGAAAGGAAGAACAAAAATGGGGAAAGGGAAAAGGGAAAGGGGAAAGGGGAAAGGGAAAGGGGGAAGGGAAAAGGGAAAGGGAAAGGGGAAAAGGGAAAGGGGAAAAGAAAAAAGGAAAAGGGAAAGGAGTAAAAGAGAGAAAGAAAGAGAAAGAGGGAAAGAGAGAAAGAGAGAGAGAAAGTGAAAGAGAGAAAGAGAAAGAGGGAAAGGAAAAGGAAAAGAAAGAAAATAAAGAAAAAGGAAAAGAACAAGACAAAACCAAAAAGAAACTAAGAAAAAGGAAAAGAAAAAAAGGAAAAGAGGATAGAGGGAAAAGGGGAAAGGGGAAGGAAAGGGGAGGGAAAGAAGACACACACAAAATAAAAATGGAAGGAAAGGAAAAAGAGAAAAATAGAAAGAAAAAGATCCATAAGATCTTGTAATTAAGTAGGAAAAGTGCTGAGCTGCTGGTAGGAGACACAGTATGGCAAATAGCAAGGCAGGCCTGTGAGCTGGAAGCCTGCCTGTTAGTGTAACTATTTAACCCCAGGATAATTGGGGTTGCAGAAAAGGCGAAATCCTTTACCCAGAAAGCACAGGCATTTTGGTCAGACAGGGAGCAGTGCCCAGGGGACCTTCCTTAAGAGCCAGATTTGCACATTCATAAGCTGTTAACAACTGCCACCTTCGTTGGGGGTGTTCAACTCACTGCTTTTAACAAAGCACCACAGCAGCTGATGAACGTTTCACCAGGATGCTGCTGCTGTCACTTTCCCTCTGGCATCTCAGCTCTGCAGGGCTCAAAACACAGTTTCAGCCTTGCCATTTCGGTTTTTCCCTAACAAAGCTGAGCTCTCCAGCCAGCCCAGGGTATTACATTACCAGTCTTGCTCAGAAACATCATCATTCACACACCCAGCACCTACTGACTTAAACAGAAAGCGAAAACATCTCTCACTGGGGTTATTATCTCCCACGCAGCTGCCGCCTGGAGGAATGGGGATCCAATTCTTCCCCCACCTTCAGTCGTTCCCACTTCTGATTTCTGGCACACATCTGTTGGCTGACACCTTCCAGCTCTCTTTGCCCCAGGATCTTCCCCTTAGAGGCTTAAGAAACCAAAAGCCTTAGACTGTCTCTGTGATTACAGAACAATCTCTTTACCACGCTGCTGATTTTTCATGCTCAGAGCTGCATTTTATGAGCATATTTTCCCTGAGGTTATCATAGAATCAAAGAATCAAGCAGGTTGGAAGAGACCTCCAAGGTCATCCAGTCCAACCTAGCACCCAGCCCTATCCAATCAACTAGACCATGGCACGAAGTGCCTCAGCCAGTCTTTTCTTGAAGACCCCCAGGGACAGTGACTCCACCACCTCCCTGGGCAGCCCATTCCAGTGCCAATCACTATATAAAAGGTTGAGCTCCAGGGAAAGTTTAAACCATGCTCCTCCAGGAATTACTAAATCTGTTGTCTATAGGGAGAGGGGGAAAAAAAAACCAACCCAACCAACTATATTTTCAAACTTTTAAAAAGCATTTTAAACAAGTGCAACTAATTAGAGCCTGATCAAAGCCAAGTGAAGCCCTCTGGAGCAGCTGCATTCTCTTATATTCATAAAAAATCAGGCCATTTGGATAGTTAGTTAAATAAGGATTATTGGAACTCAGCCAGATCCCTTTGAAATCAATGGGACTCTTGAATGACTTCAATGCCATTAGTATCATAGCTTTAGAAAATGACCTTTGCATTTAATTCATCTTATTGCTGCTGCCTGGTGCAACTGTGTAAAATCACACAGAATGATTTAGTATGTAAGAGGCTTGCTGAGATGATCATTCAGTCTAGCCCCTCAGCCTGAGCAGGACAAAGCTGGAGCAGGTTGCCTGAGACCATGTCCAGGTAAGTTTTGAGTGTCTCAGAGGTTGAAGATTCTGCACAAATGAAGTTGGTGAAAGGCCTGGAACACAAACCCTATGAGGAGAGGCTGAGGGAGCTGGGGGTGTGCAGCCTGGAGAAGAGGAGGCTCAGGGCAGACCTCATTGCTGTCTACAACTACCTGAAGGGAGGCTGTAGCCAGGTGGGGATTGGTCTCTTCTGCCAGGCAACCAGCAATAGAACAAGGGGACACAGTCTCAAGTTGTGCCAGGGGAAGTATAAGCTGGATGTTAGGAGGAAGTTGTTGTCAGAGAGAGTGATTGGCATTGGAATGGGCTGCCCAGGGAGGTTTTGGAGTCCTCATCCCTGGAGGTGTTCAAGCAAAGCCTGGCTGAAGCACTTAGTGCCATGGTCTGGTTGACTGGCTAGGGCTGGGTGCTAGATTGGACTGGCTGATCTTGGAGGTCTCTTCCAAGCTGGTTGATTCTATGATTCTATGATTCCTCTTGATGCAGCCCAGGATATGATTTGCTTTTTGAGCTGCAAGTGTACACTGGTGGCTCATGTTGAACTTCTCATTGACCAGCACCCCTAAGTTCCTCTCTCCAGGGCTGCTCTCAAGCCAGTCACTGCCCAGCCTATGTTGGTGCTTGGGATTGCCCTGATCCAGGTGCACACAGTGAGCTACACATGCTCTGAGGCCAACAGCATCAGGACAACATGCCTGGGATTCCACCCTGATAGCTATACCTCAGAAGTAATATCTGGGATCTGTAGAAAGTCCAGACCACCAAGCCAGTCCATAGTGACAACGTAGCTCCAAGGTCAAGCTAGAAAGGTAGGACTCAGGATCTGACTCCAGATCAACAGTGCAGCTAGTCAGGCATCAGCCAAGGCAACACCAGGCTGAACAACTACTCTCAAGAAAAGTGAGCTGAGGCCCCCAGCTCACCCCAGAGATGAGACTAAGCCACAGCCAACCCACTTGGAGAGGAGGAAGCTGAGAGTCAACACACCCTCAGAAGGAAGCAGACAGTCCAGAGGTATCTAGATGCAGAACAGCTTTTCTATTCACGAGGCAGCATTTCACAGAACAGAACTACAGAGTTATTTAGGTTGGAAAAGACTTTTAAGACCATCAAGTCCAACTATATCCTCTCACTGCCAAGTCCACCATTAAGCCATGTCCCTAAAAGTTTATTTGCCACAAGAGAAGACTGCTGTTTTCCTTTGTTTTTGACATGGTGAGATCCTTCTCAGGTCTTGTCTCTATGCTTTCCAGCCTCTCCCCTACTTCACAGGGCTATTTCTGATGCTCTAATAATAGACCAGGCTGTAATTCTCATGACTAACACATAATTCTTGATGCAATTCAGGTCCTACCTCTGCTTGTCTGGAGTTTAAACTTGACTGTCTAGCAATTGCTGGAAATGAAACACAGATAAAAACCAAGCAATGCTTGACTGAACACAGAATGCATTATTCAGCTCTTTGCTACTATTGCATATGGCTCAATTATCATCTCCTGCTTCGTACAGAAATCTGGATGTGCACAAGGATAGGTATTGCCAAGACCTCACAAGAAATAGTACCATGCTGTGTTGGAATCAGCATGACTTGAACAGGCTGGAGAGCTGGGCACAGAGGAACCAGAGGAGGTTCAACAAGAACAAGTGCAGAGTCCTGCACCTGGGGAGGAATAATAAACTGCACCAGTAGAGGCTGGGAGGTGATCTGCTGGAGAGCAGCCCTGTGGAGAGGGAGCTGGGGGTCCTAGTGGACAACAAGCTATCCATGGCACAGCAATGTGCCCTTGTGGCCAAGAAGGCCAATTGGATCCTGGGGTGTATTAAGAGGAGTGTGGCCAGCAGACAGAGGGAGGTTCCCCTGTCCCTCTACTCTGCCCTGGTGAGACCTCACCTGGAATATTATGTTCAGTTTTGGGCTCCCCAGTTCAAAAGGGACAGGGATCTATCCAAAAAAGCCCAACAGAGAGCTGTCAAGATGATAAAGGGGCTGGAGCATTGCCCTATGAGGAGAGGCTGAGGGACCTGGGGCTTTTTGGTCTGGTAAAGAGAAGACTTAGAGGGAATCTAATCAATGTTTATAAATACCTGAGGGCTGATGGTCAAGAGGGAAAGGACAAACTCTTCTTGGTTGTGCCCAGTGATAGGACAAGGGCCGATGGATGTAAACTACAGCACAGGAAGTTCCACCTCAACACGAGGAGGAACTTCTTTACTGTAAGGGTCACAGAGCACTGGCACAGGCTCCCCAGACAGGTTGTGGAGTCTCCTTCTCTGGAGCCTTTCAAGACCCATCTGGGTGCATTCCTGTGTGACCTGTGCTAAATTCTGTGGTCCTGCTCTGATAAAGGGGCTGGACTCAATAATTTATGGAGGTCCCTTCCAGCCTCTAACATGCTGTGATCCTGTGAATGCTTTCCTCTTCCTTTGGCTTCTTGTTCCATCCTGAATGATAGTTCAGCATTTTTTAAGAATGTGAATTATTGCAAGTCCCAGTTGGCTGACTTCCCCAAAGGTTGTTGCCTTGATTAAAGACACACCACAGGACCATTCTGGCTAAATGGAAGGGCAGAGGCCAATGGGATGAGATTGAACAAGGCCAAGTGCAGGGTTCTACACTTTGGCCACAATAACCCCAAGCAGCACTACAGGCTGGGGACAGAGTGGCTGAGAGCAGCCAGGAAGAAAGGGACCTGGGGGTACTGACAGAGAGTAGCTGAAGATGAGGCAGCAGTGTGCCCAGGTGGCCAAGAGAGCCAATGGCATCCTGGCCTGCATCAGGAGCAGTGTGGCCAGCAGGACAAGGGAGGTTATTGTGCCCCTGTACTCAGCACTGGTCAGGCCACACCTTGAGTGCTGTGTCCAGTTCTGGGCTCCTCAATTCAAGAGAGATGTTGAGGTGCTGGAAGGTGTCCAGAGAAGGGCAATGAAGGTGGTGAGGGGCCTGGAGCACAAAGCCTATGAGGAGAGGCTGAGGGAGCTGGGGGTGTGCAGCCTGCAGAAGAGGAGGCTCAGGGGTGACCTCATTGCTGTCTACAGCTGCCTGAAGAGAGGTTGTAGCCAGGTGGGATTGGTCTCCTCTCCCAGACAACCAGCAACAGAACAAGGGAACACAGTCTCAAGTTGTGCCAGGGGAGGTCTAGGCTGGATGTTAGGAGGAAGTTGTTGGCAGAGAGAATGATTGGCATTGGAATGGGCTGCCCAGGGAGGTGGTGGAGTAGCTGTCCCTCGAGGTGTTGAAGCAAAGCCTGGCTGAGGCACTTAGTGCCATGGTCTGGTTGATTGGCTAGGGCTGGGTGCTAGGTTGGACTGGCTGATCTTGGAGGTCTCTTCCAACCTGGTTGATTCTATGATTCTACAGAGAACTGGAATCTAAAGCTTTCTACTGCATCTCAGTTTGTCCATTTGACATGTCAGTTTGCCCATTTCACATGTCAGTTTGTCCATTTGACATGTCAGTTTGTCCATTTGACTCAGAATTGTTAAGGTTTAGTAGCTGGTTTACTGCATTATGATCAGGAGGTTTGCGAAGAAAGAGCTCCACTGCTTGTTTCGGCCAGGAGGAAGAGCAATTTGTGCAGTCCAGTGTTTAAACAGTGACCTTTTAGCAGATACAAAAGGCCAAGTGGAGGACTGCATCACAGCTGGATGGTTTTCATGCAGTTATGTATGCTATGTAAATTCTGACCAGCCAGTTATGGATAACACAGAATATGAAGGATCAGCAGATACGTGAGGATTGCATTGCTCCCTCCCTCTCCAGCCCTCTTGTTTGTTTGAAGATTTCACAGGGATGCCTGAATTTTTCAGCAGTGCTTCAGGGCATTTCTTGTAAATGTGCTGCAAATATGGAAATGGATTGATTGACCTAGTTGTGAGGTTAGTGTTAACAAAGCTCATTGGCAAGTTATCAAGCCCCAGAAGCCAATTCCATCAGTGTTCTTCCCCCAAAAGGCAGAAGCACTTTCCCTGACTCTCTGCAATAGCTCATTTGCAAGTCTCAAGGTCACAGTGTGCTAAACCTCCATCACCTTTTGCTGTATGCATTTGATTTGTGTCACTGCTTGCTGTTTAACCAGCAGTGACAGAGTGATCAGCATGGAGGCTTACCAGCTAAAGCATGCCTGTTGAGTACTGAAGCTACACAAAAGTATGTTCCCACTGCTTGAGAAGCGACCCTGTTGTTGTGATGCTGACACTGAGGCTGCTCTGCACCAGGTAACATCACAGGGGCCATGCTGCAACCCCTCAGGTGCCCCATTCCCAGCAGAGGCTGGTGAGAGGCCTTGAGCACAGCCCTATGAGGAGAGGCTGAGGGAGCTGGGATTGGTTAGCCTGGAGAAGAGGAGGCTCAGGGGAGACCTCATTGCTGTCTACAACTACCTGAAGGGTGGTTGTGCCCAGGGGGAGGTTGCTCTCTTCTCTCAGGTGGCCAGCACCAGAACAAGAGGACACAGCCTCAAGCTGTGCCAGGGGAAATTTAGGCTGGAGGTGAGGAGAAAGTTCTTCCCTGAGAGAGTCATTGGACACTGGAATGGGCTGCCCGGGGAGGTGGTGGAGTCGCCGTCCCTGGAGCTGTTCAAGGCAGGACTGGACGTGGCACTTGGTGCCATGGTCTGGCCTTGAGCTCTGTGGTAAAGGGTTGGACTTGATGATCTGTGAGGTCTCTTCCAACCTTGGTGATACTGTGATACTGTGATCTTCTTAGATAATGATTTTATATTAGATTATTGTGGTTGGATTGGGAAATTATCCCGCCAAGTAAAACTGAAATCCCCAGACTAGCTCAGAAGGTTTGAAAGTAAGATAAAGCTATGTTCTACAGCAAGCTAAATTTACAAGCCTTTGTACAAGATAAATTTCTGTGTATTTATAATCACAGACAATTCAGAAAAGATACACAAATCAAATCCTTCCCCCTGGCATCCCCAATGCCACTTCTTTCCCCCCTAGACAGAAAACCAGCAAGGCTCATGTGTTGTCAGGAAAGGTTAGGACATGGTGTGGAGGAGTCAGAGAGGCAAAAGAACAGTGACAGAATCATAGAATCAACCAGGTTGGAAGAGATCTCCAAGCTCATCCAGTCCAACCTAGCACACATCCCTAGCCAGTCAACCAGACTTTTCTTCTTTTTAACTTCCAAAGCAGAGTGAGATTATTTATTTGGGTGTGCTTAGCTTCTCCTCTCTCTGCATCTAATTCCTTTCTTCTGGGAAAGAAGAGGGAAGAGGGAAAGGCACTCTATAAATTCTTATTTGGTTCTATCAAATATATTTGAGTCTCTGGGAATTTAATGTAGAACTGAGACAATTAAAGCACACTAAGCAAGTAATTCACACTGCTCAACTAGGGGGAAAAAAAAAGAGTGCTGAACTGGAATTTCCCTAAGCCAAATGTTTTGGGAACACAGTTTGATGCCAACGAGGTTGTAATAGAAACCAGGCACGACACTGCACACATGAAACCCACAGGGCTTCCAGAGGCCTTCACCCCTGCCTTCTTGCATAGGAAATGTGAAAAATGAGGAATTTCATTGCAAGTCTAAGTGTTCCAGCTCCACCAACCTACAGCAAAACCTCAGCTGGAAGTCTAAGTCCTCTGGGAAAGACACTGCTTCAAAACTTCATCAGTTGCCTCTGTACCAGTATTTCTGTCATCTTCTCATTACCACAATGGAAAATTAATTTCTTATAGGGAGAGCAACATAAGGAACATCTCCAAAGTCTTTTTAATTTGTTTTGAACACAGTTTAGCAGCCAGAGACAAGGAGCTGAGCCAACTCAGGAAGCTCAGCCAACTCTGTGGACCTTCAGCAAGTGATGATTCTTCTTTCCAGAGTGGGAAATCCTACACTGTTTGTTTCTGTTTACCCTTCTGGTTGTGTCTCCTCATGAATATTCCTGAAAGTGGTGCCAGTTAGTTTGCCTTGCATCATATTTCAGTATACTCAGTATGATAATGCTTAAGGTTATGTTCTCCACCAAGATAAAGCAGTACATTGTTCAGTGATGCTTTGTGTCAACTTTACCAGTATCTTGAGATTTAGTGAAGGAAGCAGAACTGACAGAAGCTAACTTTTTCTTTTCAAATAAAAGACTGTTCAGAGTGGTTCCAAGTTCTCCTACTTTCAGCAAAGACACTATTCAGGAGAGTATTTTGACACACAAAACTATAACACAAGAGACTTACTTCCTCCTCTACGTCATTGAGTAGTCCAGTGAGTAAGTTGTAGCTGCATCCCTGGAGATATTCAAAGTGAGGCTTGACAGGACTCTGGGCAACCTGATCTAGTTGAGGATGGTTCTGCTTACTGCAGGATGGGGTGGACTAGATGACCTATGAGGTCCCTTCCAAATGACCATTCTATGATTCTATGATTACACTCTTTGACTGAGATGCAGTACTCCAGGTGGGGTCTCAGCAGAGTGGAGTAGAGGGGGAGAATCACCTCCCTGGCCCTGTTGGCCACACTTCTCCTGATGCAGCCCAGGCTCTGCTTGGCTTTCTGGGCTGCAAGTACACACTACTGGCTCATGTTGAGCTTCTCATCCACCAGCACCCCCAAGTCCCTCTCCTCAGGCTGCTCTCCAGCCAGCCACTGCCCAGCCTGCATTTGTGCTTGGGATTGCAAGAACTTAGGATGCTTTTCTTTGTGCACATTGTGAAAAGGGAGAAGGAAGAGTCCTTTTAAATCTGGTGCAAATGTTTTTGCAGGTTCTTTTTCTTAAGCCAGAAACATCCTCCAGACCTACACCCACTCCTTTATAAAACCCTTTGCCTGCTGTGCAGTGTTGTGCCTAAAGTGGCATCAGCTTAACTTGTGAAGAGAGAGGAAATCTCTACAATTATTTGCACCATTGCTCAGAAATTCATGAAGGAGAAATAAAGAATTCTGAAGAGTTAGAAAGTGTGGCAGATACCTCCTTAATTTTATTGGTTTGAGCCACTGAAGTTTCACTTTGCTTTGGCCTCTGAGCTATATTTGCATCTATTGTGCAATACCTGGCAAGGTAGCATCATGTACTAGATGTCACCTACTCAGTGAAATCATCAGAGCAAATATGACAAACAAGAAGTCACCCAACAGGTATGGCAGCTGCATGGTGTGAAGAAAACTCCTTGACTTAAAGAACAAGATATGGGTTAAGGTGGAGGGTGGGAAGAAAGAAAATAAGCTCCACAACCCATAATATCTTTATTGATGATCTGGACCAGGGCACTGAGTCCAGCATCAGTAAGTTTGCAGATGACACCAAGCTAGGAGCAGGTGTGGAGCTGTTGGAAGGTAGGAGAGCCCTGCAGAGGGACCTGGCCAGGCTGGATGGGTGGGCAGAGGCCAATGGGATGAGATTGAACAAGGCCAAGTGCAGGGTTCTGCACTTTGGCCACAACAACCCCAAGCAGCACTACAGGCTGGGGACAGAGTGGCTGAGAGCAGCCAGGAAGAAAAGCACCTGGGGGGTGCTGGTAGAGAGTAGCTGAAGATGAGGCAGCAGTGTGCCCAGGTGGCCAAGAGAGCCAATGGCATCCTGGCCTGCATCAGGGACAGTGTGGCCAGCAGGACAAGGGAGGTTATTCTGCCCCTGTACTCAGCACTGGTCAGGCCACACCTTGAGTGCTGTGTCCAGTTCTGGGCTCCTCAATTCAGGAGAGATGTTGAGGTGCTGGAAGGTGTCCAGAGAAGGGCAACGAAGGTGGTGAGGGGCCTGGAACACAAATCCTATGAGGAGAGGCTGAGGGAGCTGGGGGTGTGCAGCCTGCAGAAGAGGAGGCTCAGGGGTGACCTCATTGCTGTCTACAACTACCTTAAGGGAGGCTGTAGCCAGGTGGGGTTGGTCTCTTCTGCCAGGCAAGCATCAACAGAGGAAGGGAACACAGTCTCAAGTTGTGCCAGGGGAGGTCTAGGCTGGATGTCAGAAGGAAGTTGTTGTCAGAGAGAGTGATTGGCATTGGAATGGGCTGCCCAGGGAGGTGGTGGAGGCACCGTGCCTGGAGGTGTTCAAGCAAAGCCTGGCTGAGGCACTTAGTGCCATGGTCTGGTTGACTGGCTAGGGCTGGGTGCTAGGTTGGACTGGATGATCTTGGAGGTCTCTTCCAACCTGTTTGATTCTATGATAAGGATCACAGGCTGGAGCCCAGGGGCACTTTGATATGAGCTCATGCAAACAGGCTGAAAGGCAGTCACGGCACAAAGACTGGGAAAACTTTATTTCAGGAATATTTGGGGATCTTTACTCTCTGTCAATGCTTTAAATACAGGATTTGGAGAAGCACTCAAGTGCCCCTTTCCTCCCTGCTCCTAAAAATCCAGAGAGGACTCCTGCCATTGACATCAGCAGGAACCAGGTTGGGCCAAAGCAGATTATTTTCAGGTCTCTCTGAAGTACACTCAGCAGAGCCAAATAGCACAATTCCTACAGGCCTATTTACTAGGCAAACGAAATGTGCTGTATGATCCATCAAATCATACAGAGCAGAAGGCTACATAAAACCAAAAGAAGCCTGAGCTTTTTAAGTTCAACACACAAGTTTACACCATTACTTTTAAGCAGGATGTCACTGCCATTAAAGTCTGCTCTGCTCTCTTCAGGAGCAGTCACACTTACGTAAGGTTATTGCTGGAGTAACAGTTCAGTTTCCAGCATCCCTCCAGTTTGATGGAGATGTATTCTTTCCCCTCACCTCCCTGTAATGGGCAGGAGGCAAAGGGTGGGATTTCTGTGTGTTTGTTTTGATTTGCCTGAGATACCCTTTCAAGACAACTTATTTCAGAGGCACATCTGCCTCCAAGAGGGCAGCTCCCTGTGAAATCTGCTTTCCTACAAGAAACAGCCCAGAAGAGGAGAACAGACTTTGACTCACTGCAGGCAGACACATTCATAAACCCAATGAAATGTGTGAGATTACAGCCCCTGAATTCACAACGTTTTCCATTCCTATGAACTGTCTTACACCATTTTTGAAGAGGCAATGCTGTTGGGAAGGTGACAGAGTAAGGAAGGCAAGAGAAGCTCTCTCTTTTCACCACCACCTTCAGGAGGAGTGTGGATTTTCCTCCCTACCATGCCCAGCTACCTCAGTGGACCATGCTGGCATCTCCACTAGTAGCATGACTGTGCTGGTTATGGGGACCATGGTGAAACATAGATGGCTACAGCAGGCAAAAGAAAATACTGTGCCAAAAGGAGCCTGCAGGTCTTGGTTGCTGAGCCTCCACCAGTCCCAACAGCGATAGCCCTACAGAAGTCTCAGGCATTTTACAAGGACACCAATTGCCCTCTCTAGGCTGTTTGTCCAGAGACTAAGTAGAAGTTGCATGATCCCTTCCCTGCCTGGCTGGGCCAGGCAGCCAACCCTGGGCTGCACCTCCTGAATGAGTGGCCAAAAGCCTCCCTTTGTAGCTGCAGCAGATGACTTCAATCTCATCAGCAATAAGAGATTTTAAGCAGCTTCTCCAGCCTCTGAGGTTAAAGCATGAAGAGCAAGCCTAAGCTAAAGAGAGCCTGCAGAGTGGGAAGGTGGTCATTTTAGTTTGGGAAACTCTTCTGGGATGTCTTCCTGTAGTGCTGGTGTTATCTCATGACTTTTTCCTGCAGTTACACATATCCCTGTCAGACTCCCAGCTTAATCCATCTGCAGGTGCTTGAATCACAGAATGCATCAGGTTGGAAGGGACCTTCAAAGGTCATCCTATCTAATATCCTAACTTCCCACCCAGTGAGCAGGGACATCTCCAATTCTAGAATCACAGAATGCTTCAGGTTGGAAGAGACCTCAAAGATCATCCAGTTTCAAACCCCTGCCATAGGCAGGGACACCTCCCACTAGATTAGGTCACTCAGGGCCTTCTCCAACCTGGCCTTGAACATCTCCAGGGAGGGAGCACCCACAGCCTTCCTGGGCAACCTGTGCCAGTGTCTCACCACTCTCACTGCAGGGAATCCATTCCTAACATCTAGTTTGCATCTCCCCTCTGCCAGTTCAAATCCATTGCCTCTTGCCCTGTCATTACAAGACCTTGTCAGTGGTCCCTCTCCAGCCTTCCTGTAGCCCCTTTCAGACACTGGAAGGCCACTATAAGGTCTCTTTGAAGCCTTCTCTTCTCCAGGCTACAGAGCCCCAACTTTCATAGCCTGTCCTCATAGCAGAGCTGCTTCAGCCCTATGAGCATCTTCATGGCCTCCTCTGGGCTCGCTCCAACAGTTCAATGTCCTTCTTGTGTTATGGGCTCCAGAACTGCACACAGGACTCAAGGTGAGGTCTGAGGAGAGCAGAGTAAAGGGGCAGAATCCCCTCCCTTGCCCTGCTGCCCACACTGCCCTTGATCAGCCCAGCACTAGGTTGCTGTCTGGGCTGCACGTGCACAGTTAGATCAGGTTGCTCAGGGCCCCATCAAGTTTGACCTTGAATGTCTCCAGGAATGGGCCGTCCACCACATCTCTGGGCTACCTCTTCCAGTGTTCCACCACCCTCATAGTGCAGAGCTTCCTCCTTATGTCTAGTGTAAATCTCCTGTCTTCCAGCTTAAAGCCATTCTGCCTCATCCCATCACTGGACGAGGCACTTAGTGCCATGGTCTGGTTGACTGGCTAGGGCTGGGTGCTAGGTTGGACTGGATGATCTTGGAGGTCTCTTCCAACCTGGTTGATTCTATGATTCTATGATCACTACAAGTCCTTGCAAAAACTCCCTCCCCAGCTTTCTTGTAGGCCCTCTACAGGTACTAGAAGTCTGCTATAAGGTCTTATGGGCCCCTTCCCTTCTCCAGACTTAGCAATCCCAACTCTCCCAGACTGTCTTCATAGGAATCATAGAATCAACCAGGTTGGAAGAGACCTCCAAGATCATCCAGTCCAACCTAGCGCCCAGCCATAGCCAAGCAACTAGACCATGGCACTAAGTGCCTCATCCAGGCTTTGCTTCAACACCTCCAGGCACGGTGACTCCACCACCTTCCTGGGCAGCCCATTCCAATGCCAATCACCCTCTCTGCCAACAACTTCCTCCTAACATCCAGCCTAGACCTACGCCGGCACAACTTGAGACTGTGTCCCCTTGTTCTACTGCTGGTTGCCTGGGAAAGGCACTCCAGCCCTGTGACCATCTTCATAAATTCCCCAGGAGGACTTACAGAGACTCCCACGAAGCCAAGGATAAAGCAGAGCCAGCCTTTAACACAGCCTGGCAAAGTGGAACCAGCGCAGGAGAGCAGAGGTCACCACACTGCTTATCACAGCATCGCCTGTGTGTGCCTTCTCACGGTGGCTTTGTCAGACACCATCTATTTGCTTAGCTGTTCCCTTTGGGATGGGCATGAGTCATGCAGCTGCTCTTGGCATAGCCACGCACAAGACAATAACAAAAGGAGACAGAGGAATTCTGATGACATCAGAGGTATTTTCGTTTGGTTCTGACCAGTGTTGTTTGAGGTTGCTTCGTTTTTAACAGCAACAGCTCCCCAGGTAGGGTGCTTGGAGTAAACATCTGCTTAATAAAGCATTAACTTTTGCAAGGGCCTCCTGGGAAGAGCAGTCACCAAATCCTGCAAACTAGCATAAACATCTACCTAATTGTGTTAGTTTGAAGCTAGCTAGAATGTTTTGGTGAGCAGAACTGGATTACAGGCTGTGCAAAGAAAACAGTGGTGATGTCTACTGCACTCATAGGCTTGCTGAGATGTGTAGGGACAAGAAATAAAAACATAGATAACCACTCTCACTGGGGCTGCTGGCTGAGCTGCATCTTACTCTCTAACCTCACCCTTTTGGGCTAACCCACTTTGCTTCCTAACCCCCCCTGGCTGAACTTCCTTTCTTCCTTGGGACTGGGGTAAGGTTGAGAGGGGTAGGGGTAAGGTGAAGGGGTGGTTGGGAGCCCCTCCTGTGGACTCAGGTTTCTGGGAGGGCTGTTGTGTTTCTGTATTACCTTTTACCTTGTCTATCTCTGTCTATAACTGTATATACTGTAAATCTCTGCTTGTCTATTGTGCCAACTGTAAATATAAGCTTCATTCATATTCCCAGAGCTGGCTGAGTCTAGTCTGGGTGATTTCTAAAGTGTGGGGGGGCAGGGAACACCCAAACTATCACACTAATAAAGCATTAACATTTGGAATGAGCCTCCTGAGAAAAGCATTCTGCAAACCCTCACCCCATCAGGGAGGTAACCCTGCAGGGAAGAGTTACGCCCTGGGGTAACTGCCTGGGGCTCACTGGCTAGTGCAGCAGCTATGCCTACATCCACTCACACCATCTCACATGCAAAACTGCCAGGGTCTCAGGGCTCCATCCTACAACCAGCAGTGCTCCTAGTTCACAGCAAACCCGACAGCCTTGCCTCTACCACGTTTAATAAATAGGTGTTAACTCTACACAGCAGCAAAGTGGATAAGGCAGAGATGATGTCTACAACTACCTGAAGGGAGGCTGTAGCCAGGTGGGGGTTGGGCTCTTCTCCCAGGCAACCAGCAATAGAACAAGGGGACACAGTCTCAAGCTGTGGCAGGGGAGGTCTAGGCTGGATGTTAGGAGGAAGTTGTTGTCAGAGAGAGTGATTGGCATTGGAATGGGCTGCCCAGGGAGGTGGTGGAGGCACCATCCCTGGAGGTGTTCAAGCAAAGCCTGACTGAGGCACTTAGTGCCATGGTCTGGTTGACTGGCTAGGGCTGGGTGCTAGGTTGGCCTGGATGATCTTGGAGGTCTCTTGCAAGCTGGTTGATTCTATGATGCTTACCAGAGTAGTTTTTGACATGTTTGGTAGCATGTAAGGTGTGGTGCAGCTGGACCCTGGCAGCCTTTACATACACGAGACAATTTTCTTCTGTTTGTTGTAATTCTGTTTACTGTGGTTTTTGTTTTTATAAGGCCTGTTCTTGAGCAGGTTCAAATCAGCAATCAGGTAGGGGAATGCATCAGTATTATTACTAAGTTAGTCATCAGTCCAGAAAGCCAATGGTATCCTTGGCTGCATCTAAAGAAGGGTGACCTGCAGAGGTGAGAGAGGTGATTCTGCCACTCTGCTCTGCTCAAATAAGACTTCATCTGGAATACTGTGTCTGGTTCTGGATCACCCTACACCTGATGGAGCAGGTCCAGAGGAAGACCACTAAGATGATCAGAGGACTGGAGCACCTCCTACAAGGACAGGCTGAGAACGTTGGGTATGTTCAGCCTGCAGAGGAGAATGCTCCAGGGAGACCTTATAGCAGCATTTCAATATCCAAAGGGGACCTAGAGGAAGGATGGGGAGGAGCTGTTTAGAAGGGCTTGTAGTGCTAGGCCAAGTGACAGTGGTTTTGAATTGGAGCAGATTTAGGTTGAACATAAGGAGGAAGTTCTTCACAAGGAGGGTGGTGAAATACTGGAACAGGTTGCCCAGACCTGGAGACATTCAAGGCTAAGCTTGATGGGGCCCTGAGCTACCTGATCTAGTTGGAGATGCCCCTGCTTAGCACAGAGGGGCTGGACAAGATGACCTTTGAGAGCCCCTTTTGGCTCAGTGCATTCTGTGATTCTGTTTGTGCTGCAGCCTACTAAAGGCTTTTCACGTGGATTGCAGTTAAGTTTTCACCAAAATTCACTTATGTGGACTGCAGGTTGTAACTGGACAAGTAGCTTTTTCACCCCTTTCTCCTTCTCTGGGGCTGTTCTCACTCATCTTTCCATTTGGGCTTCATCATGTTTTGCCCAAGCATGGTTTTATTTGTGCTGGATAAGGATACTTGTAAAGATGCCTTTTGACTGGTAAAACATAGCTAAGGAATTGCCCTGTGCTGTGCCATAGCTCAATGGTATCAAAGCTGAGCTTGCACAGCAGAAAGTACACACAAATCCTGGAGATGTCTCTTGTGGGAATTAAAGGCTTTAAATCCTTCTTTATTTTGACTGCCCAGGGAGGTGGTGGAGGCACTGTCCCTGGAGGTCTTCAAGAAAAGACTGGATAAGGCATTTAGTGCCATGGTCTGGTTGACTGGATAGGTCTGGGTGCTAGGTTGGACTGGATGATCTTGGAGGTCTCTTCCAACCTGGCTGATTCTATGATTCTATGACTGGGAAACCTGGTATTAAGGACTGGGGAGTCCTCTGGTACCCTGAGGCTGGTTGCCTTTGCTTCATGATCACAAACTATACCTAACCACTTGTTTCAAGAGATAACACTCATGCCCCCTCAAGAAAGTCCATCTAATGGATGTGCCACACCTGGAGCACCTGAGCCACCAAAGGAGCCTTGTCTCACACACACCAAACCCCCACAGTGCTGCTGGGCTAGATACAAGCCCTGCTGGCAACAGCTCATCTATGGAGAGCAGCATCCTGTCTCTCCTGAACATGCAGGCACCTACTGGGTGGTGTACTGCTATGATGCAGCTGTCTGCAGTTAACTGTCATCCCAGGGAGGTCCATGAGCGGCACACCAGATGCTCAGAGCATCAAAATCTGCTTTCTGCAAGGAGAGGGATGTACCTCAGCCTTAGATAGACCAGTCACAAGTGGTTGCTTCCACAGCCAAAAGCTGAGGCCGAACACTTCCATGGGCTTAGGGCAATCTTCATTACACACCACTGGGCATCAACCATTCTTCAGTATCTGTTAATGTGTTAGATGGCCCCTGAAGCAGAAAAAGCACATGTGCTCACTGCTCTAAGTCTCTTACACAGCAGAACAGAAAACAAAGTTGTGTCATGGAGGAACTGGAGGGAAAGGGGTTATAGCAATGGTAGAAGATGAGCATTTAGCCATTAGCCTGGTGTTATTCAACACAATAAAGTATGCAGCTTGCACATGTATATGCTGTGTGTGAATGATGGTTGCTAACTGGGAGGGTGTAGGAAAAGAGAGCACACAAACCCCACAGTTGCTAACTGGGAGGGTGTAGGAGGAGAGCACACAAACCCCACAGCTGCTAACTGGGAGGGTGTAGGAAAAGAGAGCACACAAACCCCACAGTTGCTAACTGGGAGGGTGTAAGAAAAGAGAGCACACAAACCCCACAGTTGCTAACTGGGAGGGTGTAGGAAAAGAGAGCACACAAACCCCACAGTTGCTAACTGGGAGGGTGTAGGAAAAGAGAGCACATAAACCCCACAGTTGCTAACTGGAAGGGTATAGGAAAAGAGAGCACATAAACCCCACAGTTGCTAACTGGAAGGGTCTAGGAAAAGAGAGCACATAAACCCCACAGTTGCTAACTGGAAGGGTATAGGAAAAGAGAGCACATAAACCCCACAGTTGCTAACTGGAAGGGTCTAGGAAAAGAGAGCACATAAACCCCACAGTTGCTAACTGGAAGGGTATAGGAAAAGAGAGCACACAAATCCATGGTTGCTACCTGGAAGGGTGTAGGAAAAGAGAGCACACAAACCCCACAGTTGCTAACTGGAAGGGTATAGGAAAAGAGAGCACACAAACCCCACAGTTGCTAACTGGAAGGGTATAGGAAAAGAGAGCACACAAACCCCACAGTTGTTAAGTGGGAGGGTGTAGGAGAAGAGAGCACACAAAAGCCACAGTTGCTAACTGGAAGGGGTAAGAAAAGAGAGCACACAAAAGCCACAATTACCTACAGAGACACAAACCCCACAGTTGCTACCTGGAAGGGTGTAGGAGAAGAGAGCACACAAGCCCCACAGCTGCTAACTGGGAGGGTGTAAGAAAAGAGAGCACACAAAAGCCACAATTGCCTACAGAGACATGTACCACCACCAAACACAATTATCCAGCCAATCAACATCAGAGTTCAGCAATTTATGTCCCCCTGAAGCGCATCCTGCTCTCCTACCCACCACTTTTCTCTAGAAGTGTTGTCTCTGTGCCTGGTGGATACCACAGAGGCTTAGACAGGAAAGCTTTCTGAAAAGTAATGTAGCCAAACTTCTTCTGCATGAGAGAGAAAGCATGAAAAATGCAGCATAAATAATAGAAACCCCTTTCTCTTAGAAAAGAGGCATGGGCACAGAGCAGCAGGCAGGCCACTGCCAGCCTGCCACTGCAGAGGAGACCAGACAGCCTAGATGAAAAGCTTAGGATGGACCTTTTGATTTCTCCCACTACTGATGCCATTAAAAGGACCAGAACAGAATATGACATGAAGCAGCAAACAATTTCATCCTAAAATTAGATTATTTAGAAGTCCAAGCAGAAACATGTGAGATGATGCTCCCTGGCAAAACTGGCTGCCCAGCCAGTCTTGTTTAGAACATTCTTTAAAAGCTCATTTCTGGGCTTTGTCTCATTTCCCTCTTTGCCTGCCAAAAGCAAAGTCTAACTTCCCCAGTCTGGCTGCTGTGTTGCAGGTGATGTCATTTTTCAAGTGTTCTGCAGTGTGCTACAGGATTTGGACTATTCAGGATGGTTTCAGTGCTTGCCACCACCACCACAAACTGAAGACCACCAACTTAAAGAATCAGGTGTCCCACCCTCTCTGACCACATATTTGGCCAGCAGCAAGCCCAGTGGCTAACACAGGTTTGCTGTGCACTTCTCAGAGCAGCTGTATCCCAAACCCAGCCTTAAGAACAAGCAGCACACCAGCATTGAGCAAATCCCAGGTGTTTGAATGCAGTTATCACTTTGAAAGTCACAGAGTGAGCAAATTAAGCTCAGCCAGCCAGTGTCAAACACTGCCAACACACATCGATGAAGACAACAGCAGGTTTGGCCCCTGGCTTGGCTTTTGCAAGACAGGAGACATCCTCTTTATTTGCTCTTCTGCAGTAACAGAGGAGAAGAGGAGGCTCAGGGGTGACCTTATTGCTGTCTACAACTACCTGAAGGGTGGTTGTGGCCAGGAGGAGGTTGCTCTCTTCTCTCAGGTGGCCAGCACCAGAACAAGAGGACACAGCCTCAAGCTACGCCAGGGGAGATTTAGGCTGGAGGTGAGGAGAAAGTTCTTCCCTGAGAGAGTCATTGGACACTGGAATGGGCTGCCCGGGGAGGTGGTGGAGTCGCCGTCCCTGGAGCTGTTCAAGGCAGGATTGGACGTGGCACTTGGTGCCATGGTCTGGCCTTGAGCTCTGTGGTAAAGGGTTGGACTTGATGATCTATGAGGCCACAGGCATAACCAAACACTCACATAGCTGCTTCTGACAAGGGTAGCCTGACTGAGGCCATTACCCCTCGCCCAGTCTGCATGGAGACCCTGACTGAGGCCATTACCCCTCACCCAGTCTGCATGGAGACCCTGACTGAGGCCATTACCCCTCACCCAGTCTGCTTGGAGACCCTGACTGAGGCCATTACCCCTCACCCAGTCTGCATAGGGACCCTGACTGAGGCCATTACCCCTCACCCAGTCTGCATAGGGACCCTGACTGAGGCCATTACCTCTCACCCAGTCTGCATGGAGACCCTGACTGAGGCCATTGCTCCTCGCCCAGTCTGCATGGAGACCCTCTTTGCATGATGAGCATTTTACATTACACCAGAATCCTGGCTCCACACATACTACCCTTCCCCCAGAGGCACTATCAACTCAACCTTCATTTCTAGCTTCAGCCTAACACGCTCCTATCCTCAGCTCTCCCCTCTGGCTCTAGGGTCACCATGGTGCAACAAATCGGCTTGCGCTGCTGTGCACCATGAGAAGATGAGAGCAGACCTTCAGCATCCTGGAAGCAAGCAAAGAAAAGAGAGAGTGATACCAGATATGCAGACTTAGCTTAAATGGCAGCCAAGAGTTAAATCTCATGTGCATATGCTGTGAAGCTGTTCTTTCCAGGGGGCAATTGCTCAACAGACTTTGAGAACCCTGTACAGTTGCTGCTTTTTTTTTTCCTGTGCATCTTCTTTTTGTCTCCCTAAAAAAATATTGTTGTCAGACAACAGAGCAATGAGGAGGGAATGATGATTTGTGATGATTTTGGTGGAAGAATTGTTTAAGAATAAGCAGCAGCTTATGCACTTTTACAGCAAAAAGCCTGCATTTTTCATCACTGCTGTCATGGGTTTATTTATACAGCGCAACTCATGTAGAAAACCTCCCTCCCCCCCAGCACTGGGCAATCCAGGGCACAGTCACAATGAAAGTCACAGCCCATAACTGCAAAGTAAGCCTGCACAAAATAATGTGGTTTTAAATACACAAGAAAAATAATAACTAATAAAAAAAAAAATGGTTTGACCCAAAGACCTTCAGGGATTTTACATCTTTAAAGGCATCTGGGGACAGAGGAAGCTCAAGAAGCTGAGGTGCTTGCACAGCACGTGATGGTGACCTAGCGTGTGAAAGGTGTCTCTGGCAAGGGAAGTTAAAGCCTGGGAAAGCAGAAAGAGTTTGATTCCTTGTTTAAAGAAGACTCCTTGTTTAAAGTGTAAAACTGGAGATGTTGTTTCTGTGGCTGACACACAGGCAGGATCATGGCACTCCCACTAGATCTGGAAAAATTGTTTCTTGAGCCAGGCAAGTGTGAACAGAACAGAGATTTCATTTCAGCCTGCCTTAAACCTCTGCTGGTTCTTGTGAACATTCTGGAACTCAAGACCATTTCCAGAAACTTCTTTCTAATGTTATTCCTCTGTCTGAATACTTCAATGGGGCATTCTTATGTTTACTGTTTGCATGAGCTTCAAACACAGGCCTGGTTTCCCATCACAGATGGAGAGAGCATACCCATCAAGTGCTCTCTTGAACCCAAATCTGATGAAGGTGACTGAGTAGTCACAGCTTGCTATTGACTATAGCAAGCTGATTCCAGCAGCTGCTCCTTTACCTGGCCATGTCCCAGCCCTGGAGGAGACTTTTCAAATCCATCAGCTAAAACAGGCTAACAGAAACACATAGACAGGGAGAAGAGCCATTGGGATCATCAGCATACATTGCTGCTTCACTCTTAGGCCAGTTGCAACGCGCCACCAAGAGCTCCCTGTGCCACAGCATTCGCCCAGCTGCCTGCCTGCCTGCCTGTCCGGCTGTGGGCTCAGGTTACTCTCACTTGATCCTGTGCACTGCAGCCATGCAAGGTCAGGCAAGGGCCTGGCCCTTGTGCCACACCACAGTTGCATCTTTACCCAGCTTCTGTGCTCAGAAGCATTCTTTTTCCAACCCCCATTTCGCCAGGTCTGATCTACTATGCCTGACTTGCAGCTCCAGCCCCATCCACTAAACCTGCACCTCATCTCTCAGTAGGAGTACACACCACCCTTGCCCTTTCTCCCGTCTCCACCTGCTCCTAGACCCCCAGCACTCATGTCTCCACCTTCTCTGCTCCCCTGCCCTCACCTTCTGTGTTCCTACATCCTCACATCCCAAGTGTCCCTGTAGGCTCCCATGTCCATGAAGTCATGCAGAGGCAATAGGGCTGCATGATCAGTAGGCAGAGTCACTGTGGCTCTAAGAAGGCAGCTGGAGCTCTTCTGAATCTATGCAAGCATTGAATGATCTATGATTGAATGATCCATGGCTGATTATCTTAGCCCTTTAGCTGTTAAATCAGCTCTCCATCATGAGTCATCTGATTATCTAGTGCCAGGGAATGAGCTGGACTAGAGGTCACACTACCCCCAAGGACACAGAGATCAATGTTTTGAGACACTCTGCATCTGCACCAAGCTGGTGGTGAGCATCTGAAGCCAGCCACTGTTTCCACAGAAAACAAACCATAATGCTGCTTGTAACCTTGCAGCATCTTTCCACCATTGCCTTGCATCCAGCCAGCAGGACGAGTCCTGCAATTCAACCTGCAACTCAACTCCCGAGTAGCAGAGACCATTAAGATACCTCCTAGGACAGAGGCAGAAGAGAGCAGCACAGATGTGGCAGAGATGTCCAGGACCTATCCATAAGGGCTGAGCAAACAACACAGCAGTGAGCCCCAAGTAGTTGGGCACTGCCCTAGTTCCCGGGTTAGCTGCTTTCACCCACCTTGGGCACTTGGGCAGTAAAATGGTGCTGCAGGATGTACTTCAGGGGAAGGGGACAATGTCAGCATGCAGGACATTTACAGTCTTTGAAGAGGAGGTCAGTCATGGTGCTACCAGCAGCACAGTATTAGTTTGTTCTCCACAAGTGACATGTTTGTTGTCATTACCCTGTGACTCAGCACGCTGCGTTTTTCATTTGCTGCCTTACAGATGAGGCAAGAGCTCATACAAAGGGGGAGGGAGACAGATGCGAGGCCCTCAAGAGATGATGAAGTGTGCTGAAGAGCTGGTACCACTGGCACAGCACGGGAGCCCTCTGACAGCTGGAAGAGGAATGAGTAGAAGCGATGTGTAGCCAAGCAGTGCAAATTCATCATGTGTGTGAGGGGAATCTCTCTGTGTCTGCCAGCACCGAGTGTGCCAGAGCTTAGATGCAGAGCTGGATCTTGTATCTGCTGAACTAAATGGTAATGCTCCTGTGGGCCATTACCAGAGGAGTGTTTCCTTGAGGCTGCTGTAGGTAACAGCCAGGATCCCCACACAACTTGCTTGCTGTCTTACATCGTGAGAAAACAAAATGCAGTGAGTTTCAGCAAGATGTTAAAGCAGTGAACTGATGAACACCACACTTAGGAGATCAGACAGCATTTTGCATTGCTGAAACAGCACATGGGATCATAGAATCAGTCAGGGTTGGAAGGGACCACAAGGATCAGCCAGTTCCAACCCCACTGCCATGGGCAGGGACACCCTACCCTAGAGCAGGCTGCCCACAGCCTCATCCATCCTGGCTTTAAACACCTCCAGGGATGGGGCCTCAACCACCTCCCTGGGCAACCCATTCCAGGCTCTCACCACTCTCATGCTCAACAACTTCCTCCTCACCCCCAATCTGAACCTACCCACCTGCAGCTTTGCTCCATTCCCCCCAGTCCTGTCACTCCCTGTTATCCTAAAAAGTTCCTCCCCAGCTTTTTTGTAGGCCCCCTTCAGATCCTGGAAGGCCACAAGAAGGTCTTCTCCAGACTGCACAGCCCCAACTCTTTCAGTCTGTCCTCACAGCAGAGCTGCTGCAGCCCTCTGAGCATCCCAGTGGTCCTCCTCTGGACATGCTCCAGCATCTCCACATCCTTCTTGTGATGGGGGCTCCAGAACTGGAGTTACAGATGGAGCTCCTGTGTTACACAAGGGAAAGCACAGGTAGCTGGGTCGCATGCCTAGGGTCAGAGCTGCTCTGCAGCCATGTGGGTGACATCCTCTGAGACCATCCACTGGCTGCAGCAGGGAGCACATTTGATCGCCCCAAGCAGAGGGGGAATTGGGTCATATCTGTCATCCTGCATTACAAAATGTCAGCACAAATCATAGAATGATTTAGGTAGGGAGAGGCCTTAAAGATGATCTGCTTCCAAACCTCTACCATAGGCAAGAACATCTTTCACTAGGCTTTAAAAAGTCCTCCTAATTAGCAAAGGTCAGTTCAGGTAACTGCCACGCTTGATCTGGACCAGGAGCTATATGCTGCATCTGAGCAAGGGTCAGTTTCATCCCAACAAGCCTGCTCTGACCTTGATGCTTTTTTAACTCAGGCATCCCTCCAGCCCAGGCTTCTTTCTGACCTGTCAAAAAGTGACAGCATGCTCAACATTCAATCAGCAGCTCTCCCAGGTTGCTACTGGCATAATTAAAAGAAAGTGACTGACATTTTAATATCCACTGCTCTTGAATCAGTACTGGGCTTGCTGAAAGGTGCTTTGGTCTTGAGCTTCAAAATGTGAATCTGTCAGAGAAAGCAGGCTGTGGCTCTGGCCAGTGCTCAGACTACAGCTGTAAAGTGCACTTAACTGAGCCAGTGAGCAGGAATGTTTTGTGCTCCAGTAGGGTGTGAAGAAAGGGAAGCTGAGCAACTCCAACTTCATTTCTAAATATATTGAGAAGGACAAATTCTAACCCTTTCTATGGTGATTTAGGCCCAAGTTTATTGCTGCTGGTGGAAGCTGCCAGGGAAATCTACAGATGCATTAAAAAGTGCAGAAAGACCTAGAGGCTGGGGGGGACATCAGCTAAATGCATCCTGGAGGTGTTCAAGCAAAGCCTGGCTGAGGCACTTAGTGCCATGGTCTGGTTGACTGGCTAGGGCTGGGTGCTAGGTTGGACTGGATGAGCTTCGAGGTCACTTCCAGCCTTGTTGATTCTATGATTCTACCCAATGACTCCAAGGATAGTACAAAGATACAGATACCATTTCTGAAAGGTATCTGTGTGTCCAGTGACTCTAAAGGGACTACAAAGTAACTGGTCTGGATGCTGATGCACACACTGTAAGTATGGATAGATGCAAGACTGGATGAGGCACTTAGTGCTATGGTCTAGCTGTTTGGATAGGGCTGGGTGCTAGGTTGGACTGGCTGAGCTTGGAGGTCACTTCCAGCCTTTTTGATTCTATGATTCTACCCAATGACTCCAAGGATAGTACAAAGATACAGATACCATTTCTGAAAGGTATCTGTGTGTCCAGTGACTTTAAAGGAACTACAAAGATACAGATACCATTTCTGAAAGGTATCTGTGTGTCCAGTGACTCTAAAGGGACTACAAAGTAACTGGTCTGGATGCTGATGCACACACTGTAAGTATGGATGGATGCAAGACTGGCTGAAGCACTTAGTGCTATGGTCTAGCTGTTTGGATAGGGCTGGGTGCTAGGTTGGACTGGATGATCTTGGAGGTCTCTTCCAACCTGGTTGATTCTATGATTCTATGGATAGATACCTTCAGAGGGTCCTGGCTGTACAACATGTCACTGTCACTATAACTGGGTTCAGCCCATCTAAGCAACCCCCCCCCCCCCCCCCACCTTGAAAACAGTTGTGGCTACAGGAGCCTGCAGCTCCCAGGCTTTCCAGATCTCTAGAGCTCCACTATAGCAGGAGGTTGTGAACAGAGAAAGCAATTCCCAGCATCATGGTCCTTGTGGCACTTGAGGATGTCCTGCAGACAAAACCACTGCAGTTTCCTCCATGACAGTGCCCAATTTGCAGAATAAATCACCACCAGATGCAAAGGAGCTAAATTAAATCATGAGGACTGCACCTCCGTGCCAGGCAAGGATCAGCAAGACACAACAGAGCAAGATAGATTTCTCAAGACCAGCTACTATGAGAACCCATTAAATCAATCACAATCAAAACCTACTCTGCCTTCAAGTGACTTCCAATTAGGATGCAGTAATGTTATTAAAGGGCTCAGACAGGCAAATTAAGGAGCTACACTAAGGAGGAATCATTTCCTAGGGGACTAATTTTCATCATCCACAGAAATACAAGCTTCCAGAAGTTCAGATTTCTGACCATTAAAAACAAAACCAAACAAACCTAACCAAAAAAACACCATTACCAAATTGAGAGAGTTGCTAATATTATGTCACTGTTGAGTTCTGCCTTTTTGGAGACACTTCTCTTAGTTCTTCTGTCCAACTGCTGCCAAAACAAAAGGTGAAAGGCCTGGAACATAAACCCTGTGAGGAGAGGCTGAGGGAGCTGGGGGTGTGCAGCCTGGAGAAGAGGAGGCTCAGGGCAGACCTCATTGCTGTCTACAACTACCTGAAGGGAGGCTGTAGCCAGACAGGGATCAAGCTCTTCTCCCAGGCAACCAGCAACAGAAGAAGGGGACACAGTCTCAAGTTGTGCCAGAGGAGGTCTAGGCTGGATGTTAGGAGGAAGTTGGTGCCAGAGAGAGTGATTGGCATTGGAATGGGCTGCCCAGGGAGGTGGTGGAGTCACCATCCCTGAAGGAGTTCAAGCAAAGCCTGGCTGAGGCACTTAGTGCCATGGTCTGGTTGACTGGACAGGGCTGGACTGAATAACCTTGAAGGTCTCTTCCAACCTGGTTGATTCTATTACAGTATGAGGGGAAACTTAGACTGGATATTAGGAAGAAATTCTTTACAGTGAGGGTGATGAGACACTGAAACAGCTTGTCAGGGTAGTTATGGATGGTCCCTCCATGGAGGTGTTCAAGGCCAGGCTGGATAGGACTAGGCAACCTGGTCTAGGTTGAGCTAGATGATCTTTGACTATTCCCTGATTCTTCCTATGTGATTTATGAACTGTATCAGAAAGAAGAGCACGGAGGATGCAACCTGGCATCTTTAACATCCTCCCCAACTTTCTGTTCTGTTTTTTAAAACACTAGCTCTTGAAACAGCAGGACTGAGTAGTTGCCTTTGGAAAGAGACAGAAAATATTGAAAATTAAAGAAGAAGAAGAAGAAAACAGAATTTAAGAAATCTGTGTCTGGCTGCATTCTTGTGTGACCTGCCCTAAGTGACCCTACTTTGACAGTGGTGTTGGACTCCATGATCTCCAGTGGTCCTTTCTAATTCCTATCTTGCTATGATTTTCATTTTCCAACTGCAGCCTTGGCTGCTGTGTGGTCATGGAAGAAGCTGTCTCCCTCTCTCCTCCATGCTCCAGCCTCCTCACCTCCCTAAGCAGGATGGAAAAGTATTCCCCACCTCTTAGGGGTTCTCCTTCACAATACACTCTCAGCTGAATTAAAAATGACTGGACTGGATTTTTTTTTTTCCTAGCAAATAAATTTCTTATTAAAAGAAAAAAAAACTTTTTTACCCAATTAGATTTTGCAGCTAACTTAACCTGTGCCTTGCTCCTGTATGCAGACACAAAGGAGTATGTGAGGTGGGGTGGGTTGTTGTATTTTGAGGTTGGTTTTAATGTTCTGTGGTGGCTTTTAATGCTCTGTGGGGCTTAAAAGAAACCCAACACTATAATTATCTTTGAGGCTGTGCAGGGGCCCAGATACAAGGTCACACCTTGCTGCTCTGCTTCTGCAGTGATGTGCAATTCCAACCTTAAATGTTAAACCAGAGTGGAAACCAGACTGCAGGTTCTCACAGGGTTGCAGGAAGCAGCTATACTGATCACACAACAATGCTGTCAGCAGAATGAGCAGCAATTGCAGCAGCTGCTCATTTCATGCCTCACTTTCTCATTTCAGAGGCCAAATGTGGCATGGGTGCAGGACAGACGTCATTCCCCAGCGCAGCAGCGGACAGTTTATTCCATGGCTGCCCCAGCCAATGACTAAGGGTGATGCTGATTTATCACAGCAGAGCATTTGGCTCCATAGCACCAGACTGAAAAATAAAAACAACCAAAAAAAAAATACAACACTATGGACTAAATTAGCCCTGGTTTATCTCCTCTGACTGCAAAAGGCAACAAGAGGATTTGGCAACGTGAAATGAAGGAGATACGAATGCTGAGGCAGACAGCACAGGCTCATGGGCTTTGCCTTAGAGCTCTTCATAGAATCAGTCAGGGTTGGAAGGCAACACAAGGAGCAGCCAGTTCCAAGCCCCTGGCCATGGGCAGGGACACCCTACCCTAGAGCAGGCTGCCCACAGCCTCATCCAGCCTGGCCTTAAACACCTCCAGGGGTGGAGCCTCAACCACCTCCCTGAGCAACCCATTCCAGGCTCTCACCACTCTCATGCTCAACAACTTCCTCCTCACCTCCAGCCTGAATCTCCCCCTCCAGCTTTGCTCCATTCCCCCCAGTCCATGACTAAGCTAGAGCCATGACTTGATGGGGACTACCAAATGTCAACAGCCCCCCCAAGGAGCTGGCTGTCACCTGGTAAGGAAAGAGTGCAGCGAAGAGCATTATCACAGTATCACAGTATTACCAAGGTTGGAAGAGACCTCATAGATCATCAAGTCCAACCCTTTACCACAGAGCTCAAGGCCAGACCATGGCACCAAGTGCCACGTCCAATCCTGCCTTGAACAGCTCCAGGGACGGCGACTCCACCACCTCCCCGGGCAGCCCATTCCAGTGTCCAATGACTCTCTCAGGGAAGAACTTTCTCCTCACCTCCAGCCTACATTTCCCCTGGTGTAGCTTGAGGCTGTGTCCTCTTGTTCTGGTGCTGGCCACCTGAGAGAAGAGAGCAACCTCCTCTTGGCCACAACCACCCCTCAGGTAGTTGTAGACAGCAATGAGGTCTCCCCTGAGCCTCCTCTTCTCCAGGCTAACCAATCCCAGCTCCCTCAGCCTCTCCTCGTAGGGCTGTGCTCAAGGCCTCTCCCCAGCCTCGTTGCCCTTCTCTGGACACGCTCAAGCATCTCAATGTCCCTCCTAAACTGGGGGGCCCAGAACTGAACACAGCACTCAAGGTGTGGTCTAACCAGTGCAGAGTACAGGGGCAGAATGACCTCCCTGCTCCTGCTGACCACACCATTCCTGATGCAGGCCAGGATGCCACTGGCTCTCTTGGCCACCTGGCCACACTGCTGGCTCATGTTCAGGTGGGTATCAATCAGCACCCCCAGATCCCTCTCTGTCTGGCTGCTCTCCAGCCACTCCGACCCCAGCCTGTATCTCTGCATGGGGTTGCTGTGGCCAAAGTGCAGCACCCTGCACTTGGAGCTACTGAATGCCATCCCCTTGGACTCTTATATTATATATATTATATTATAGCTTTGTACAGCCTTCCACTCTCTGCGTCTCATTGCTACACCTGAGTGGCTGTCACAGATTAGGTCTAAATCTGCTGCTAATTACTCAAAATCATCCTGCTTCATGCCAGCTTCAAAATGAAAGTGCTGGCTGGAGCAAAGTATTATGGTGCTTGACGTTCAGATTCCAGTGTCGAGAGGCTTCTGGTTGCTGTTTTTGGGTGTTGGCTCCTTCCCATGGGAATGGCAGTGAGACAGGTGGGAGGTGGTTTAGCTCTCTGCTTTTCTGCTTCATGATGGGATTTTTCTGCATTGCACTGAAGGTGTTCTCTCATTTGTATTAAACTCTTTTTATCTCAATCCTTTACCTCAAGCCAGAGGATTTTTGTGTGTTACTTTTCCCTCACTTCTGCTCTTCTGTCTGTTATGGGTTTAAGTACCATAAGGGTTATTAAGTCCTCCAGAAGTACCAGAGAGTACAAGAGGTGGGCACCATAGAATCATAGAGTCAACCAGGTTGGAAGAGACCTCCAAGATCATCCAGTCCAACCTCGCACCCAGCCCTATCCAATCAACCAGACCATGGCACTAAGTGCCTCATCCAGTCTTTTCTTGAAGACCCCCAGGGACGGTGCCTCCAGAAAGTGCAATCTTTGTTATTTCATTCCTATCAGCCTGCAGCCTTACATAAATGAACATAGAATCATGGTTTAGGTTGGAAGAGACCTCAAAGCTCAGCCAGTTCCAACCCCCTGCCACAGGCAGGGACACCTCCCACTAGAACAGGTTGCTCAAGGCCTCCTCCAACCTGGCCTTGAACACCTCCAGGGAGGGAGCAGCCACAACCTCCCTGGGCAACCTGTGCCAGTGTCTCACCACCCTCACTGCAAAGAACTTCCTCCTAACATCTACTTTGAATCTCCCCTCTGCCAGTTCAAACCCATTACTCCTTGTCCTGTCATTACAAGACCTTGTCAGTAGTCCCTCCCCAGCCTTCCTGTAGTCCACTTCAGATACTGGAAGGCCACTCCAAGGTCTCCTCAAAGCCTTCTCTTCTCTAGATTGAGGAGCCCAAACTCTTGCAGCCAGTCCTCAGAGCAGAGCTGCTGCAGCCCTCTGAGCATCTTTGTGGCCTCCTCTGGACTGGCTCAAACAGTTCCATGTCCCTCTTGTGCTGGGGGCTCCAGAACTGCACCCAGGACTCCAGGTGGGGTCTGAGGAGAGCAGAGCAAAGAGGCAGAATCTCCTCCCTTGCCCTGCTGCCCACACTGCTCTTGCTGCAGCCCTGCACACAGTTGCTGTCTGGGCTGCACTCACACTACAGGCTCATGTTGAGCTTTTCACCAGCCCAGACCCCCAGGTCCTTTTCCTCAGGGCTGCTCTCAGCAGCCTGGATTTGTGCTTGGGATTGCACTGACCCAGGTGCAGGACCTTACACTTGGCCTTGTTGAACATCACAGGCTATTCTGCCACTTTTCTCCCTCTCTCTGATCCCAGCATGGACCCTTCTCTTCTGCAGAGTGGGGAATGTATGCAACACCATCCTAGCCTTGGCACTGTGCAATTCAACCCTGGTATGGGAGGGAAGCAGAGAGGCATGGGGAGGGAGCCTTAAGGATTGGTGTTTGGCCTTTTGAGGGGTCAGCTTTTGGAAGGCATTGACCTAGTAAGCTCTCAGAAAAAAGCCCAGGTTGGAGAACTGGGCTGAGTCCAAAGATGAATTTGTGTATTTTGTATTTCAGTATTTGTGAATACTGTTCCCATTTAAACTTCCAACCCAGTATGGAGCATTCTTATTGTACTTCTTTGGGAAGGGGCAAAAAATAGCTTCTGTCCACTCAAACCCAAGATACAGGGATACTTCCTTCATCCTAATGCATATCCAGAAAACAGATGCTTCCTGGGTTTCTGAAGGCTGTTCTTGATGAGACCATCTTGATGGGGGGTTGGTCTCTTCTCCCATACACCCAGTGACAGGACAAGAAGACACAGCCTAAAGCTGCCCCAGGGCAGGTTTAGTCTGGATGTTAGGAAGGTCTTGACAGCAAGAGTGATTGGCATTGGAATGGGCTGTCTGGAGCGGCGGTGGAGTCATCATCCCTGGAGGTGTTTAAGAGGAGACTGGACAAGACACTTAGTGCTGTGGTTTAGTTAATTAGAAGGGTTAAGTGATTGGTTGGACTCAATGATGCTAGAGGTCTTTTCCAGCTTGGTTAGTTCTGTGATTATGCCCAAGGAGGACTGGCAGAACAGAGAGCAGAAGCATCCTACCACACTTGCAAACTTTTGCTAAGCAGTGAGCCACTTCTACTCACTTTAACCTACTTTCAAGAGTCTTCCATGGGTGTTGTAGGGGATTTTTTTCCACCCATAATATCCTGCCCCATTCACCTCACATCACAGAGGGACTCACACATTGAACTCTCTCAGTACATGACTCATCCCTGAAGCACTGTTCAACAGTTAAAACAAAAATCATAATGCACACCCTCAGAGACATTTCTCCAGAGTGCTCCAGCAGAGTTGATCTCTAGCTATGACAGTTACCCGTTTGAGCCTCAAATGCTATAGCCACTAATGGAGCTGCTTCAGTAAGCCTGAAGCTTTTGTCAGCTCCAAGCCACTCGAGGCACCCATTTTCCTGGAAACAGAAGGTACAAATGCAAGTAACCACGAATGGACAGCTTTCAGAATAGGAGACAAAGGCTGGGGCTTAGGAGACAAGCTTTGTAGGACAGACAAAAAAGGAGATGAAACAAGAATGGGACTGAGAGGAAAACCAGGAGGAGCAACAAGGATGGGACTGAAAAAAGAACAGGAGGAGCAACAAAGATGGGACTGAAAGGAAACCAGGAGGAGCAACAAGGATGGGACTGAAAGGAAAACCAGGAGGAGCAACAAGGATGCGACTGAAAGGAAAACCAGGAGGAGCAACAAGGATGGGACTGAAAGGAAACCAGGAGGAGCAACAAGGATGGGACTGAAAGGAAAACCAGGAGGGGCAACAAGGATGGGACTGAAAGGAAAACCAGGAGGAACAACGAGGCTGGGACTGAAAGGAAAACCAGGAGGAACAACGAGGCTGGGACTGAAAGGAAAACCAGGAGGAGCAACAAGGCTGGGACTGAAAAGAAAATCAGGAGGAGCAACAAGGCTGGGACTGAAAAAAGAACAGGAGGAGCAACAAGGCTGGGACTGAAAAAAGAACAGGAGGAGAAACAAGGATGGGACTGAAAAAAGAACAGGAGGAGCAACAAGGATGAGACTGAAACATACAGGAGGAGCAACAAGGATGGGACTGAAGCATACAGAAGGAGCAACAAGGATGGGACTGAAGCATACAGAAGGAGCAACAAGGATGGGACTGAAGCATACAGGAGGTGCAACAACAGCTCTGAAGAGGTTTCCTCCCAGGTTTATGTTGTGATCTCAAACACAATTGTTATCTGTGGCCTTGATGCAAAAAAAACCCCCAAAACAACACACAAGCAGACAACAGTAAAAAGAAAAATCACAAAACCCCCTCTCCCCTCAAAGCAAAAAACCCCAAACCCCTCACACACTTCAAACCTTGCTCAAGTAAACAGAGTAAAAGAAACCCCTCATTCAATGTGCATCATTGGCACTTTGTGCAGTTGGCTGGTAAAGAGAAAGGTTTTCCTTGCATTAAGCTCTGCTAGGTGAGCATGTTCCTTAGAACCAGACCTCACTGTGTGGAGGAAGGAGGAATAATTATTACCTTGCCTGCACAGTCCCACATCCTCATTTATTATTGCCACTGCGCTTTGGGTTTGCTCCCCAGCAGGCTCTCTGTGAAGCAGTGTGACAGAAATGACTTAACCAGTGAGGGAGACCTTCATGCTCTTTTATGAATGATCTCTCTCCTTCTTCTTAACCTCTTCTCACAGTGGGGAGCCCAGGTTGCTAAATACAGTGTCTGCTGTGGTTTGTCACTGGCTGCTGTCAGCCCTTTTTAATGACATGTTTTTCCACCCAGCAGAGCTCCCATCCTCTTGTCATTTCTAGTGCTGCATCAGCCTTTCCTTACACAGCATGCACCCAGGTGCTAACAGAAGGCAAAAGGCAGAGCCCCAGCATTGACTTGGTGGCAGAGGACAGATCCATCATTCAGCCCTTTCCCCTTATGGTTGGTTTTAAGTTGTGATGAAGCTTCTGGTTGTGATTTAAGATCAGGCTGCACTTAGAGCTGTTCTTCACTGTACCAGGAAGGACAACCCAGGCTGGAGATTTCTGGGCAGTTAATGGTCTGTGAAGGAGAGGTGGACTGCTGACAAGCACCCAGGTAAATTGCTCAGCAGCACTAATGCCAGGCGTGGATGGAGATGGGTTTCTTAGCACGTAGATGAGGGGCAGCAACACTGCACAGACAAGAAAAGATTGGTTTGGGGAAAGACACTATTTATTTGCTTCAGTGTCTTACAACCTAATTTAATTCCTCCCTACTGAGGGCTAACTTTCCCCCTTACACACATCAAGTCACAGCAAGGAACTATTTCTAACCAGGCTGGATGGGTGGGCAGAGCCCAAAGGGATGAGATTGAACAAGGCCAAGTGCAGGGTTCTGCACTTTGGCCACAACAACCCCAAGAAGCACTACAGGCTGGGGACAGAGTGGCTGAGAGCAGCCAGGAAGAAAGGGACCTGGGGGTGCTGACAGAGAGCAGCTGAAGATGAGGCAGCAGTGTGCCCAGGTGGCCAAGAGAGCCAATGGCATCCTGGCCTGCATCAGGAACAGTGTGGCCAGCAGGACAAGGGAGGTTATTCTGCCCCTGTACTCAGCACTGCTCAGGCCACACCTTGAGTGCTGTGTCCAGTTCTGGGCCCCTCAATTCAAGAGAGATGTTGAGGTGCTGGGAGGTGTCCAGAGAAGGGCAACAAAGCTGGTGAGGGGCCTGGAGCACAGCCCTGTGAGGAGAGGCTGAGGGAGCTGGGGGTGTGCAGCCTGGAGAAGAGGAGGCTCAGGGCAGAGCTCATTGCTGTCTACAACTACCTGCAGGGAGGCTGTAGCCAGGTGGGGGTCAGTTTCTTCTGCCAGGCAACTAGCAACAGAAGAAGGGGACACAGTCTCAAGTTGTGCTGGGGGAGGTCTAGGCTGGATGTTAGGAGGAAATTGTTGGCAGAGAGAGTGATTGGCATTGGAATGGGCTGCCCAGGGAGGTGGTGGAGTCACTGTGCCTGGAGGTGTTGAAGCAAAGCCTGGATGAGGCACTTAGTGCCATGGTCTGGTTGACTGGCTAGGGCTGGGTGCTAGGTTGGACTGGATAATCTTGGAGGTCTCTTATGACCTGCTTGATTCTAGGATTCTGTGTTAGCACCATCCTTTATTTCACTACCTGCCACCATCTGAAATGAGGATTGCATGAGGTTTACAGTTAGTGGTTTCCATGCTGATGAAGCCCACATCAACTAAGAGAGTTTCATCTGAAGCCATAGCTTGTCATATACAGACCCTTTTCTTCAGGGCTACTGCTCACCTACACATCCTGATGACAGCTTTTTGAAAGGCCACAAGATGCTCACATCCACCCACATGCTTCACATGATGTTAACGAACTCTGCCACTGCCTAGGACATTGCCTAGGCTTACTACTCCTAAAGGGCACCCTACTGAGATTGGATCATCACAGGTGGCACCCAAGCAGTTTGAATTCAGCACTACAAACTCTACTTTCCCTAAATAAGCTTTCTTGCTAAGCTACTCTTAAAAGCCAGGGCTATCAGACCTTAATTGCCTTCGTGTTTATGCTTTGGATGAACTGTGCAAGGTGACAGATTTCTGTGTACTCAGAGCTGTTTTTTTGTCATCTCTTTTCTGCTTAAATGAGGGGAGGGGAAAAAATGATAGTTAGAAGTCAAGTAGCACAGTATCACAGTATCATCAGGGTTGGAAGAGACCTCACAGATCATCAAGTCCAACCCTTTAGCACAGAGCTCAAGGCCAGACCATGGCACCAAGTGCCACGTCCAATCCTGCCTTGAACAGCTCCAGGGACGGCGACTCCACCACCTCCCCGGGCAGCCCATTCCAGTGTCCAATGACTCTCTCAGGGAAGAACTTTCTCCTCACCTCCAGCCTAAATCTCCCCTGGCGCAGCTTGAGGCTGTGTCCTCTTGTTCTGGTGCTGGCCACCTGAGAGAAGAGAGCAACCTCCTCCTGGCCACAACCTCCCCTCAGGTAGTTGTAGACAGCAATAAGGTCTCCCCTGAGCCTCCTCTTCTCCAGGCTAACCAATCCCAGCTCCCTCAGCCTCTCCTCGTAGGGCTGTGCTCAAGGCTCAAAGCACAACACACTCTCAAAAATGGGTATTGTTCTAGTCAGGAACCTGAGCATAAGTCCGTGTCGTGGTAGCCCTGATAGACCCAAAATAGGCTTTTACAGGTCCTGCCTTGCCTAGGCATGTTTTCTGCTCCACCAGAGAGGCAAGCACAGGGAAACGGACACAAAAGGACCTGGAGCCACTGAGTCTGGCCTGTCTAGGGTCCTGTGGTAAACAAGGCACACACACTCAGCTTGTGCAGGGCCTGTGCTCTTCCCAAATTAGGGAAAAGTGAGCCTGTGGCTCTGCCTAACATGGTAAGGTTTGGCTAACTGCCATCCTGATTGGCTGTTCTGTGTCCAAAGGGCAATTAATCTCAGCCCACATTGATAAAAGGAGATGTGCAGGTGAACAACCTGCTTCTGCTTCCCTGCTTTGCTTCCCTGCTCTGTGCCTGCTCTCTCTGCTGTGCCCAGCCCTGCTGCTATTGCACACTGCCTTATTGCTGCCTGCTAAACTCCACTGCTGCCAGTTACCAGGAGCAGACCCTGGATGCCTGCAGGCAATCAGCCTGTGTGGCCAGTGTGACACCATGCTGAGACTGCACCACATCTGCCTCTGCACCTGAAGGTGCTGCCTAGAACCCCTGGACATATATCCAGCAGACAAGGTCAGAGATTGTCTGTGTCCTGTCCCCAGAAGCTGGGAAGATTCAAGCCTCAATGTCCAACAAGACAAAGTCCCCTGAAAGCATTTGGGCACTGTCTGGACTGTGGCTAAGCCCCCATGAGTGGTTAATAATAATCTGTGAGTAAATGCTCAATGCCTCTTTGTAATTCTCCATTGCCTTCTGCCATAGAGCAGAAAGAGCTCCTTGAGCCCAGCTACTGGGCATGTGGCATAGTGACCACAAGCAGCATCTGACCTCAGGAACCTTCTCTGCCAGTTCAATGAATGTTTCTACATCTTTCTGGTTATTGCTAGATCTAGATATTATCCAGAGAATGTTTCCATGACTGTGTAAGGACCAAAATATGATTAAACTGAGTGGTCAGGGGTGGGGAGAGTTCTGAATAGCAACATTAACAAACAGTATTAACTTTGGAGAAAATATCCATCTCACAGCAATTAATTTTCCCTCTGCAAGAGGCCTCAAGCTTGTAACTCTAAAGAGGTTTTTGGCAATCTATGATATCAGCACAGTCTCCTTTGGTGTCGGTACAAATGTTATTAGTCCACCAAAACAAAGATCAGTCAGATTGAAGAGCATGGCAGCAGTTTCTCCCATCAAAGACATCCAGCTCCACAGCCCATCACCATCCTGCCAGCAAGAATCAGCCTTTGGAGTAATGGCAAATGGCAGCATGGAGGCAATGTGTTATCATAGAGTAATTGCCTGCAGTAATCTCACTGTGCTGTCAGCCCATGGCACTTCTATCAAGCCCACAACAAATTCTCAGACTTCACCACCAAAGTACACTGATTATGATCCTCAAGGACAAATTAGGCTCAAAACTCATCCTCCAGATATGTGAAGGCTTTTTGATTTGATAACAAGGTAAAATATCTACAGTTCCATTGGCAGCTCACCCCAGTGGTTGATGGTTTCCTGATGTCTTTGTGTCCAGTGGTCACTTGAAGTTTCCTGAACTTGGCCTCCAACTGCTGACCCTAGCTCTATCTTTTTCCTTACCACCTTTTCCCAGTTACCATCCACTACCATCCTCAGACTTCCCCTCCACCTCTGAGTCTCTTGTCAGGGCTGATCTCCTGCATTTCACCATGAGAAGGCTTCCTCTCTAACCCCTGTTCTAGGTTTGTAGACCTTGTCTGTATTTTTGCAAGTTTGGTGTTAAACCACACACATATCCACCAACACATTGCCTGCCTGTGATGTTTCCTACTCATCTCGACCCTCCATTTCCCTTAGTATCACACTAGCATCTTTTCTCTTCTCTGTTTGGGTGGTTTGGTCCCAGGAAGCCACTCAGACAATTCCCAGTAGACGACCAGAGGGATCACAGTATCACAGTATCACCAAGGTTGGAAGAGACCTCACAGATCATCAAGTCCAACCCTTTACCACAGTGCCCAAGGCTAGACCATGGCACCAAGTGCCACATCCAACCTTGCCTTGAACTGCCCCAGGGACGACGACTCCACCACCTCCCCAGGCAGCCCAAGCACCACTGCATTCACATAAACAAATACCTAAATAAAGGCTAAAGGGAAATGTTTCCTCTGCCAAAAGCAAGATCACTCCATCATTAAGGCCTCTTTAGATTGCTTCTCAACACAGAGATACACCCCAAGGGCCAACACAAACAGATCCAGCTCCTTACTACAGGGGCCAATGTATTCTACTGAGACTTAAGCACTGAGCAAGACCCCAGAGGTACAAATGACCCTCGTGTATCATCTCCTATTGAGAGATCATTCTTGTTATTTCCCACATTTTCAGCTCCCATCTATTTTCACTGAGTTGGTCTTGAACCCATTTCATGTTTTCCACAGTCTTGAACACCTTAAGTATTTATAATCAAGTGTGGCACTCCCCTCACTAGTAATTATTTATCTCAATTATTATCTAACTACTAAAACTTAACTATCTCAATACTAATCCCTTGCAGCTTCCAAGGAAAAAAGCTATCAGGAGGGAAGGAGGGAAGGAGGGAAGGAGGGAAGGAGGGAAGGAGGGAAGGAGGGAAGGAGGGAAGGAGGGAAGGAGGGAAGGAGGGAAGGAGGGAAGGAGGGAAGGAGGGAAGGAGGGAAGGAGGGAAGGAGGGAAGCTCAGCCTCAGTCAACCAAAGGCAGAGTGATCACTTGTCAGACACCAGAAAAACCCACCAGTGACAGGACAGAGTCCTAATCAAGGAAATAATGCTCTTGGTATTCATAGCTGGTTAAGACACAGGAGAACAATGCCACAAGGTCTAAGCAGTAGCTTTAATCTGCTCCTCTTTCAGTACTATTTTTTATTCCTGTCATTATGATTAAAATAAGGGTTGGATCATGGAGGAACCACAAACTTGAACCCCTCAGACCTACCTTCACTTCTACCAGGGCCTCTTGAGCTCTGGTTAGTAAGGACAGCTCATAAAAAAATGTCTTTAACATCTCCAACAAAGTTTAAAGCCAAATGATAACCAACCCCAGGAAAACCTGGCACATTTGTTAACTCCAGTCCTACACATATTGGGTATTCTATAGCCAAGGTGACTTTGGTTTGTTAATAAACCACAGCAGAAGCATTGCAGAGTAAGGAAAGCAAAACAAGATCTGTTTGGTAGAAGTAAATGACCACAATTCATACCTAGCAAGCTCAAATGTGTTAGTTTGGCACGCTGCTTAAAGAAAACAAAGCTCCAGGTTTGGCTGTTGACATTAAACATCTAAAATACAGGCTCGGAAAGTGAAGTCTCTACAGATGTAATTTTGTCCCCCCCAGCTTTGTAAGACATTAGCCATGTGTTCAGCTAAACCTAACAGTAACAAGTTTTAAGCCTTTAAAGCTTCAAGCCTTTAGAAACTACAATGCCAGTAGGAAATGGTTTGCAATAATACCTTTCACCTTAGAGGCATCACACACAAAAACCATTTCCTCATTATGCTGCCAGTCCCAGCTCTGCTTTCCTGTAGTCCACTACAGGAAAAAGCTTCCCACACTTTCCCCTTACTACTACTCACAGTTCTGCAGCCCTGGCAGCATTCAAGGGCCTCTTCATCTGCAGACACAGAGGCAAAACCCAGGCAAAGTGAAGAGAGCTTCATCTGAGATAACCACTGCAGAGGACAGAGGCATTCCACTTGGGTTTTTTCTCCTAGGATAAAGTAGAGCAGATGCATCAGCAGGCTTGAAAGCTTCAGGATCACTGTAGCCAGGTGGGGGGTGGCCTCTTCTCCCAGGCAACCAGCAATAGAACAAGGGGACACAGTCTCAAGTTGTGCCAGGGTAGGTATAGGCTGGATATTAGGAAGAAGTTCTTCACAGAGAGAGTGATTGGCATTGGAATGGGCTGCCCAGGGAGGTGGTGGAGGCACCGTCCCTGGGGGTCTTCAAGCAAAGCCTGGCTGAGGCACTTAGTGCCATGGTCTAGTTGATTGGTTAGGGCTGGGTGCTAGGTTGGCCTGGATGATCTTGGAGGTCTCTTCCAACCTGGTTGATTCTATGATTCTATGATAAGTCCATAACACACAAAATCCTACTTAGTACCAGCAGTAAGCTTTAGTGAGATCAACCTCCTTACTGCTCTACTTGAGCAGCCCAATGCCCAAAACACCTTGGCTCATCACAGCTGTGCCAGGGATGGGTGATGAGTTTTTATTTCCCTGCCAACCCCATATGGAAGGAAATTAGTGGGTTCAGGTGGTTGCCATAAAGTTGTAGATAATGTTACTGCCTTTCAGTTCTTGCTTGGTTATGTGAACTCAAAACTACAAGGAAATGGCCCACTTTATAACACACTTTTGTGCATTTTGTTGCTGCCTATCTCACTGCATAAAGGAGATTCATCCAACACAAACAGTGAGGTTCTGCTCTGGAAGAGCTCAGTGTCTGAGAAGAGAAGGTGGGGGAAAGAAAGGCTTGATAAACAAAACCCAGTAGCACTGGTTAGAGAAGACAGAACACAGTCCTAGAGATTAATACTGTGCTGCTGCTCTTCCTGCACACGGTCTCATTGGTTTTCATGTACACTTACCATAGAACCACAGAATGGTTTGGGTTTGAAAGGACCTGAAATATCATCTAGTTCCAACCTTCCTGCCATGGGCAGGGACACTTCCACTAGACCAGGTTGCTCAAGGCCTCATCCAACCTGGCTTTGGGCACCTCCAGTGATCGAGCATCCACAACCTCCCTGGACAGCATGTTCCAAAGTCTTACTTCCATCACTGTAAATCGTTTCTTCCAAATATCCAATCTAAATCTCCTGTCTTCCAGCTTAAATCCACTCCTCCTTATCATATTACTACAAACCCTTGTAAAATGTCCCTCCCTATCTGTCTTGTAGGCCCTCTTTGGCTATTCCCAAAGCACTATCCCTGTCTAGCAGCACCGGCCAGCATCTCCCCCTACCTTGGCACACTCAGCAGTGACCCTGCTCTGATGTTGCCTGGTGCATGGCAATTCCTTCCAGTCTCATGTGATGGTTATTCAGGTTTGTAAAGCTGCTTTCATGCTGCATTGCCTGAGAAAGAAGATGCTCAGGCAGTCCAGAGGAGCCACTGCAGTGCAAGAGGCAGGCACAGATGCAGCTGGCTCCTGAGATTCCACACAATCCCTCGCTGGAGACCCCTAATCCTGCCAGGGTCAATTTGTTTTCCACAGTGCTTAAGTACCAGGAGAGAATTGGTTTATCACAGGAAACACTTCCTCTCCAAAGCTGCTTAATTATGTGTTGGGTAGGCATAAAATGTGTGCAGGAATGATTTACAAAGAAAGAAGCCTGAGAAAGCTAAAATGCAAGGACAAGTCCAGTACATCTCCATCACAACACACAAGAGCTCTTTTCTAGATCCTTGCAATGGTCCATGCCATTTAGCTTCACAAAATCAGAGAATGAAGACTGCATGTGATGCTGGTTTAGTGTTTTGTGTGCTTTGGCTTTAGCTTCACCCCAGCTTTGAGCTCCAATTTCTTCTTTACTACACATCTCCCTGCTCTGGAATTCCCCTGGGTTTGTGTAGGTATCTCCAGATCTTTGTCAGTCCCAGGACCAACCAAAGGTGCCTGAACCACTCCTAGCAAGGCAATATTATTGTGGAATCCTCTGTGTTGGTTTCTGAAGGGTTACAGTCACATTATTTAATTCACATTTCAAATTAACAGAAGATGTGCTGAGGCTGTGAGGGAAAGTCCTGGGTATACAGAAACCTGTATGCAGTTGTGAGCTTCATGGCTTAGAGTGTCTTCAACAGGACTCTCAGATTCTGTCCTCTGCTCCCTTAATATAGATGGCTCAGTGATACCTGCTGCTGAGCTGTTTCTCCCACCATAGGGGATGATAGATCATGGAGCTGCACTTGAGCATAACATTCATTTGAATTCCTTATCCCACTCTTCCATCAAGGAGCAGCATGCCCACAGAGGGAAAGTTCAGCCTGGCTGCCAGTTCTCAGACCACAGAGATTAACTTCTGCACTGCTAATGCATCGTAAGGATTTGGTCATCTTGCAGGTGGCTCAATTATCCAGAACAAACTGTGTACAAGAAACCAAGTCACTAACATCTGGCAACAAATTTACTACCTGTACCATGGCTGAAAAAGCCTTTACTCAACCATCTCTTGCACCAGAGTGCTTCAACTACTGCTGGTAAGTCTTTTGCAATCCCTGCAGAAAACACAGCTTGATGATCTCCTCCCTGTCATTACAGCTTGAGGTGCCCCTCCTTCACGTTGATGTTCAGTACACAATGCTGTCTGTCACAACAGGATTTGATTGAATTCTTCCAGCTTCAGGCTGAATTTCATCTCAAAACCAGGAACAGAGAAGAAGAGTTACATCAGAAGGACCAGATGAGTTTCCTAACCTCAGGGCTGATGGATATTCTGGGTGGTCTCTTACATGTTTTCATGATGGTTAAAAGCAGATGTCATAACTTTGGAAACTGTTGAGAAAAGAGGACCTCATTTCTCAACACATTCTGCCTGCTCTTCAAGTCTATCAGGAGTCCATGAGAGCTTCTGAAGCTCAGCATTTGAAACATCAAATGTTAGCACTGTTACCTGAGAAAAGCCCCAACTTGGACACACAGTTGGAAACCTGGGGTGGACAAGCATCCTCTTCACATCATGTCTCCATCTGGTACAAGTTGTTTCCTTCTAATTCAGTGTTGCTCTTACTTTCCTTACACAGCCCATATCAATTCACAAACGGTTTTGTAGTGACTTAGAGGAGTTTATCAGCCACTGTGAAGCTGTGCTGGTAACATCACTTCTTTTACAGCATCACTTTGAATATGAACAAATGGCTCAGTATCATTTCTGCAGAGACAGCTGTAAAGTTGTCTGGAGAAGAATGAACTTTCTGCAGGCTAATGTGGTAAAATTTACTGTCTGGTAAAGAATAAAATGATTGAAGATGACACAGAGTCATGGGTGGTTCAGCTGCCCCATGGCTCCATGTGGGCAGCAGATTCAGCCTTTAGTAAGGAAGCCACTGGCTAAGACATGCTAGAGAAAATGAAATCTGTGCAAGCTGTTATTTAAGTGCCCAAATGCTGTTAGAAACGAGTGCAAGACTTCTCTTCACTCTCCTGCTTCACCATTAACTTCCTCAGTGCAGCATTAATCTGCAGTTGTTAGCCTGCCCAGAGGCTGAGGAACATCTGGAACATTCTTGACTCTTCCCTGTTCAAAATAGAAATCAAAGGCTCTCAGTTACCACCCTGAAATAGGCAGAGGTGTTTCTTTGATAAACTTAAGTATAGAACAGTACTTGACTTAAATACTTAAGTATCTAACAGTATATCAAAGGCTCTCAGTTACCACCCTGAAATATGCAGAGGTATTTCTTTAAGAAACTTAAGTATAGAACAGTACTTAAGTACTAAACTTAAGTATCTAACAGTATACAAAGGCTCTCAGTTACCACTCTGAAATATGCAGAGGTATTTCTTTAATAACTTAAGTATAGATCAGTACTTATCTTAAAGTACTTGACTTAAGTATCTAACAGTATATCAAAGGCTCTCAGTTACCACTCTAAAACATGCAGAGGTATTTCTTTAATAAGCTAAAGTATAGAACAGTACTTAACTTAAAGTACTTAAGTATATATTAGTATAACAAAGGCTCTCAGTTACCACTCTAAAATTTTAAGAGGTATTCCTTTAAGAAACTTAAGCATAGAACAGTACTTAACTTAAAGTACTTAAGTATCTAACAGTATATCAAAGGTTCTCAGCACTCTGAAACATGCAGAGGTATTTCTTTAATAAGCTTAAGTATAGAACAGTACTTAATTTAAAGTACTTAAGTATATAGTACTATAACAAAGGCTCTCAGCACTCTGAAACACGCAGAGGTATTTCTTTACTAAGCTAAAGTACAGAACAATACTTAACTTAAAGTACTTAAGTATGTAGTAGTATAACAAAGGTTCTCAGTTACCACTCTAAAATTTTGAGAGGTATTTCTTTAAGAAACTTAAGCATAGAACAGTACTTAACTTAAAGTACTTAAGTATCTAACAGCATATCAAAGGCTCTCAGTTACCACCCTGAAATATGCAGAGGTATTTCTTTAAGAAACTTAAGTATAGAACAGTACTTCACTTAAGTACTAAACTTAAGTATCTAACAGCATATCAAAGGCTCTCAGTTACCACCCTGAAACATGAAGGGGTCCTTCTTTAATAAACTTAAGTATAGAACATACTTAACTTAAAGTACTTAAGTATATAACAGTATATTGAAGGCTCTGTTACCACTCTGAAGTTTTAAGAGGTATTTCTTTAATAAACTTAAGCATAGAACAGTACTTAAGTACTAAACTTAAGTATCTAAGAGCATATCAAAGGCTCTCAGTTACCACCCTGAAACATGCAGGGGTGCTTCTTTAATAAACTTAAGTATAGAACAGTACTTAAAGTACTTAAGTATGTAACAGTATATTGAAGGCTCTCAGTTACCACTCTGAAGTTTTAAGAGGTATTTCTTTAATAAACTTAAGTATAGAACAGTACCTAAATTACTTGACCTAAGTATCTAACAGCATATCAAAGGCTCTCAGTTAGCACTCTGAAGTTTGCAGAGGTATGTATTTTATAAACTTAAGGATAGAACAATAACTTAAGTATATAACAGTATGGAAAATCTAGACCACTCTCACAAGAGAGGAAAGAAAGAGAGAAAGAAAACAAATCCCAAACCATTCAGTGGGAGATATCTCATCAAAATAAGAACACCCAACAAGACCATTGTAAGTAACTGATGATTTAGAAAGCTTCCAGGGCTGGGTGTGGATTCACTTCTCTCATTAAGAAGGAAATCACACACACAAAAACTCAATTCCTCATTTAATGTCATTATCTTGAATGAGTTCCTGTGCCCATTTCAGATTCTTTCAATCACACTTTTCCTCGGCTCAGGCTGAAAAGAGGGGTATTTTCATATCCTACTTTAGGATTCTTCCTCTTCTTCAGAGCAACTCACCATTGCTTGCTCCCAAAGCAAAGCAAGCAGTTGTTGTGCAGTGTCATGCATCTCTTGGTAATGGCATTATAAATAAGGAGAAGTAAACCCTGGGGTGGAAGATGCTATTAGTTGCTCTCATGCCTTTACTGGCAGAGTAACTGGCTGCTCTGTAAGCCTGGCTCTACTCGATTTTGCTGTTTGTCACTGCTGTGGCAGCTTGCAATTGCTTTTCATTTTTCCTCTCTCTGTCCCTTTGTCCTATGTTTTTCCTTCCACCTGGTCTCTGTCATCGTATTCACTCTTTCCATCACCTTGTCTTGTCTCTTTCCAGCAGGAGCAGGGAGGTGAGTGTCCCCTTGGCTCTGGTGTACTGTGTTCAGTTTTGGGTACCTCAATACAAGAGAGATATTGGGGTGCTGGAGCGAGTGCAGAGGAGGGCAATGAAGCTGGTTAGGGGCCTGGAGAATAAATCTTATGAAGAGCAACTGAGGGAGCTGAGGCTGTTTAATCTGGAGGAGGCTGAGGGGAGACCTCATCACTGTCTACAGCTACCTGAAAGGACACTGTGGAGAGGCTGCTGCTGGTCTCTTCTCACAGGTAATTAGTGATAGAACAAGAGGGAATGGCCTCAAGCTGCACATGAGTAGGTTTAGGCTTGGTATTAGGAAGAATTGTTTCATGGGAAGAAAGGTCAGGCACTGGAATGATCTGCCCAGGGAAGTGATTGAGTCACCAAGCCTGGATGTGTTTTAAGATCATTTAGATGTGGTGCTTGGGAATATGGTTTAGGGTGAACCTTGTAGAGCAGGGTTATCACTTGGATTTGGTGATCCCAAGGGTCTTTTCCAACCTGAATGTTTCTGTGATTCTGTGGTTACTTTATCACAAAATAAAATACCATGTGACAAGGGATTTTGAGAGGGTGAGATGATGGCCAGAAGAAGGGGAGAGGTCTGGTCCAGTCTAGCAAGATAAGGCTGAGCAAAGCAGCACCAATTCTACACCTTTCCCTTCCATCAGACCATCACAAGCACACCAAATGGCCAAAGATCTGAAAAGAAAGCAAGCCTCAGCAGCATGTTTTGTACAGTCAGGGATATATGAGGAAAGCTGGTATGACCCAACAGCAGAAAGCCATCAGTGGCACAGCTAGATGAATTTATGAGTGCAAATGAAGCAGCAATGACATGGTGCAGCAAGAGGAATGAGAGGAAGGACAATGCCACTGAAGCAGAAGGATGAGCCAGGTGCCATGGGAAAGATGAACAACAGTGATGTGACTTAACACAATGAGGGCACTTCTAGAGGGCAGTTATGAAGTGTAAGAAGAAATAGTCTAGCCTACTTCCAAGCTCCTCATCTCATCCACTTATGGATTACACCTGCCTGTAGGCTTAACTAGAATGTAGCTTGTATTGTTTTACCTTGGAGGAAGGTGAGAAAAAGGATTTTGGAGCTGGAGCTGAGCAGCAGCCAAGTTTAGGGTGCCATTTGGCTGCTGGACCCTGATAACAACTAGCTAAGCCTCTGAAGCACAGCTGCAGTGATCAGCTTGGCTGACATTGTAGTCAAGGTCTCTGTGTGCAGCAGGACTCGTGGTGCTGAGTTGTCTTTAGTATCATTGAGATTTTCAGGACAGGGAAGGTGTCTTGTTTTGTGAGCACAGAAGAAAAACAAATGTGCTCATGGTGTTGTTTCTCACAGCTGAGGAACAAGAATCTGTGGGAAGAAATGGAGAGGGAGGTTTTGGTTCTGAAGCAGGGCTCAGGTTTCAGAGTGGCCAAGCAGGCAAACCAAACTCCCACGTCCCTACAACCTGAATGCACACAAAACTGGTTTTGCAGCGGAAGGCTGCAGAGGAAGGAGAAAGAGGCCAGATTAGCATCACTCCACTGAACCCAGCAGAGAAGAGCAGGAGTGGATACTGCTGTACTCTGTGACCTGTATTTTCAATGTCCTTTTATTTATTAACAGCCTGCCAAAAATAAATCCTCAGATGGCTTTGCTGAAGAATGCAGTGTGGGCCCTTTGCAATTTGCCTACATTTCGGATGCGTCATTACAGCATTCCCAATACAAACACACTCCCAGAGACAGGATAGGAGGTGGGCAAGTCATCACCATCATGTGATGGAACACAAACCCTATGAGGAGAGGCTGAGGGAGCTGGGGATGTGCAGCCTGCAGAAGAGGAGGCTCAGGGCAGACCTCATTGCTGTCTACAACTACCTGAAGGGAGGCTGTAGCCAGGTGGGGGTTGGGCTCTTCTCCCAAGCAACCAGCAACAGAAGAAGGGGACACAGTCTCAAGCTGTGCCAGGGGAAGTATAGGCTGGATGTTAGGAGGAAGTTGTTGCCAGAGAGAGTGACTGGCTTTGGAATGGGCTGCCCATCCCTGGATGTGTTCAAGCCAAGCCTGGCTGAGGCACTTAGTGCCATGGTCTGATTGACTGTCTAGGGCTGGGTGCTAGGTTGGGCTGGATGATCTTGGAGGTCTCTTCCAACCTGGCTGATTCTATGATTCTATGTGGCCCACACTTGAAATTTTCTCAGGAGATATCTGGGAAAATTTTTCCAGGGGAGGAGATACTGTGGGGTCTGATTCTAACCCACATAAGAGGGTTAAATATATCCTATGCAAGAAGGGTATTCCCTGCAGGTACATTTTCTGCTTCTCTCAAGGTATACTCACTGAAGCCTCCTCCCTAAGGTGCAGCAGCCAACACCACTGTATTTATTTTCTGAAGGATAAAGTGGAAGTACATCAAGGCTCCTGAAATGGAAAATACCAGTCTGTGCTCACCTGGATTTGCTCTGCAGCAGGTGAATACAAGTGGATAACCACAGCAATTCCTGGATTCCTGGGGCTTTAGCTTCACCTCTGAGTGGAGGCTGAGGTTCTGGCCCTGCAGACCACAGCAGCTCCATCACAGTGCAGCTGGATAAAGACTGAGCATCTTGTGACTAGGTACCATTTACTCAGTTCTGCTTGTTAGTACATCTGAAGAGTGGCTTGCTGCTGAGCAGGAATCTTCAGGATTTTTAGCTAAGATCAGCATCTTTAAGAATAATGGGATCAACACCTGGCCCAGTTTGAGTTTTGCCTGAAAAGCCAAAAGACCAAGCCCTACCCATGGCAGCAAACTAGTCACTCAAGACTGACCTTTGCAGGGACACCAATGTGCAAGACAAGGTAGAGAAGCAATGAACTACAACCCAGTAATTATCTAAAGTGACAAAGGGAAGCAGAAAGAAAGATTGGAACAGCAAGTTTCTGTTTGGCTCTGATCACCTTCTGCCTTTCAGGTGGTGTGATCACACCTATGGCACATGAGAGAAAAATATTGCCTTTTCCCACAGCTCCATACCTGTTTGTGGCAGATGACTCACAGACCCCTTGGCAGGGAAAAGCTCTGTCAAGCTGGGACAAGGTGTTACTCGTGTTGCTATCCACAGCTCTCATCTCTGTGCTTGAAGACCTCAGCCGCTCCTTGGCATGCAGGATGCCCTTGGGTGGGTGATACAGTCTGGGTTCCCTTAAGTCAGAACACCAAGTGTATTTTTAGTACATTGCAAATGAGCTGCAGACATTTAGCACTTGCCATGGTGTTCAGACCCACTCAGGCAGGGAACAGTCATAGAATCATAGAATCATAGAATTAACCAGGTTGGAAGAGATCTCCAAGATCATCCAGTCCAACCTAGCACCCAGCCCTAGCCAGTCAACTAGAGCATGGCACTAAGTGCCTCAGCCAGGCTCTTCCTGAACACCTCCAGGGACGGTGCCTCCACCACCTCCCCGGGCAGCCCATTCCAATGCCAATCACTCTCTCTGCCAACAACTTCCTCCTAACATCCAGCCTAGACCTGCCCTGGCACAACTTGAGACTGTGTCCCCTTCTTCTGTTGCTGGTTGCCTGGGAGAAGAGACCAACCCCACCTGGCTACAGCCTCCCTTCAGGTAGTTGTAGACAGCAATGAGCTCTGCCCTGAGCCTTCTCTTCTCCAGGCTGCACACCCCCAGCTCCCTCAGCCTCTCCTCATAGGGTTTGTGTTCCAGGCCCCTCACAAGTTTTGTTGCCCTTCTCTGGACACCTTCCAGCACCTCAACATCTCTCTTGAATTGAGGGGCCCAGAACTGGACACAGCACTCAAGGTGTCACCAGCAGACTCTGCTGTAGCTGTGGGAGGTGGGTGGCAACACAAAGTCTCTTGCTATTTTGGAGTGAGCAATGCACAAATATACCTTCCAGGTCATTTTGATAACCTGATTTCTTTGGGTGTTTCTTGTCAGTGAGGTCACATTGTTATTCTACTATTTTCTCACTCTGGAACTGAGGAAGGAAATTACAACACGAAACTCAGATTGGGACTTTTTTAAAACAGCTTGAAGTAGCACATAATAAAGATGCTAATAGTATGTTGCAATCCAGTTCTCCTCTGGTCAGATGGTTTTTGCACCAAGAGGAAGCTGTTGCAGATGCCCTGCAACCTGGTTGCTGTAATAGCTGGGTATGAGAGGACATCTCAGAACAAATTGTTCTGCTCCAACTTCCTTAGAGACCAATTAACACTGACAGATCTTTTGTGCTGAGATGATTTAATAATTCAATTGGTGTTGTTTTCATCAGTTTCTGATTTGCTCTTTACTAGCCCTCAGTGATGGGAGGTGTAGGAATGGGGGTGAAAAACAAACCCATAGAGTCATAGAATCAACCAGGTTGGAAGAGACCTCCAAGATCATCCAGTCCAATCTATCCCACATCCCTATCCAGTCAACCAGACCATGGCACTAAGTGCCTCAGCCAGTCTTTTCTTGAACACCTCCAGGGATGGTGACTCCACCACCTCCCTGGGCAGCCCATTCCAATGCCAATCACTCTCTCTGACAACAGCTTCCTCCTAACATCCAGCCTAGACCTCCCCCACCACAACTTGAGACTGTGTCCCCTTGTTCTGTTGCTGGTTGCCTGGGAGAAGAGACCAACCCCACCTGGCTACAGCCTCCCTTCAGGTAGTTGTAGACAGCAATGAGCTCTGCCCTGAGCCTCCAAGCTTAACAACTCCAGCTCCCTCAGCCTCTCCCCATAGGGTTTGTGTTCCAGGCCCCTCACCAGCTTTGTCACCCTTCTCTGGACACATTCCAGCACCTCAACATCTCTCTTGAATTGAGGAGCCCAGAACTGGACACAGCACTCAAGGTGTGGCCTGAGCAGTGCTGAGTACAGGGGCAGAATAACCTCCCTTGTTCTACTGGCCACACTGTTCCTGATGCAGGCCAGGATGCCATTGGCTCTCCTGCCCACCTGGGCACACTTCTGCCTCATCTTCAGCTACTCTCTACCAACACCCCCCAGGTGCTTTTCTTCCTGGCTGTTCTCAGCCACTCTGTCCCCAGCCTGTAGTGCTGCTTGGGGTTGTTGTGGCCAAAGTGCAGAACCCTGCACTTGGCCTTGTTCAATCTCATCCCATTGGCCTCTGCCCACCCATCCAGCCTGGCCAGGTCCCTCTGCAGGGCTCTCCTACCTTCCAACAGCTCCACAGCTGCTCCTAGCTTGGTGTCATCTGCAAACTTACTGATGCTGGACTCAATCCCCTGGTCCAGATCATCAATAAAGACATTGAACAGGACTGGGCCCAGCACTGATCCTTGGGGAACACCACTAGTGCCAGCTGCCAACTGGATGTGGCACCATTCACCACCACTCTCTGGGCAGTGTGGGGACCTGATCTCACTTTTTTCAACAACTCCCTGTCCTCAACGTGTAGCTCCCTACTGCAGTAGCTGAGATGAGACACTGGTGACTGGTACAAGCGACCTTGAACAGGATTAGCCAGAGATGTGTGACTGCCAGTGAATAAGTCCATTCATTTATTATGCATGGTGAACAGTAAATCATTCTAGTAAGATACTTTTCCACTCACTGGTAGTTTGAAAATTATTAGCAGCAGATATCTCTTAGAAGCTTTTCCCAATGAAGCTGAGAAAACACACACAGGGAGAGACAAAACTTTTGTCCCATTCGCTTATGGTCAACTCACAGCAAAAGAGTTGGCCAAATGTTGGGGGAAATACAGTCTCAAGTTGTGCCAGGGAAAATATAGGCTGGATGTTAGGAGGAAGTTGTTGGCAGAGAGAGTGATTGGCATTGGAATGGGCTGCCCAAGGAGGTGGTGGAGTCACCATCCCTGGAAGTGTTCAAGAAAAGCCTGGCTGAGGCACTTAGTGCCATGGTCTGGTTGACTGGATAGGGCTAGGGGATAGGTTGGACTGGATGATCTTGGAGGTCTCTTCCAGCCTGCTTGATTCTATGACAATGCACAAAGCATTAACAGTGCTGGTTGAAAATTGTTTGTTTCTCCAAACACATCTGGTTTATATTTCCACAAATCACTGCTCTATCTGTGTGAGCATACACAAATGTCCCTTCATGCTGACTTCTAAGACTTGTGATCCTCTGACCTTGCCCATGGTACTGCTGGTGACTATGTTGCCCAGTTTTGTGTTCAGATGGAGCAGTGGTTACACTCTGAACAACAGAGTTCCTGTGTAAACTGATGTAAACATGGAGAAAATGAAGCATTTGCTTTATTCTGACAGATAGGCAATGGATGCCAGTACTAGGGTTACTCCCACATCTATCTATCACTGTGGACACCAATGTCTTGCCAAAACTAGCAGGCTTGAGCTACTGCTTAACACAGGACATGCCATTTCCAATCACCCATGGGTCTAAATATGGTAACATAGTTAAAAACAAAGCAGCTGGTGGACCTCAATCAAGACATAATTGAACATCCCATGTCTTAGAATCCTAGAATCAACCACGTTGGAATAAACCTCCAAGATTATCCAGTCCAATCTAGCACCCAGCCCTAGGCAAGCAACTAGACCATGGCACTAAGTGCCTCGTCCAGGCTTTTCTTGAACACCTCCAGGGATGGTGACTCCACCACTTCCCTGAGTAGCATATTCCAATGGCAATTACTCTCTCTGGGAAGAGTTTCATCCTAACACCCAACCTATACTCTCTCCAGCACAACTTGAGACTGTGTCCCCTTCTTCTATTGCTGGTTGCCTGGGAGAGGAAACCGATCCACATCAAGCTACAGCCTCCCTTCAGTTAGTTGTAGACAGCAATGAGGTTTGGCCTGAGCCTCCTCTTCTCCAGGCTGCACACCCCCAGTTCCCTCAGCCTCTCCTCAGAGGGTTTGTGTCCCAGGCTCCTCAGCAGCTTTGTTGCCCTTCTCTGGACACGTTCCAGTATCTCAACATCTCTCTTGAACTAGGGAGCCCAGAACTGGGCACAGCACCCTTTACACCCCCAGATATGAAAGGCAATTGTCAGTCATGTGGTACAAACGCACCAAATGGCTGGAGCATGGCTAAACTGGATGCTGCTTGGCTAAGGTGATCAAGGACCAGCATGTTCCTAGACTGCTGCATGAGATGCTGCTCTTTACATGTCTGGAACCTCTGCTTATCCTTTCCATCTGATATGGAGTAGAAGCTCACCTTCTCAGACTGCAAAAGAGGCAAGTCTCATGTTAAGGAGGCATGATGGCCTACTAAGTCAGGCCTTATCTTACCTCTTTCTTATGACCTGAAGCAATTTCATCTACCCACCTGTTCCCACTCAACTTATCCATTACTCCTATTTTACTTTTTAGGTAGTGACTGCTTACAGGTTCATCTCAAAGGAACTCTTCCATCTCTCTGTAGACATGACTGAAATCCAAATAGCAAGTGAATTTCTCTTTTCAACTACACTTCAAAGTCAAAAGAGGTCATGTGTACATGGGCTCAAATAGAAAACCAGTGAGGCTATTTGCTTCAGCTAATAATGCTGTATTTCACAGCCCTGTTCTCCAGCAGCAAAACTGTTGGCATTTTGCTCAGTATCATCATCTGACCCTGGAGTAGTAACGACTCAGTGCAACTCCACTTGGATTTAACAAAATAATTAGCTGTTATTCAGCACAAAGAGAAAGTCACAAGACTGCAAAGAGCAGTGCTAAGAATGCAGCTCCATGGGAGAAGAGAAGCAGCTCTCTCTGAGCTGATGATTAACTACCGCTGTAGCTAGGGCACTGACTATGGCTCTGTATCACTTTCTGTCTATTCGCAGCTGCTCTTAGCCAGTGAAAACTGGTGTGAAGCACAGGCTTCAGATTAGCTCATGTTCATACAGAGCTAACAATTATCCTTGGTTTTGACTGCTGCAGTGACCTCCACAGCTTCCCTCCTTGGTCTCTGCTTGTATTTTCCAACCCTCAAAAGTATCACGCACGCAGGGAAATGAATTCAAGAGTAGGCAGAAATCTCTTTCATGGATCAGAAAAGGCTTCTTGGAGTAGTGGCAACTTACCTAATGTACATCTTTTCCACACAAAAGCTTACCATTCCTCTCTGGATGCTTTCCTGTGTGCCCTGCCATGGGAGATTCTGTTTTGGCAAGGAGGTTGGACCCGATGACCTCAGGAGGTCATTTGCAACCCCTACCATTCTATGATTCTTTCCTCCCAAGACCTACACAGGTCTTTTCTCAACAGCCAAAACTTTTGCAAACCATTCACAAGAAGTAGCTGTACAGAATGACTACTGTCTTGTCTTTAAAAGCAGGCTTACAGCCCCATCCTTTCAAGTGCACAGTGGATTGGGTACCCTCAGGGCTTCACCAGTGCAGCCAATGGGACTCCAGATCACATCATGCCTTTTCTGCATGGCAGCACTCAAGGCCACCAAAGCTCCATGAAGACTACTCCTTCACAAAGATAACCAGTGATAACCACAGTTTTTCCCACTGGATCCTCCCACACAGCACCAAGTAGTAATTCCCAGTGACAACAATCAGATTTCTCATGTGAGTAATAACATGTTAATTTGAGAGGAAGAGGATATTTAGTCATTCAAATCAGGAGCAGCCACAGCCTTCTAATTAAGGAGGCAGTTTGTTTTCTTTGCACAGTTTCTTGAGCAGACAGATATCTCAGAGACTAGAAACTGGGCTTATCTACAGTTCAGCACTGGGGAAGCACAAGGAAAATGGCTTGCCAATCTGGCTTCAGATGTGGCTGAGTTGGAGGGCAGAAGGGCTCTGCAGCGGGACCTTGACCACCTGGACAGATGGGCAGAGTCCAAGGGGATGGCATTCAATAGCTCCAAGTGCAGGGTGCTGCACTTTGGCCACAGCAACCCCATGCAGAGATACAGGCTGGGGTCAGAGTGGCTGGAGAGCAGCCAGACAGAGAGGGATCTGGGGGTGCTGATTGATACCCACCTGAACATGAGCCAGCAGTGTGCCCAGGTGGCCAAGAGAGCCAGTGGCATCCTGGCCTGCATCAGGAATGGTGTGGCCAGCAGGAGCAGGGAGGTCATTCTGCCCCTGTACTCTGCACTGGTTAGATCACACCTTGAGTGCTGTGTTCAGTTCTGGGCCCCCCAGTTTAGGAGGGACATTGAGATGCTTGAGTGTGTCCAGAGAAGGGCGACGAGGCTGGGGAGAGGCCTTGAGCACAGCCCTAGGAGGAGAGGCTGAGGGAGCTGGGATTGGTTAGCCTGGAGAAGAGGAGGCTCAGGGGAGACCTTATTGCTGTCTACAACTACCTGAGGGGAGGTTGTGGCCATGGAGAGGTTGCTCTCTTCTCTCAGGTGGCCAGCACCAGAACAAGAGGACACAGCCTCAGGCTGTGCCAGGGGAGATTTAGGCTGGAGGTGAGGAGAAAGTTCTTCCCTGAGAGAGTCATTGGACACTGGAATGGGCTGCCCGGGGAGGTGGTGGAGTCGCCGTCCCTGGAGCTGTTCAAGGCAGGACTGGACGTGGCACTTGGTGCCATGGTCTGGCCTTGAGCTCTGTGGTAAAGGGTTGGACTTGATGATCTGTGAGGTCTCTTCCAACCTTGGTGATACTGTGATACTGTGATCACCCCAGGAGAAGCATGTTACTAACAAAGCATAAAGCTGATATGCACACATAAAATTAACTCCATTAAATACATAATAAATGTTTTGTCCAAATAGAAGTTTTCTAGACTCTTCTAAAAGCCCCCAGAAAAAAAAAAAATCACAGGGCTACTTCATGCATTGGTAAACTCTCAAAAACTTAGCAACAACTGTTGCACTAAAAAGAAAATAAACTCAATTGAGTCTCATTGTGTGCAGTGGGCAGGACTCCCTTGTTTCAGAATTTCCCCTTGGTCCTTCCTTCTTTGCAAGATGGACTATGAGAAGCTGTACAAGACCATCCCATCCTGGCTATGCATCTCCTGGGACAGGGAGGCTTATGCCAGGGACTGGTAGGGTAGAGGCTCTGGCACCAGGCTTTTCTCTAGTTTTCACCTCACAGGGAATATAAACAACTATTCTAAGCTGTTGAAGTAAATGGCTCAGCTGACAAACCAATCCACTTCAAAACCTGGTGAAGAGTTAAACATGACAGTATAGAACATGGCACGTGGAGGAGAGAGGCAGCAGCATTAACCACTCTGTGGAAGATGGGCCACCACCCCAGGAGCTCCAGGACCACTTGGTCTGTGCCAAGCCACGCTGGTTTACTGTAGCTGGACACCCTACTGTCCTCGCTAGGGTGGTGTGTAACACTTTTGCCTCTGTGTTAGCAACACTGATCATTTTCCTGGATCATTTTCCTTCTTTAGACAAGATTACAGCTTCTCTGTATCAGCCAAATGCCAATCAATCCCAGGACATACAAACACAACATTTTCAAGGTACGTGTCAAGGGTTATGGCTGGTTCAGCTACTAGATGAGTAACAGAGACTTGCTATTAACCCCTCTCCCTTCCCAGAGGGGAGGAGAAAGGAAATAAGCGACTTATGTGTTGGAATGAAAACTAAAACTGCTTTAGTGAAAGTGATAACAATAAAATGAAATAAATGCTAACGTGTACAAAATCAAAATTGAACTTCACCCCAATGGCAATTGCATCACTATCACTACTGATGCTGTGGTCAGGCACTGGGGAAGACCCAGACTGGATTCATTGGCAGATGGGAACCAGTTTCAGCAGCTGGATTCTGGAACCAGATTCAGAAATCATAGAATGATAGAATGGTTTGGGTTGGAAAGGAGCTCCAAATCACAGAATCAACCAGGCTGGAAGAGACCTCCAAGATTATCCAGTCCTAGACAATCAACCAGACCATGGCACTAAGTGCCTCAGCCAGGCTTTGCTTCAACACCTCCAGGGATGGTGACTCCACCACCTCCCTGGGCAGCCCATTCCAATGCCAATCACTCTCTCTGACAACAACTTCCTCCTAACCTAGACCTCCCCCGGCACAACTTGAGGCTGTGTCCCCTTATTCTATTGCTGGTTGCCTGGGAGAAGAGACCAACCCCACCTGGCTACAGCCTCCCTTCAGGTAGTTGTAGACAGCAATGAGGTCAGCCCTGAGCCTCCTCTTCTCCAGGCTAAACAACCCCACCTCCCTCAGCCTCTCCTTATAGGGTTTGTGCTCCAGGCCCCTCACCAGCTTTGTCACCCTTCTCTGGAAGTTACTCTCTAGAGTTACAACTTCTAGAAGCAGAGACTGTCTGGAAAAATAAGTCATTAACTTCAGAGAGTCTAGTCACTCAAAAGAGACTGAGCTGAAAAGTAACATCACTGAAGGGAATTAGTTCTGTTCTAACTCAAGCCAGGACAGCAGGCAAACCATCAAGTCTGGAAAAAAAACACTATCTCTTTTTAAGCACTGACATCCTCCAAGAATCACACTAACACTGAAGCAAGAACTCTCAGGGACGCATTACACAAGTGAAAGAGCAAAATCAAAGTATTCCCTTTCTCTGCAGCATCTCACATCCTGAGGTATCAAAGCACTTTCCAACCCAGTGATCTTTACGATGCACTTACAGAGTTTGCAAATACTGTGCCCATCTGAGAGATGGAACAGCTGAGAACTGCAAAGGTGAAGTTTCTACCTATTAGAGATGGCATCTCCCAACCACTCTGAGTGAATCTGTTATTGTGAGGCTTGAAATGGAAAGCGTGCAAAACGTTCACCAGAACATTCCACGGGGAAAGTGAAACTACTTCAAGTAGCTGAGCTTTACAATACCTTCAAGAGATAATAGCACTTCCAGATAACACATTTGCAGTCATTTCAAGCAAAGGCACCATATTTGTTGTTGTTGTTGGTTGGTTGGTTTCCTTTTGGAAATGTTTCCTATTATGGTTTTGGGGTTGGGTATTTTTTGGGTTGATTATGTTGGAATTGAAGTGATTGTTTTTTGCAGGTGCTTAAACAGCAAACACCTGGCTTGACTCACCCAAACTTTGACTATCTCAGTCATAGTTATAAAGGCCAGAATTAAAGAAGGCAGCTGGTTTTATTTCTCTAGCCAGCAAGAACCTCTAAGGCAGGTATGCATGATGTGTGGTCCCATCTGCAAATGGTCAGTTGGATTCTTAAAGACTTGCCAATCTTGTTTTCTACCTCCACTTTCCCACACCATCGCTGTTGTGGTAGGTCTAAATGGGCTAAAAATGGGCTTATCCATGTCCTGGCTTGTTCAGGCATGTTTTTTCTGCTCTCCCCACCCTTCTGCTGTGGGGAGAAGCAACTGCGGGGAAGAGGACAAAGAACCTGGAGCCACTGAGTCTAAGGACTCTGGCTTGCCCAGACATGTTCCCCTGCTCCCCCTCCTTCTCTGCTGGGGGAAGCAACCACAGGAAAGGAAAAGGAAAGCTCTGGCTTCACCTAATATGGTCAAGCTTGGAAAACTGCCGTTCTGATTGGCTAATCTATGTCCAAAGGTCCATTAATCTTAGGCTGTACTGATAAAAAGGGATGAGCAGGTAGCACTGGGTGCTGCTGCTGCTGCCTCGTTGCATCATGAACTGCCTGAAGACTCCACTGCCTTGAGTTTACCAGGAACAGGCTCTAAATGCCTGCACACAATCAGCCTGCATGGCCAGCATGACATTGTGACAAGACTGCACATTGCATGGCATCCTGCCTGCCCCTCTGCAAGGACTCTGCTGAATCAGGAATCAAGAGGAACCAGGTCAGAGACTATGCTATAAACTCCCAGCTTCCTGAGAAAAGAGCCTGGGAAACTCCAAAGCCTCTAACGACTTTGAGACCTCTGATGCCAACCCTTCCACGTGCTTTGGGTGCTGCCTGATATTACTTGGTAAGTAAATACTTAAAGCCTCTTGTAATTCACTAATTGCCTTCTGCCATAAGCAGAAAATCACTTCCTGTGACCATCTGGTGGATAAGTGGTGTAATTAACCACAAGAACCTTCTCTTCCAGTATAATGTTTGTATTTGCCACTTTAAGAAATAAGTGCTGTAGTTTTGCCTGTTCCCTGTCAAACTGTGCATTTTGAACCCTTGTGAATAAGTTTTCTGGTGAGATTTAATGTTAATGAACAGTTTTCATAGTCATTAACCATCTCCACCTGGATATCAAAATTAATGCAGATGATTAACTTTGAGTAATTCATAACAACCACCAGCACCCTCTTTTGTCCTTAGAAGATGAATGCCCACTTTCAGTCCTTTCAGATTAGCTCACATAGAAGGAAATCAATTGAAACACAAAAACCTGGACACATGAACTAAAATCCACTCATATGTCCCTTGCAGCTCTCTTACAAGGCGCAATGGTGTCAAAGAAATAAGTGCTTCCAGAGGATCTCTGCTCATACCAACCTGCATGAACCATGCTGAGGTAAACATTGACATTCTTGCCTGTCACTATCAGACCTGGTGGAACCAATTTGTATGGAAAGTACCGGAGGGTAGTGAAATATTTCTGTTTCTTTTGAGTTTCCATAGGAACTGTGATAGAAGTAGTCCATCAGTGACAGGCTATGAGAGTTGGGGCTCTGCAGTCTGGAGAAGGGAAGGCTTTGAGGAGATCTTATAGTGGCCTTCCAGTGTCTGAAGGGGGCCTACAGGAAGGCTGGGGAGGGACTACTGACAAGGTCTTGTAATGACAGGACGAGGGGTAATGGGTTTGAACTGGCAGAGGGGAGATTTAGATTGGATGTTAGGAGGAAGTTCTTTGCAGTAAGGGTGGTGAGACACTGGCACAGGTTGCCCAGGAGGTTGTGGCTGCTTCCTTCCTGGTGGTGTTCAAGGCCAGGTTGGATGAGGCCCTTATCAACCTGCTCTAGTGGGAGGTGTCCCTGCCTATGGAGAGAGGTTGGAGCTGGATGATCCTTGAGGTCCCTCCCAACCTAGACCATTCTACGATTCTATGGTTCTATTACCTTCCAGTCACTGTATTGACTCAGTAAGAGGAGGTTGTGGTGGATTGTTGTGAAAGGAAGTCACTCCAGAAACCTTTCATGCTCATGTTACAGAGCATCACAGAATTGTCTCAATTGGAAAAGACTTGTAAGACCATCACATCCAATCATTAGCCTAAGACCACCACGGACATTAAACCATCTTCCAAAGCCCACACATTTCTTGAACACCTCCAGGGATAGCAACTCCACCATCTCAGAATCACAGAATCACAGAATTTCTTAGTTTGGCAAAGACCTTCAGGACCATCAAGTCCAAGCATTGGTTTCACACTGACAAGTCCTTGACTAAACCAAATCCCTCAGCACAGTATCTAATCACTATGAATCACTACAATTGGAAAGGACCACCAGGATCATCCAGTCCAACCTTCATCCTAGCATGTTTCATCACTAGACCATAGCCTCAAGGCTGTGGATGTAGTCTGCCTGGACTGCAGCAAAGCCTTTGACACTGTCTGCCCCAAGAAGCTCCTAGCCAAGCTGGCAGCTTGTGGTTTGGACAGATTCACTCTGTGCTGGATCAAGAACTGGATAGATGGCAGAGCCCAGAGAGTGATAGTGAATGGTGCCACATCCAGTTGGCAGCTGTCACTAGTGGTGTGCCCCAAGGATCAGTGCTGGGCCCAGTGCAGGGTTCTGCACTTTGGTCACAACAACCCCAAGCAGCATTACAGGCTGGGGACTGAGTGGCTGAGAGCAGCCAGGAAGAAAGGGACCTGGGGGTACTGGTGGATAGTAGCTGAAGATGAGCCAGCAGTGTGCCCAGGTGGCCAAGAGAGCCAATGGCATCCTGGCCTGCATCAGGAACAGTGTGGCCAGCAGGACAAGGGAGGTTCTTCTGCCCCTGTACTCAGCACTGGTCAGGCCACACCTTGAGTGCTGTGTCCAGTTCTGGGCCCCTCAATTCAAGAGATATGTTGAGGTGCTGGAAGGTGTCCAGAGAAGGGCAACAAAGCTGGTGAGGGGCCTGAAACACAAACCCTGTGAGGAGAGGCTGAGGGAGCTGGGGGTGTGCAGCCTGGAGAAGAGGAGGCTCAGGGGTGACCTCATTGCTGTCTACAACTACCTGAAGGGAGGTTGTAGCCAGGTGGGGTTGGTCTCTTCTGCCAGGCAACCAGCAATAGAACAAGGGGACACAGTCTCAAGTTGTTCCAGGGTAGGTCTAGGCTGGATGTTAGGAGGAAGTTGTTGGCAGAGAGAGTGATTGGCATTGGAATGGGCTGCCCAGGGAGGTGATGGAGTAACCATGCCTGGAGGTGTTCAAGAAAAGCCTGTCTGAGGCACTCGGTGCCATGGTGTAGTTGCTTGTTTAGGGCTGGGTGCTAGGTTGGACTGGCTGATCTTGGAGGTCACTTCCAACCTGGTTGATTCTATGATTCTATGATTTCTAAGGACACATCTATTAACTCAAACAAGACAATCCTGAGGGCCAGAAACAGAGAGCAAAAGTAAATTCCTAGTAAAGTTTACAATCCCTACTTATCACAGCCCACCTGAAATAATTCCAGCTACGTTTTTAGCTGCAGGAGCCAAGTTAAAATACTTTAGGTGGACTGGCTTTATTAAGAGCTTATGAAATAAATGAAGACTGAGTGCTTTAGTAGAGGTTTTCTGGCATCAAAGAGCTAGCTGCAATAAGCTTTCCCAGACCAGGCTGAATTATTAATGTTGATTATATAAGAGTACCATTCACCTTTCAAATGCTGAGGGTGATTAGGAATCCTTCAGAAGAATAGGTAAGGAGAAATCACTCAAACAACTTTCTTATGCAGTTCCCTCTGAAAGGAAAAGCTAATTAAAACCCTGTATGAAAGGATGCTCTGCTAATATGCATGCTTTAAAACTTACAAATATCTCAAACCCCAACCAACAACAACAACAAAGCAACCATAAAACCCCCACATGACAAAGGATTATTCCCTCACAAATTACATCTGTAGTTAAACGTTGGCTTTGGAAATGGGATGTGTTTTCAGCACCAAAGCACTAGAAAGGAAATGGAGATGTTCTCTGAATGCTTAACTGCTTGCTTTTAATGAAATCTCATTGCACTCACGTTGTTCTGTTGAGAGAGATGTGTTGAATAACACTGGAGAGCCACTGGAGCAGTACCAGAGTATTATACCATCGACATTAAATATTCTTCTTTGTGCATTCACGTCATGTTTCCATGCATTTGATGCATGAGAAGTGAAAATGGGAGGGAGCTGAAGCCACCTCAGTGTTCTCTTCAGCATTAATCAAGCTTCTGGGATGCTAAATGCCTGCAGGGTTACATCCTTAACCCTGCCAAACTACTGCCACCAAACTTTATCTCATAGAGGCAGGAGGTAGCATCGAGCACCTGATGTGGCAAACTTAGGCAGCACAGTCATGCACAGGGCAATTAAAGGCTGATTTCAGGGATGCTCATTTCCCAGATGTTTCTCTTAATCTCTGAAAGATGAAAAAGGACAGCAAGAAAATGTGCAAATTAAAGGACTGCCTGCATTAAATCAGCTCTGAACCGTCACTGCCCCAAATAAAATGGAAGGGGGGACCTGACTGTGCCTGCTGCTGATGCTGAGCCTGCCTCACCTCATTGGCTGAGCCAGCAGAGCCAGCTAAGCTCATTACTGAGTGGATTCAAAAGACCCCAAAAGACTCCAAAAGCCAGCCCTACACCTCCTACCCACAGTCTCACATCTCTGTCTTTTGCCCAGCTTACTACCCATCTCCCCTTACTACCTAACTCTCCTTTCCCTTCTGATTAATCTCAGCTCAGCAGAGCTCCTCTCTAACAGCCTCACCTTAGTCTGCCCCTCTGCTTTTCTTCCTCACTTTCCTTTCTCACCCAAATCCCTTTGTCACCGTTTTGAACATCAGGAGAACACATTCCTCACCTGCATGCAAACAACACTCAAATTGTCCCAAGTAAGAAGTTGAACTTAAAGCCTTTGAAGAATTTGAGAAGAAAACACAGTGTCCTGCCTCCCTGTGCACCAGAGGGAATCTGCTGCCCAAAGCTGCTTTTAGCCTTTTTTCCCTGATTTCTTACTGTCAGTGTTTCATAGCTGTTTCTGCTTCTTTTCCTTATTTTACTCTTCTCACTCCTCTCTCACTCCTTCAAGCACATCCCAGACCAAAACCTAGCAAAGCCTTCTTCCTTTTGGTACTTCTTCATCTTTGGTTTTGTTTCTGACGCTGTCCTGTGCATCTCTTAGCTTGGGGGCCTCCATCACTGTAATGGTTTGGGTGTTCCCTGCCCTCCCACACTTTAGAAATCACCCAGACTAGGCTCAGCCAGCTCTGGAAATTGAATGAAGCTTATATTTACAGCTGGCACAACATACAAGCAGATAGTTACAGTATATACAGTTATAGACAGAAATAGACAAGGTAAAAGGTTATACAGAAGCACAGCAGCCCTCCCAGAAACCTGAGTCCCCAGGAGGGGCTTCCAACCACCCCTTCATCTTCCCCCTACCCCTCTCAACCTTACCCCAGTCCCAAGGAAGAATGGCCAGGGGGGTTAGGAAGCAAAGTGGATTAGCCCAAAATGGAGGGTGAGGTTAGAGAGATGCAGCTCAGCCAGCAGCCCCAGTGAGAGTGGTTATCTGTGTTTTGCTTTTCTTGTTCCTATACATCTCAGCAAGCCTATGAGTGCAGCAGACATCACCATTGTTTTCCTTTCACAGCCTGTAATCTAGTTCTTCTCACCAAAACATTCTAGCCTGCTTCCAACTAGCACAATCACACATCTTCAGCTTCAGAGAGTTTCTATGGGTGCTTGCAATTGCCTTCACTGCAGGGCAGAGGCTACCTTGCCATGGTGGGCAACATTCAACCCAGCCAGCTGCAGTGGGGCTGGAGAAAAAGCCACCTCTCCATTGCAGAAGGGAAGAAAGTAAGCCAAAGGCTTGTGAGTGATTTGTTTCATGTACATTTTCTTACTGTAGTTGAGGAGCAGGGTTTTTAACAAAGAAAGACCCTTGTCATGAAGTAGAGATCAGTTTGCAGTTAGTGTACTGCAGGGAAGCATGAGCCTGTCAGCTCTGCATCACTCATTCAACTCCTCCAAAGTATGGAGGAAGGAAGAAGTCTCCCAACTACTTCCAGAACAAGAGTACAGAAGTGACAGATAACCTGTGGGAGTGAATGGGGGAAGCTGTGGGAGAGGAGGAAAAGGAAGGATGTGAGGAAAGGAGGAGGGGAGCCTTGGTTTAAATTTTTAAGGAGGCTTTGTTTTCAGTGTTTTAATTTACATATTCTTTAGGGGGAAAAAGGAATGAGGTGTGGTGTATTTGAACACTCTCCTGTTTCCCCTGCCTTCACAAAATTCTGCTTCTTCAGGCAATATTTTGTGCCATGAAAATAAGCCCACTGAGCACAGGGTCTCTGGATGGGGTAAAATTCAAATGTGACTCCTGTTGCTGCCAGTCATGCCTTGGCAGAAAGGCTGCACATAGAGTAACTGATCCCTCAGGGCTTCATCATCTGGCTCCCTCACCAGCAGAGCAGAGAGACACATAATACATACTTGCCACGTGATACTTTAACCATCTTTTGCCATCTACATCTTCATAGGCTTCAGCTCAGCCACCTGGGCTCGTGTGTGTGACAGTGACAAGTTACAGGCTGTCCTGCATCACGTGTATGACTGCCCTGCAAGTCAATGGGATACAAGCAACCAAACATGGTCCCTTCCCCTCCTATACAAACCCACTAATCCTGCTCCCTCACAGGACCAAAAAAATAAAATGCAGCACATTTGCACCTACCAAATCAATTCCACCATAGATGGACAGACCAGGGCTTAGGGCAAAACTCTGGACCTGGATTTCAGTTGAGATGGAGAGAAACAGAAGCCTCATTCCAACTCCAATTTGGATATTAGCTCGTGTATTTAATGGCCCACCCTGAATCTTGGAGTAGTTAATTTTCCCTTCAGTTTGAAAGAAGGGAGTTTAGGAGTGGACCTAGGGGCAAAGAAGAGGGTTGTTGTCAGATTTAGGGAGCAGAAGGGTGTTGTTTGTCTACAGGAAAAAAAAAAGCAAGCAAGCAAACAAAACACACTCTTCCCTTCAGAAGGAAAAGGACTGTGAGGTTAATAAAAGGAAAGGAAAAGGACTGTGAGGTTAATAAAAGCAAAGCACAAAAGCAGTACTCCTCAGGGACATCTGAGCTGGTAGATGCTGCTCAAGCAGGCCAGCAAGGGCTGTCTCACCCCTCTGCAGCAGCAGCCTGGAGCAGATGTGCAATGGCATTGAGCAGCAGCCTGGTTATTAGGCAGTTAAGCCAGTGACACACATAGAGCCAGGATATGCAGCTCAGCCAGGGCTCCTTGTTAACTTGAACTTGCTTGAGGGACCAAGGACACATAACCCAGCTGATGATGCTGCTGCTGCTTTCGTAGCAATGTCCTTGTAATTTGACTACCTTACCCTAGCAGATCATAAATCAGGGGACATGCTAACTGAGTACATGCATACAGAGAATAACTTCACACTTGCTAACACCAGTGATGGATCTTGCCAGGTTAGCAATGCCTTCACTGTGGGCACTGCCATTTACTGCAGGGCATGAAAACCACTCAAGATAAGTTCTCTCAGCCTTTTCTGCACAAGACTTCCCACAGGGAGCAAGTTTCACTCTCTTTAGTACACCCCACAAATGAGTTACCTTCCTTGGGAGAACATTCAGGCTGATGTCATCAAATAGAAGAGATGTCATCAGGAAGGACACAGCTCCAGCTGTGTGGTCTACTGGGGCAGCTGAGGAACTCTCTGCCCCTCTTACAAAACCAGCATTCAAGTCCTTTTTGTCCTCTGGTACATGAACTGGGAAATGCAACTGCACAGACAAAGGATGATTTGGGGCCTTAACTCATCGGTTTATCTTGGGAGCATTTTCCATTGGTTCATTGGCTGTTGGAGCCAACTGATCTTTAAGGTCCTTTCCAGCCCAAACCATTCCATGAGTTCAAAATGTCACTCTCTGCAGAAGAACTCATACAGATGGGAAGACAGCATCTCTGCCCCCACTGGAAGGGGTTGCTCAGGGAAGTGGTTGAGGTGCCATCCCTGGAGGTGTTTAAGGCCAGGCTGGATGGGGCTGTGGCCAACCTGATCTAGGGTAGGGTGTCCCTGGGCATGGCAGGGGGGGTTGAAACTAGATGATCCTTGTGGTCCCTTCCAAGCCTGACTGATTCTATCATTACATGATTCTATAAATCAATGCTACTGGTTAGGTGAAGAAATGCTCACGTGCCCCTCATTGCTGTGCAACTGAATCAACACTTTATTGCCTCACTACACCAGTCTGCATTTAAGTAATAGGGTGAATACCAATAAACTCCCTTCTCTCATGCATTCACTCAAGCAGAGTGGCTTTGGAGAAATAGATTTGATCCTGCTACCTTTACCAGAAAGAATGCATTTAGAAAGTAAAGCTGTGTCCTCAAAATGGCTAAGAAGGGTAAATAAACTCCAACCTTGCCTGAGTTAGGAGAACCAAAGATTTAAAGCCTTCCTCCTGGAGCATGGCATCCCTCCACTCCCACCACCTTCAGCTCAACCCTTTTGCTGTGCTGCAGTTTGGCTTGGATGTTCACCCAAGGTCTGTGAATTTGTGGCTGTACCTATTCCTACTCACTCTTTCCTCTCCCTAATTTCCTAGTGTGGATTTCTCCATTTGAAACAACAACATGATAGGGAGAAATAAAATCTCCTCACAGTCCTCTCATCCAGGCATCAGTGTCAGTTTGACCACATGTGTTACACCATCCTCCAGAAGGAGGATGCCACAAAAGGAATTAGGAGCCACAAAAGGAATTAGGCTCTGAAGGTTAAGCAGATTTTCCACTTTCAGTCACAGGCTTTTGATGGCAAAAAAAGCCTTCAGTGACCATGAGGCATCTAAACAGCCTGGAAAACAAAGGAATGAGGCAGTCTCTGCCTCCAGAACTCCTGCAATACTGCTGCTTCTTGCATTTGGTGCAAGGGTCATCTCTGAATCTGAGGCAAACTCTGTCAGATCTGAAGATTCAAATGTTACTATGGCTTTTGTTCACACCCACCTTAGAATTCAAGAAGTGATGATTCACAAGAAGAAAGCAGTCTGGGGGTCTCCTTTGATCTGTGGCCTGCTGTAACACCACTCCAGCACAGTAACAAACCCAAACCAGCAATGAAAGGTAAACTCAAGCAATTACAGCAGTCTATGAATTAAAGGTCTAGATTAACTTGGCCACTTGCATGGTAGAAGTTCACAGAGCTCTTGTTTAAGGACATCCACAGACTTTACTTCCCCCACTTATTGCCATTTTTGCTCCTGATAAAAAAGCAAGGAGAAAGTGGATCCTGAACCTTGAAAAAGGTTCACTACAAAAGGAAAAAGTTCCTCATGTAAGCATAAAGTATTTTCCACTCTTGGCTCTCATTTAGCTCTCAGATCCTGAAACAAGCAGGGAATCATAGAATCATAGAATCATAGAATCAACCAGGTTGGAAGAGACCTCCAAGATCATCCAGTCCAACCTAGCATCCAGCTCTATCCAATCTACTAGACCATGGCACTAAGTGCCTCAGCCAGGCTTTGCTTGAAGACCCCCAGGGACGGTGCCTCCACCACCTCCCTGGGCAGCCCATTCCAATGGCAATCACTCTCTCTGTGAAAAACTTCTTCCTAACATCCAGCCTAGACCTCCCCTGGCACAACTTGAGACTGTGTCCCCTTGTTCTATTGCTGGTTACCTGGGAGAAGAGGCCACCCCCCACCTGGCTACAATGTCCCTTCAGGTAGTTGTAGACAGTAATAAGGTCACCCCTGAGCCTCCTCTTCTCCAGGCTAAACAGGCCCAGCTCCCTCAGCCTCTCCTCATAGGGTTTGTGTTCCAGGCCCCTCACCAGCTTTGTTGCCCTTCTCTGGACACCTTCCAGCACCTCAACATCTTTCTTGAATTGAGGAGCCCAGAACTGGACACAGCACTCAAGGTGTGGCCTGAGCAGTGTTGAGTACAGGGGCAGAATAACCTCCCTTGTCCTGCTGGCCACACTGCTCCTGATGCAGCCCAGGATGCCATTGGCAAATGTCCTGGAGTTTCAAAACTCTTCCCAGGACAATTTCAATTCTTCTTTACCATGCTAATCTACTTCTCTATTCAAATTCACATCTCTGCATTGATTTGCTGATAAGATAACAGTGCTTTTCCCAGCACCTTTTTCCCATCCTAAAGCTGCCAATGCAGCCCTCAAACTTTTCCTGCCAGGATGCCCCATGGTGGAGAAGCACAAACCACTAAAAGCAGCATCCCACTGATTTCTTTATGTCACGTTCCTGACGAGGCAGCATCCTCAGCAAAGGGGTAATGAACCGTTTGACTGCCTGGCATCCTGGCAAGGTAGAGCCTTGGAGCATGCACTTTTACTTGCTAACCTCCTGAGATGAGCTAGTATCCCACATCAAAAAAAGACAAGCTGGTGTTAGGTACTGTTGGGTTATGCATCCACCTGATTTCATGCTGAAGTTATTACCCTTTTGCCTAGGTGAGAAGCCATTTCATGAACCACAGAACCACAGAATGGGTTGAGTTGGAAGTGACCTCAAAGATCATCCAGATCCAACCCCCTGCCATGCCCAGGGGCACCTCTCACCAGCACAGGCTGCTCCAGGCCTCACCCAGCCTGGCTTTCAACACCCCTAGGCAGGAGGCAGCCACAGCCTCCCTGGGCAGCCGGTGCCAGGCTCTCACCACCCTCACACTGCAGAGCTTCTTCCTCAGCTCCACTCTCCCCCTGCTCTGGCTCAGCTCCAAACCATTGCCCTTGGCCTGGCTCAGACCCCCTCAGCACAAGTCCCTCTGCAGCCTTCCTGCAGGATCCCTTCAGGCCCTGGCAGCAGCTCTGAGGTGCCCCTGGAGCCTTCTCCTCTGCAGGCTGCACCCTCCCAGCTCCCTCAGCCTGTGCTCACAGCAGAGCTGCTCCAGCCCTGGCAGCATCTTTGTGGCCTCCTCTGGCCTCTCTCCATAGCTCTGTGTCCTGCTGGAGAGAAGCACATGAAGAGGTTCCAGGAGATGCAGAGGGCTTGCTGAATCACAGGTAGCCTGTGTGAAGTATGGTGACCTTCCAGGAGCAGCTGGCACAGTGTGAGCCTCCAAACACACAACATTAAACCACCATGAGATGATGTGGGTGGTAGGAAGCTTCCAGAGGTTAAAGGAAAACCCTGTTATCCTTTAAAACCTCTCACTTGAGGGGGATCTCCAGCCCACAAGCCAGTCTCTATGGAAAAGCACCTATCAGTTGCTGTTAGTGTTGCTCACAATTTAAAGGACACAGAAGTGACAGGCACTGAATAAAAGCATTTTTAAATACATATCTTCTGCTTTAGTCAAGCTTTATTGCAGAGATTACACAGGATTGCTCCAGTTTGCCTTTAGACAACCCTCACTATGAATCAGCATCAAGGGCCCCCTTCATACCAAACATTTAGTTGGCAAGAGTTAAGAACTGAGTGAAATCATTGCTATATTTAAGAAGGGAACAGAATATAGATCTTTAGGCAGATAGTGGACAGGGTGACTCACTGTGCTATTTCTCCTCCCTCCCTAACCCCTCTCCCTTCCTTTTCTTGGTTCATATACCAGGCTACTCAAGGTCTATAGCTGGCTGAGAGGATAAAAGACATGAAAAGTAAGAGGATTGGTTCCTGGTTTTTTCTCCCATTGCAGTAATGACTGCCTTGGTAAAAATCAAAGCTAAGGACTGAAAGTTGCCTGAAAATAGCCTGTTTGGAGGGCAAGACCCAGCTGAATCTTGAAATCTGTCTGCTGGAAGATGACTGTTGATGTACACAAGAAATAGGCAGAAGATGGCCTTGTACCTTCCCAGTCTGCTTCCTTTCATGCCACAGGAAAAAACAACCATTATACAGTAGCAAAGAGTCACAGTATCATCAGGGTTGGAAGAGACCTCAGATCATCAAGTCCAACCCTTTACCACAGAGCTCAAGGCCAGACCATGGCACCAAGTGCCACGTCCAATCCTGCCTTGAACAGCTCCAGGGACGGCGACTCCACCACCTCCCCGGGCAGCCCATTCCAGTGTCCAATGACTCTCTCAGTGAAGAGTCCAACCTATTGGTCTGACAAGTCTTTTTTCCTGGGTACAAAGCCTTTCACACATGTCAGATCTCATTTCTTGTCTAAATTACATCTGTTATTCTATTTATATCAGACTATGCCAGTCGCTCTTTAGCACAACACCTGAACAGTTCTGCGTTCCTCTGCTCTTCTCTCTATGTAAGCTTAAGAGAACTCTGCTCAAAACAGTTAACAAAGTCCATTAAGATATTTCCCTTCAAGTGAGTGAAGAAGGGATTTACTTCAGTGAGATTTCATAGAATCATAGAAGCAACCAGGTTGGAAGAGACCTCCAAGATCATCCAAGTCCAACCTAGCACCCAGCCCTAGCCAGTCAACCAGACCATGGCACTAAGTGCCTCAGCCAGGCTTTGCTTCAACACATCCAGGGATGGTGACTCCACCACCTCCCTGGGCAGCCCATTCCAATGCCAATCACTCTCTCTGCCAACTACTTCCTGCTAACAGCCAGCCTAGACCTCCCCTGGCACAACCTGAGACTGTGTCCCCTTGTTCTGCTGGTGGCCACCTGGGAGAAGAGCCCAACCCCACCTGGCTACAGCCTCCCTTCAGGTAGTTGTAGACAGCAATGAGCTCTGCCCTGAGCCTCCTCTTCTCCAGGTTAAACAACCTCAGCTCCCTCAGCCTCTCCTCACAGGGCTGTGCTCCAGGCCCCTCACAGCTTTGGTGCCCTTCTCTGGACATGTTCCAGCACCTCAACATTTCTCTTGAACTGAGGGGCCCAGAACTGGACACAGCACTCAAGGTGTGGCCTGAGCAGTGCTGAGTACAGGGGCAGAATAACCTCCCTTGTCCTACTGGCCACACTGTTCCTGGATGCAGGCCAGGATGCCATTGGCTCTCTTGGCCACCTGGGCACACTGCTGGCTTACCTTCAGCCTACTATCTATCAGTACCCCCAGGTCCCTTTCTGGCCAGTGGAAGATTATATTACTGTTAAATAAAAAGTATTTTTCAACACTATTATAGGCCACTCACTCCAAAATCACAGCAATGTGTTCCCCAAAACTTATATTTTAGCATAAGTCTTTCATCAGTGATTTTTCTTGGGATTCCCAGCCTGTATCATACTGAAAGCAGTTTTAAGTTTCAAGGATAAAATTTCTCTGCTTGATGTTCTTGTTCAGGTTTGGTCAAAACAGTGGAATAGTAAGCTTCATATATCACTCCATAGAATCAGTCAGGGTTGGAAGGCACCACAAGGATCACCTAGTTCCAACGCCCCTGCCATGCCCAGGGACACCCTACTCTACATCAGGCTGGCCACAGCCTCATCCAGCCTGGCCTTAACCACCTCCCTGGGCAACCCATTCCAGGCTCTCACCACTCTTATGCTCAACAACTTCCTCCCCATGTCCAGTCTGAACTCCAGTTGTGCTCCCTGGCCATAGCTCATCTTCACTGTTCAGTTCAGTGTGCTTTCCCTAAATCTCAGCCCTCCTTCCAGCAAGGAGATTTTTTTCATAGCATGCTTATCCTGTTAGCTGTGTTGTCTGGTATGTTAATTTTCAGTGTCTTTGCAATCTTCACCAGAGTAAAGGCAGCAGCAGTGCTGATTTTGGACTGTCATTGCCTGGACATATATTGGCAGAAAGGGTAAATGGATCATGAAGAACCATGTGTTAATTACTTCAGAAATCAATATGTTCAACTTGAATATCCTCAAGCAAAGACTGTCCTTTGCTATGTCAAATCACAGATGTTTTGTGCTCACTGGCTTTTCCCCCAGCTCTGAAGTCACCAGAGACTCATTACTCCATCTCTGGAGGTGTTCAGGAAAAGGCTGGCTGAGGCACTTAGTGCCATGGTCTAGTTGACTGGCTAGGGCTGGGTGCTAGGTTGGCCTGGATGACCTTGGAGATCTCTTCCAATCTGGTTGGTTCTATGATTATGATTCTATGCTTATGCTTAATCTTTGCTTCCGTTCGTGGTTCTGACCATAGTGTCCTGTAAGCTGAGATGCAATAAATATTGGGAGAACTGAATGCACTGGCACTGGAATTCTGTGGATTGATCTGACAAATTGGCTGGTTTTGCTTCAGCTGTGGGAATGATTTTTTTATTCTGGGAATTAGGCCTGATAGCCTAAAAGCAACATCTAGTGCATGTCTTTTGTATCATACTCAGAAATTAGTGGCTCTAAAGCACAATAAACAACAAACACAGGTCACAGCAAAGGAGTATGGTGAAAATATCAAGATATCAATATCAAGAATACCCAGTTCTGGGCCCCTCAGCTCAAGAGAGATGTTGAGGTGCTGGAAGGTGTCCAGAGAAGGGCAACAAGGTTGGTGAGGGGCCTGGAGCACAAACCCTGTGAGGAGAAGCTGAGGGAGCTGGGGGTGTGCAGCCTAGAGAAGAAGAGGCTCAGGGGTGACCTCATTGCTGTCTACAACTACCTGAAGGGAGGTTGTAGCCAGGTGAGGTTGGTCTCTTCTGCCAGGCAACCAGCAACAGAACAAGGGTACACAGTCTCAAGTTGTGCCTGGGAAAGCATAGGCTGGGTGTTAGGAGGAAGTTGTTGGCAGAGTGATTGGCATTGGAATGGGCTGCCCAGGGAGGTGGTGGAGTCACTGTCCCTGGAGGTGTCCAAGCAAAGCCTGGCTGAGGCACTTAGTGCCATGGTCTGGTTGATTGGATAGGGCTGGGTGCTAGGTTGGACTGGATGCTCTTGGAGATCTCTTCCAAGCTGCTTGATTTTATGATTCTATTATTCCTGAAAATTATAGAGTGAATCCAGAACAATGGGAGCCTGAGAAAGAATACTTGACAACTGGATACATCTGCAATTCTACAACATGGATTACCACACAGAGCCCAGTGAGAACGTGGTGTGCATGCACTCTCCTGTGACTGTGATGATCCTCTGGATCCTTTTGGTCTTTTGAACAAATGACTTACTGTCGCTTTCTTAGCACCAAAGGTAGCAGCAGGAAAAGCTTTGGGATTCTTAGCTAAGCTTGGGTTGTTGGCTTGCTAAAGTAATCATAGAATCATAGAATCAACCAGGTTGAAAGAGACCTCCAAGATCAGCCAGGGCAGCCTAGCACCTAGCCCTATGCAGTCAACCAGACCATGGCACTAAGTGCCTCAGCCTGTCTTCTCTTGAACACCTCCAGACACGGTGCCTCCACCACCTCCCTGGGCAGCCCATTCCAATGCCAATCACTCTCTCTGCCAACAACTTCCACCTAACATCCAGCCTAGACCTCCCCTGCCACAACTTGAGACTGTGTCCCCTTGTTCTCTTTCTGGTTGCCTGGCAGAAGAGGCCAACCCCCACCTGGCTACAGCCTCCCTTCAGGTAGTTGTAGACAGCAATGAGATCCCCCCTGAGCCTCCTCTTCTGCAGGCTGCACACCCCCAGCTCCCTCAGCCTCTCCTCATAGGCTTTGTGTTCCAGGCCTCTCACCAGCTTTGTTGCCCTTCTCTGGACGTGTTCCAATATCTCAACATCTCTCCTGAATTGAGGAGCCCAGAACTGGACACAGTACTCAAGGTGTGGCCTGACCAGTGCTGAGTACAGGGGAACAATAACCTCCCTTGTCCTGCTGGCCACACTGTTCCTGATGCAGGCCAGGATGCCATTGGCTCTCTTGTCCACCTGGGCACACTGCTGGCTCATCTTCAGCTACTCTCTACCAACACCCCCCAGGTGCTTTTCTGCCTGGCTGCTCTCAGCCACTCTGTCCCCAGCCTGTAGTGCTGCTTGGGGTTGTTGTGGCCAAAGTGCAGAACCCTGCACTTGGCCTTGTTCAATCTCATCCTGTTGCCCTCTGCCCACCCATCCAGCCTGGCCAGGTCCCTCTGCAGGGCTCTCCTACCTTCCAACAGCTCCACACCTGCTCCTAGCTTGGTGTCATCTGCAAACTTACTGATGTTGGACTCAATCCTCTGGTCCAGATCATCAATAAAGATACTGAACAGGACTGGGCCCAGCACTGACCCCTGGGGCACACCACTAGTGCCAGCTGCCAACTGGATGTGGCACCATTCACCACCACTCTCTGGACTCTGCCATCCAGCCAGTTCCTGACCCAGCACAGAGTGAATCTGTCCAACCCAGGAGCTGCCAGCTTTGCCAGGAGCTTGTTGTGACAGACAGTGTCAAAGGCTTTGCTGAAGTCTAGGTAGACAACTCCATAGCCTGCCCCACATTCACCAGGCAGGTAACTTGGTCATAAAAGGAGATCAGGTTGGTGAGACAGGATCTGCCCTTCCTAAACCCATGCTGGCTGGGCCTGATCCCTTGGCCATCCTGTTACTTCTTGATCCTCCATGAAGCCAGATGCTTTTTCTTTCAAAAGTCTGTGATAAGTTTAAAACCATTTATCTTTCCAAGTGTGTCTTCACAGAACAATGTGCTAGAGACAAACTCTTCATGGAAGTAATCTCAGAATACCTCAGTTAGTTACTTTGGTCACAGATGCTACATCCTGCATCAGACCCAAGCACATTGGAAGACATAGATTCATAGAATAGTTTGGGTTGGAAGAGACCTGAAAGATCATGGTCAGGGACACCTTCCACTAGACTGTCTTGATCAAGGCCCTGTCCAACCTGGCCTTGAATACCTCCAGGGAGGGGGAATCCAGAATGTCCCTGGACAAACTGTTGCAGTTTCACCACCTTCACTGTAAAGAATTTCTTCCTAATATCAAGTCTAGAATCTCCCTTCTTCCAGTTTAAATCCCTTCCCCCTCATCCTATCACTACAAGTCCTGGTAAAATGTCCCTTCCCAGCTTTCTTGTAAGCTCTCTTCAGGTACTGGAAGGCTCCTACAAGGTCTCCCAAGAGCCTTCTCTCCTTCAGGCTGAATAGCCCAAACTCCTGTAGCCTGGAGAAGAGGAGGCTCAGGGGAGATCTTATTGCTGTCTACAACTACCTGAGGGGTGGTTGTGGCCAGGAGGAGGTTGCTCTCTTCTCTCAGGTGGCCAGCACCAGAACAAGAGGACACAGCCTCAGGCTGCACCAGGGGAAATTTAGGCTTGAGGTGAGGAGAAAGTTCTTCCCTGAGAGAGTCATTGCACACTGGAATGGGCTGCCCGGGGAGGTGGTGGAGTCGCCGTCCCTGGAGCTGTTCAAGGCAGGACTGGACGTGGCACTTGGTGCCATGGTCTGGCCTTGAGCTCTGTGGTAAAGGGTTGGACTTGATGATCTATGAGGTCTCTTCCAACCCTGATGATACTGTGATACTGTGATACTGTCCACACAGGGGAGGTGCTCCAGCCTTCTGATCATCTCTGTGGCCTCCTCTAGACCCACCCCAACACTTCAATATCTTTCTTCTTCCCAGAAGTGGATGCAGTACTCCAGGTGGGGCACGTCAAGAGCAGAGCAGAGGGGCAGAATCACCTCACTCATCTTGCTGGCCACATGCTCTAAGGCATAATTCCCTGTGTCCTGGATATCAGGCTTTTGGATAGCTTTCATTTTGCCGTTCTTGCAATGGTATAATCAAGGCCATCTCCTGCAACTGATACTGGCCACTGTAGGATATGAACCTCACGTGGTTTCCTGTGCTTGCCAGCTGGCCAGAAGAAAAGGATGCCTCTCCACTTAAAAAAGGTACTGTACTTCTCACAGTGCAGAGGGATCCTTGCTCTGCCGTGCTGTGCCTGTAGCTACACCAAATCATTTCATCACCTCGAGCAACTGAACAAATGACAGCAACTTCAGAGACTTTGTCAAGGCTGGCTCAAGTACTTGGTCAAACTGAAAGACTTCCTGGCCACTACTGGGATGAGCAAAAACTGAGGTCTCATATCAAATTATTTTCATCTGCCAGTACAGGAATAAAAACTATGTGATGTGCTGTTAAGCACAGGAGAACATTTATCATGCCATAACTGTAAATGCCATGTTGGTTTTGTGTCACTGCACTCCTCATTATTGGAGCAAGAAAGGCTCGGGTGACATCGGCTGCCACATTCCAGCTGCCTTTTGAAGTGCCTCCACCTGTTGTTCTGCCCTTTTTGGACCCCAAGCAGTTACAGCTGAGGAATCCTTGTCGTACCAGGGGAAGATCATTGTTGAATGGCTTCTGTCACACATACAGAGAGCAGCCAGACAGAGAGGGATCTGGGGGTGCTGATTGATACCCACCTGAACATGAGCCAGCAGTGTGCCCAGGTGGCCAAGAGAGCCAGTGGCATCCTGGCCTGCATCAGGAATGGTGTGGCCAGCAGGAGCAGGGAGGTCATTCTGCCCCTGTACTCTGCACTGCTTAGACCACACCTTGAGTGCTGTGTTCAGTTCTGGGCCCCCCAGTTTAGGAGGGACATTGAGATGCTTGAGCGTGTCCAGAGAAGGGCGACGAGGCTGGGGAGAGGCCTTGAGCACAGCCCTACGAGGAGAGGCTGAGGGAGCTGGGATTGGTTAGCCTGGAGAAGAGGAGGCTCAGGGGAGACCTTATTGCTGTCTACAACTACCTGAGGGGAGGTTGTGGCCAGGAGGAGGTTGCTCTCTTCTCTCAGGTGGCCAGCACCAGAACGAGAGGACACAGCCTCAGGCTACACCAGGGGAAATTTAGGCTGGAGGTGAGGAGAAAGTTCTTCCCTGAGAGAGTCATTGGACACTGGAATGGGCTGCCCGGGGAGGTGGTGGAGTCGCCGTCCCTGGAGCTGTTCAAGGCAGGACTGGACGTGGCACTTGGTGCCATGGTCTGGCCTTGAGCTCTGTGGTAAAGGGTTGGACTTGATGGTCTGTGAGGTCTCTTCCAACCTTGGTGATACTGTGGTACTGTGATACAGTGATAATTTTCACTCAGCAGCTCCTAGGGTTGAGTTGCAAGAAGCCTGCCCTCCCCAGGCTTCCTATGTGACAACCAGAAATAAGTACATAAATAAAAGAGGAAGAAAAGAGCAACTCTGCTTCCTCAGGATGCAAAATAACACCAAGATGCATCCTGAATGACTCCACTCTCTGCACACAAGTGGAGGGGAAGAGCCATGCACTTTCCTATGAGGAGAGGCTGAGGAAGCTGGGGTTATTTAGCCTGGAGAAGAGGAGGCTCAGGGGTGACCTCATTGCTGTCTACAACTACCTGAAGGGAGGCTGTAGCCAGGTGGGAGTTGGTCTCTTCTCCCAGACAACCAGCAATAGAACAAGGGGACACAGTCTCAAGTTGTGCCAGGGGAGGTCTAGGCTGGATGTTAGGAAGAAGTTGTTGTCAGAGAGAGTGATTGGCATTGGAATGGGCTGCCCAGGGAGGTGGTGGAGGCACCGTCCCTGGAGGTGTTCAAGACTGGACTGGCTGAGGCACTTAGTGCCATGGTCTAGTTGCTTGTCTAGGGCTGGGTGCTAGGTTGGAATGGATGATCTTAGATGTCTCTTCCAACCTGATTGACTCTATGATTCTATGACAGAGGTAAGGAATGGCACTCTTTTCAGTAAAGAAATTTTTCCTAATATCCAATCTAAACCGCTCCTGGCATAATTTCAGGCCCTTTCCTCTTGTTCTATCACATGATATTAGGGAAGAGACCAACCATCACCTTACTACAACCTCCTCTCAGGTACTGGTAAAGAGTAATGAGGTCTCCCCTCAGCCTCCTCTTCTCCAGGTTAAACAATCCCAGTTCCATCAGCCACTCCTCATAAGACTTGTTCTTTAGACTCTTCACCGGCTTTGATGCCCTTAAGTTTTCCTTCATTTCCTTTGGTCCCTTTAATTTTGTTCCCCTTATATTTTTTTCTCATAAAGCCATAAGACCAAAACCAGTTATCTACATGCGTTAGCAGAAGGCATGGAAATGCTTACACATATTGCTATGTAGGCTGGTGGTGATCATTGAATCATAGAATCAACCAGGTTGGAAGAGACCTCCAAGATCATCCAGGCCAACCTAGCACCCAGCCCTAGCCAGTCATCTAGACCATGGCACTAAGTGCCTCAGCCAGGCTTTGCTTGAACACCTCCAGGGATGACGACTCCACCACCTCCCTGGGCAGCCCATTCCAATGCCAATCACTCTCTCTGGCAACAACTTCCTCCTAACATCCAGCCTAGACTTCCCCCAACACAACTTGAGACTGTGTCCCCTTGTTCTATTGCTGGTTGCCTGGCAGAAGAGCCCAACCCCACCTGGCTACAGCCTCCCTTCAGGTAGTTGTAGACAGCAATGAGCTCTGCCCTGAGCCTCCTCTTCTGCAGGCTGCACACCCCCAGCCCCCTCAGTCTCTCCTCACAGGCAGGCTGGCTCGCTGGCGTGGAGCTGTGCCGTGGAACATGAGTGCTCAGTGGGTCACTTTGGGTCAGCAGAACCAGTGCTGCAGGATGAACCCCAGGCTGGGTTAAGGCACCCAATGCCGACGCTCATCACATCCACAGGACACATCCACAAGGGCAACAGGAACAGTGGTGTGCCTCTTGCCCAGCCACCACTCTACAGCCTGCAAGAGCATCAGTGTGAGGCTCCCAGAGAAAATCAGTGAGGCTCATCAGTGAAATAACTGCCAGGGAAGTTGAGCAGCGCAGTGCTGAATGCTGGTACCCTTTAGAGAAGGCTTTGCCAGCCGTTTGCTTTGTTAATGCAGGCAGCTCCAACAGCTCTAATGACTGCACAGAATGTGTGGAAGGCAGCAAAAGCACTTCAACAACAGGGAAGCAAATGACACATTGGGTAACAACAAGCATGCCAATTATTTCACCAGTGAGAGAAATTAGGGAAGGCTCTCTGGAGGTTGTATATGTGATCCCACAAATATCTGGAAACAGAGAAACCCCTGTGTTCCTGACACTGTTCCAAAGCAGCCAGCAAGGAAAATAATGCACTGGGGGGAAATCTGGCCCTTTTGGAGTATTTACATGCATGAAGTGAATACTTTGATCCATAGCTAAGACAAATATATTGAAAAGGGAGATGTAGAAACATAGAATCAGTCAGAGTTGGAAGGGAGCCCAAGGATCAGCCAGTACCAACCCCCCTGCCATGCCCAGGGACACCCTACCCTAGAGCAGGCTGCTCACAGCCCCATCCAGCCTGGCCTTAAACACCTCCAGGGATGGGACCTCAACTGCTTTCCCTGGGCAGCCCATTCCAGCCTCTCACCACTCTCAACATCCAGTTCAAACTCCTGTCCCTGGGCACCACACCACACAATCTCCACCCAGCAGTTTCCAGAATTTCATGATAATTCCACTTTGTAGAATTCCACTCTGTAGAAGATGTGAGGGGCAAGTTCTTAAGCATGAGAGTGATGAGAGCCTGGAGGTCTTTTCCAACCTGGTTAATTCTGTGTGATTCTGGAGTCACCATCCCTGGAGGTGTTTAAAAGGAGGCTGGGTGAGGCAATTAGTGCCGTGGTTTAGTTAATTAGAGAGGTTAGGTGATAGGTTGGAGTCGATGATCCTAGAGGTCTTTTCCAACCTGGTTAATTCTGTGTGATTCTGGTGGAATCAGCATCCCTGGAGGTGTTCAAGAAATGTAAGTTGATGACACCTGCAGACATGGCTCAATGGCCATGGGAGTGAGGTTGATGGTTGGATTCTATGGTCTTAGGGGTTTCTTCCAACCAAAATAACCCTATGATTCTATGCCTCTGCCACTAAACATTTTGATGTACTCATTAATTGTTCTGAGATTATCAAGAGCTAAGACCAGAAAGACCCAGCCTACTTCAAAAACTCCTCCTTCAGTGAATTCTTATTATGAGCTTTCTTTAGAATCCTTTCCACTCTTTTGCTGCTGTTTCCATTATTTTTATGAATGACATTATCCTCAGAAAGTCCATTTCTCAAACTCACACAAAGCATCTTTCCTTCCAGAGCATCACAAATTCACTTAATCCCTCGCCTCTCTCCGCCCAGACAAGCAGCTAAATGTCCCAATTCTGCCAAAAGTGAGGACCAGGCCAAGCAAAACAGGGCAGAGATGCCAACGAGAAGGAATTTTCCCTGAGTGCCATCAGGAAACACAAAGCAGGTGGACGCAGCATGCCCAAATGAGACTGTGCTCATGAAGGAGCAACAGGGAGATGCAGCAGTGGCACAGGTGGTGCTGGAAGCCAGGCCAAAGCACAGACCCATTTAATTTTGATGAGGAACAGAACTGCCTCTCTTTGACAAGGTCCTTGCTACTTCTGTGTCCTTTGCAAGTGATAAAGGACAAGTGTAAGCCTGTGAAAGTTAGGCACAGCTTATAAAAGCCCAAGATGACAGAGGATATATCAGCATAAAGGTCAGTTTAGATGGGAAAATATTATTCTCAATTTATCTGTAAAGTTTTCCACTCAAGAAGCTCAGCATAAAGCCTCCCACCTAACCTTTCTGTATTAAAAAAATGGGTTTGGAGCCTTCTGTCTGCATGCCAAGCAAAACAAACTCCAGGAGCTGATTTCCTTCATAAATCATGATAGCATCACTCTGCAGAAAAGAAAAGCAGCTCAGAAGTTTTAGGGCTTATCAAAAACAGCTGTGTCCAGAGCTCAGTCCTGGAGAGAGACATGAAAGCCAAATACAGCTTACCTTAGAATCATAGAATCAGTCAGGATTGGAAGGGACCGCAAGGAGCAGCCAGTTCCAAGCCCCCTGCCATGCCCAGGGACACCCTACCCTAGAGCAGGCTGCCCACAGCCTCATCCAGCCTGGCCTTAAACACCTCAAGGGACAGAGCCTCAACAACCTCCCTGGGCAACCCATTCCAGGCTCTCACCACTCTCATGCTGAACAACTTCCTCCTCACATCCAGCCTGAACCTACCCATCTCCAGCTTTGCTCTGAGCATCTTCATTGCCTCCTCTGGACTCACTCCAGCAGTTCCACATTCTTCTTGTGCTGGGGGCTCCAGAACTGCACACAGGACTCCAGGTGGGCTCTGACAAGAGCAGGCTAAAGGGGCAATGCCTCCCTTGCCCTGCTGCCCACACTGCTCTTGCTGCAGCCCAGCACACAGTTGCTGTCTGGACTACACTCACACTGCAGGCTCATGTTGAGCTTTTCATCACCCCAGGTCCTTTTCCTCAGGGCTGCTCTCAGCCATTTGGCACCCAGCCTGGAGTTGTGCTTGGGATTGCACTGACCCAGGTGCAAGACCTTACACTTGGCCTTGTTGAATGTCATGAGGTTGGCCTGGCCCCACCAAGATCAAACCAAGTGATTAGTTTTTATGAAAGTGAAAGGTTCCACTGCCTGTTTGAAAATGGTTTTAGTGTCTAAGTCATGTTGAAGGATATCTGGAGCACTTCATCCAGTTCTGGTGCCCCCAGAGCAGCAGGGATGTGCAACTGCTGGATGGCCACAAAGACAATCAGAGTGCTGGAGAGCCTCTGCTAGAGGCAGAATTGAGTCTCTTCAGCCTGGAGAAGAGAAGGCTCTGGGGAGACCCTATAGGGGCCCTCCAGTACCTGAAGGGGGACTGCAAGAAAACTGGGGAGGGACTTTTACAAGGGATTGTAGTGATAGCACAAGGGGCAGCTGGATGAGGCTTTGACTGGAGGAGGGGACATTTAGACTGAATATTAGGAAAAAAATCCTTCCTTTCCTACTTTTCTTCTTCCCTTCCTTCCTGACATCTTTCTTTCCCTCCTTCTTTTTTGTCAATTTGAGTGTGTTTTCAGATTGCTTTAAAATTACATTCTCTGCTCATTATAAACCAGGCAACTTTACTCCAAACTGACTCACTCTGTCACCAAGGGAGAAGGTACAATCTGCCACATGTGTCAGAGACAGCCTATGAGGCAATTTCATTTCCTTACCATTCAACAACTATTATTGCCTCATATACTGAAAAAGTGAGGATGTAGGTGGCAGTCCTCAGGTGGACACAGAAATGACAAAAAGAGGAAAGAGCTCTGGAGGATTGCTAATGGTGTTTTCAAAACACAAATGCATTCCAATCACAAGGAATATTTCTCTGTATGGAAAGTAGCTGCTTCTCCTCTGCAGCATCCACATGAGCAGGGAGGTGGTGGAGGCACTGTCCCTGGAGTGTTCAAGGAAAGACTGAATGAGGCACTTAGTGCCATGGTCTGGTTGATTGGCTAGGGCTGGGTGCTAGGTTGGACTGGATGATCCTGGAGGTCTCTTCCAACCTGGTTGATTCTATGATTCTATGATTCATAGGCCAGAATTCATCTGTGAGTGTATCTCCGTTCTGATGCTCGTATCCCTCTGCTATGAGGACAGGCTACAAGATTTGGGCTTTTCAGCCTGGAGAAGAGAAGGCTTTGAGGAGACCTTAAATTGTCCTTCCAGTATCTGAAGGGGGCTGCAGGAAGGCTGGGGAGGGACTACTGACAAGGTCTTGTAATGACAGGACAAGGGGGAATGGGTTTAAACTGGCAGAGGGGAGATTCAAACTAGATGTTAGGAAAGGGTTCTTTGCAGTGAGGGTGGTGAGACACTGGTACAGGTTGCCCAGGGAGGTTGTGGCTGCTCCCTCCCTGGAGGTGTTCAAGGCCAGGTTGGATGAGGTCTTGAGCAACCTGCTCTAGAGGGAGGTGTCCCTGCCTATGGCAGGGAGTTGGAACTGGATGATGCTTGAGATTCCTTCCAACCTAAACCGTTCTATTATTTCACAATGAGTTGACTTACGCAGGAGACTCAGGTGTCTTAAAGGGCAAGGCAGCCACATACAGCATATCTTTCCCTTCCTATATCATTCCACTGCTCTTTGGTATACTTCCAGAGCACAGGAAATGCAATCTTGCTCAGCAAGTTTTCTGGACCCTTAGCATTTGAATGAAGCACTCACAGATGTTCCCTTTGCTGTCTGCTCCTGTGTACATGATGGATCCACTCACTGCAGGCTCTCCACTGAGCTGCAGTCGCTTTCTCACCTCAAAAGGGATTTCAGAAACCATTTCAGTTCATCTGTGGAATTTTCCATCTGAGGGTTGTTATTTATTTGCATTGTCACCATGCACCAGAGCAGCCCAGTCATTAGCAAGGGCCCTGCTGTAGAGGGACTGATGAAACTTATATGGTCCTCATTCCAAGTTTCCCAGAGGGCTGTGACAAAGCAGAACCCAGCATTTCAAAATGTTAATTACCTCCAATTATAAAGAGGTAAGGGGAAAAGGAAGCCTAATGAGAGAGGAACAGGAACTGAGGACTTGTCTGCTGAATCAGTAGGGTCAATGCTGTAGCTTTGTTGTCTCTCAAAGTGCCACTGAGACAGCTGAGCTCTCAAACCAGTGAACTGTTTGAGCAGCATTTCACAACACCCAGTTTAGGAGCATGTTCTTCCCAAGAAATACTTTGTGCCCCTAATTTTACTCTTCAAAGCACACAATTAAACACACAAACAGTGTAAATGTCTCACCAGCACTGAGACTTCCATTCATTGAGAGGTTGTATATCTAGAAAGGGCTTGATGGGCAGAGGTAGGTTTCATCTCTTCAGTCTACTGAGCTGGGACACCCACATTGCAAACCAGCTGCTATTTGCAATCCAGCACTAAAAAGCTATTTGTCCTTTAAAGGGCTGCTGGGGCTCTGGGGCTATTCTCAGTGCATAGCTCAGAGTATTCTGATGAAAAAGGAGAAAGACCATCTTGCACCAGATGAGGGTTCCACAGATCACAAGGCTAGGTGGCCACTGTTAGACCTGTATGTTCATAGAATCATAGAATCAACCAGGTTGGAAGAGACCTCCAAGATCATCCAGTCCAACCTAGCACCCAGCCCTAGCCAGTCAACCAGATCATGGCACTAAGTGCCTCAGCCAGGCTTTGCTTCAACACTTCCAGGGATGGTGACTCCACCACCTCCCTGGGCAGCCCATTCCAATGCCAATCACTCTCTCTGACAACAATTTCCTCCTAACATCCAGCCTAGACCTCCCCTGGCACAACTTGAGACTGTGTCCCCTTGTTCTGTTGCTGGTTGCCTGGCAGAAGAGCCCAACCCCACCTGGCTACAACTTCCCTTCAGGTAGTTGTAGACAGCAATGAGGTCTGCCCTGAGCCTCCTCTTCTGCAGGCTGCACAGCCCCAGCTCCCTCAGCCTCTCTTCACAGGGCTGTGCTCCAGGCCCCTCACCAGCTTTGTTGCCCTTCTCTGGACACCTTCCAGCACCTCAACATCCTTCTTGAATTGAGGGGCCCAGAACTGGACACAGCACTCAAGGTGTGGCCTGACCAGTGCTGAGCACAGGGGCAGAATAACCTCCCTTGTCCTACTGGCCACACTGTTCCTGATGCAGGCCAGGATGCCATTGGCTCTCTTGGCCACCTGGGCACACTGCTGGCTTATCTTCAGCTACTATCTACCAGTACCCCCAGGTCCCTTTCTTCCTGTCTGCTTTCCAGCCACTCTGTCCCCAGCCTGTGGCACTGCTTGGGGTTGTTGTGGCCAAAGTGCAGAACCCTGCACTTGGCCTTGTTCAATCTCATCCTGTTGCCCTCTGCCCACCCATCCAGCCTGGCCAGGTCCCTCTGCAGGGCTCTCCTACCTTCCAACAGCTCCACACCTGCTCTTAGCTTGGTGTCATCTGCAAACTTACTGATGCTCGACTCAATCTCCTTGTCCAGATCATCAATAAAGGAATATTAAGTCACTCTTGAGTTTGTGTACTTGCTACACAGCCCCAACTTCTGTTAGAGTGCAAGACCACAACACAGCTGGCAGAGGAGTCTCCTGCTCAGCAGCAGGCCTCGGTTTCACAGCAATAAGCAATTGATTCATTTGCTCTCCACCTCAGGTCTGAGGTGAGACAGCCAGTAGAGGAAAGGTCTTGTGCTAACTCTGTAGCATAGGCTACAGAGGTCAGGTTAAAGAGCCCCATCAGGGAGAGGCAAGCAGGACTCAAGGGAACCAGAACCTTCCCACAAGAGGAACTTAGCATCATCAATAGAGAGGCACAGCTGCCCTGACTATCACCTTATCACCCACTGCCCACCCAGGACAGAGTTGTGCCACAAAGCCTTCACCACCCCAATCCAAATCCAGTTCTGTGCCCAGAAATCTTAGCAGAGAACAATACAAGGAGCCAAAACTGCTCTCTTCCTTCTCAGACCAGCAGCATAGCTCTCCAGCTACTCTCCTCAGTACAAACTGTTTGCAAAGCCTGCCATGCTAGCAGCTAGAGCCTCCTCTCCAGGATGAGACCTTGCACAACAACTCAGTGTTAGGAACACAGAAAATGCTGCCCTTTAGCTTTTGCCAGCAACAAGAGCAGTGATGTCCACATAGCTATGGAAGAGACTGGAGCAGTCAACTCCTGAGCTGGTTTTGATACACATTCTCCTCTTTGGCAGATGAATTTGGCTTTTGCTTTCAACTCTGCACCTTCAGGTGCTCTGGAGGGGGAATACACACCAAGCACTATGAGCAAGCAGGAATACACACCAAGCTGGGGGCAGATGTGACTGGGTTGGAGGGCAGAAGGGCTCTGTAGCAGGACCTTGACCACCTGGACAGATGGGCAGAGTCCAAGGGGATGGCATTCAATAGCTCCAAGTGCAGGGTGCTGCACTTTGGCCACAGCAACCCCATGCAGAGATACAGGCTGGGGTCGGAGTGGCTGGAGAGCAGCCAGACAGAGAGGGATCTGGGGGTGCTGATTGATACCTGCCTGAACATAAGCCAGCAGTGTGCCCAGGTGGCCAAGAGAGCCAGTGGCATCCTGGCCTGCATCAGGAATGGTGTGGCCAGCAGGAGCAGGGAGGGCATTCTGCCCCTGTACTCTGCACTGGTTAGACCACACCTTGAGTGCTGTGTTCAATTCTGGGCCCCCCAGTTTAGGAGGGACATTGAGATGCTTGAGCATGTCCAGAGAAGGGTGACGAGGCTGGGGAGAGGCCTTGAGCACAGCCCTACGAGGAGAGGCTGAGGGAGCTGGGATTGGTTAGCCTGGAGAAGAGGAGGCTCAGGGGAGACCTCATTGCTGTCTACAACTACCTGAGGGGTGGTTGTGGCCAGGAGGAGGTTGCTCTCTTCTCTCAGGTGGCCAGCACCAGAACAAGAGGACACAGCCTCAGGCTGCACCAGGGGAGATTTAGGCTGGAGGTGAGGAGAAAGTTCTTCCCTGAGAGAGTCATTGGACACTGGAATGGGCTGCCCGGGGAGGTGGTGGAGTCGCCGTCCCTGGAGCTGTTCAAGGCAGGACTGGACGTGGCACTTGGTGCCGTGGTCTGGCCTTGAGCTCTGTGGTAAAGGGTTGGACTTGATGATCTGTGAGGTCTCTTCCAACCTTGGTGATACTGTGATACTGTGAATCCTGTTGAGTGACTGTTGAAATGATTAACAGATTCATGGTCCAGATACACCTAAACCACTAAGATATTAACAAAGAACACTTAAGGATTTTTCTCTTTGTTCATTTTTGTTTGGGTTACTTTTTTGGTCCTTGTTCTGTTTTGGTTTTGTTTGCTTTTGTTTTGGGTTGGGGTTTTGGGTTTATGTTGTCCTACCTCCCACACCACCAATGTCTGACCCTGGAGGCAAAGACAACAAGCTTTTATTTATCCTGATTTATAACAGCATTTTCCAAAGTGGCTTACTGTGACTGTGAGCAAAATGTATGGTAAGAGGGAGGAAATGCCAATATATTAAAATCAATAGCCCAAACTGTGTGCTGTCCTGAGAGCACTTTTGGCCAGGGGATGGAAGTGACCTGTGTTTGGCTGAGCAGGCATTGATTCTCCTCTCTCTTGCTATTTATGCCAACACAAATACGTAGCATCTTTGACGTCAGTCCACACAGAACGGGCACAAGACCAAGGGCAGCCAGGCCTGTAAGTCTTCTGTTTGATCACTACCTCAGGCAAAGTGGAGCTGCACCTATGAGGTGCTTAACCTCCTAACATAGACCACCTGCAGAAACGCTGGGGCTCTGTGTGGTGTGTCTAGCTGCCAGGACAGCACAACCCTGAGAAAAGGGAGGAGAGAACAAAGAAACTTAGCTCAGGCTGATTTTGAATAGAAGCCACCATTGTAGATGAGCAGAGTTTACCCCCCAAAAGTCCTCTTTTCATTGCGCTTTTCAACTGGAAGAGTCAGGTCGAGTATTTGCATTGACTTTCTGCCTTGGCTGTGCAGATTCTTGGGGATGGGGAAAATGTTACTGAACTAGTAAGCATCCAGGAACTGGAAGAAAATAGGTTGGGCTGTCAAAGTCTTTTTATCCTCTTCTGAAAAATATTTCCTCTTGGAACAACTTCCTGTTTGGAACAGGCACCAAAATACCTCAACAAAACACTGCAGAGGTGATTTGTCTTTTGTTGCCACTGAACAGCTTTCTTTATGTGGCTGCATTCCTCAGATCTCCACTTTTATATGAGATACATACACCTCGTTGGAACTCTGCTGCCACTGAGCCCATGCTCCATGTCAAACATCACAGTATCACAGTATCACCAAGGCTGGTAGAGACCTCACAGATCACCAAGTCCAACCCTTTACCACAGAGCTCAAGGCTAGACCATGGCACCAAGTGCCACGTCCAGTCCTGCCTTGAACAGCTCCAGGGACGGCGACTCCACCACCTCCCCGGGCAGCCCATTCCAGTGTCCAATGACTCTCTCAGGGAAGAACTTTCTCCTCACCTCCAGCCTAAATTTCCCCTGGCGTAGCTTGAGGCTGTGTCCTCTTGTTCTGGTGCTGTGGAGGCATTTGGCTCTCTTTAACAAATCATTTCAGTAGCCATCAGCATGCTTTTAAAGTGACCATGGCTCTCACACTAAATCTCTTGTCACAGAGGCAGAGCCTTGTTCCTTTGCTCTGTTTCTGTGTTACTTTAAGCCAAAGAACAAAGAGATAATCTAGATCAAATGTGTATTCTGGATTGGCTTGACTCTGCTGCAAAAGGTAAGCATGGAGCAGAAGAGGCAAAGCTGAAATTGGTCTCTGGATTGCCTCTAGCATTTGAGGAGACAGCAGAAGACATGGCTGAGCTTTCCAAAGCAAAATGAGTCACCTGTTGTCTGCATGAACCCATGCCAAGAATGGTCAGATCTGAGCTCAAAGCAGTGCTTTCCAAAGGACTTCAGCCAAGAGCTGTTTCCCTTCAGCTGGACTGTGCTGAGAATCTAGCCTCAAGCTAAAGCATGAAAAGGGGAAAAAAAGGGTACTAGATGCCAAAAGAAGTGTGAAGGCCAAATTTCTCAATAAAATGGAAACATGGACTGTTGGAATTGTCTATCCTACTTCTCTGCTGAAAGACCATCCCCAGCTTAGTGTGGTCACAGGATTACAGCATCACAGGATGTGAGGGAGTGGAAGGGATCTCCATAGATCAAGTTCAACCCCCATGCCAAAGCAGGATCATAGATTTGAGAGCTCAGGTCTCACAGGAATGCATCCAGGCAGATCTTGAATGTCTCCAGAGAAGGAAACACCACAATCTCTCTGGGGAGCCTGTTCCAGTGCTCTGTGACCCTTATAGTAAAGAAGTTCTTCCTCATGTTGAGGTGGAACTTCCTGTGCTGTAATCTATGCCCATTACCCCTCATCCTATCACAGGTGATACTGTCACAGGTGGTGGCTGTCAGAGTGCTGGGGTTGCAGACAATCAATAGAGTCCTGGAGAATTCCTCTCCTTTTGAACAGATCAGAGGGTTGGTCTCATTAATACCTGTGTTCAACCTGACCCACTGCTAAAGTCTGGGCATGATGAGAGGAAAGCAATTTCCACGGTGGGAAGGGAGGAGACAGAAGTGAAGATGAGGTTGGGGATATTTTAAATTAATGCCCTGCTTCATTGCAGGGTACCTCTGGGCGTGTTGCTTATTACTCACCTCCTGGAGGTGTTATGGATGAGCAGCCTGTGAGGAGAGACCTAGGTGTTCTACATCTTCACAGCTCTGCACTTGATCTGTTCAGACACCTTTTAGTGAAACAGGGTTAATACTTTTCTCCTCCACACAGGAAACACTGAAAGAGGACCTGAGGAGCACACAACTCTTCCATTTAAAGGCCTCACTGATGAATGATCTTCCTTGCACAGCCTTGCAGCAATTTCAGCACTCATGATAAAAATATCAACCAGAGACCACACTGGGCTCCCTAAATGGCAAGTCACTGCAGAGGAGCAGCACTTGAATCATAGCATCAGAGAATCAACCAGGTTGGAAGAGACCTCACAGATCATCCAGGCCAACCTAGCACCCAGCCCTAGCCAGTCAACCAGACCATGGCACTAAGTGCCTCAGCCAGGCTTTGCTTCAACACCTCCAGTCATGGTGACTCCATCACCTCCCTGGGCAGCCCATTCCAATGCCAATCACTCTCTCTGCCAACAGCTTCCTCCTAACATCCAGCCCTGACCTGCCCTGGCACAACTTGAGGCTGTGTCCCCTTGTTCTGTTGCTGGTTGCCTGGGAGAAGAGACCAACCCCACCTGGCTACAGCCTCCCTTCAGGGAGCTGTAGACAGCAATGAGGTCTGCCCTGAGCCTCCTCTTCTGCAGGCTGCACACCCCCAGCTCCCTCAGCCTCTCCTCATAGGCTTTGTGTTCCAGGCCTCTCACCAGCTTTGTTGCCCTTCTCTGGACATGTTCCAGCACCTCAACATCTCTCTTGAATTGAGGAGCCCAGAACTGGACACAGCACTCATGGTGTGGCCTGAGCAGTGCTGAGCGCAGGGGCAGAATAACCTCCCTTGTCCTGCTGGCCTGTTCCTGGTACATTTCCTCAGCGTTTTGCAAACATGAACTGTCTTTAAGTAGGATCTTTCCCACCACATTTATCACTGAAAACCTTCAGATGATCAGTGTAGGGTGCAAGAGTCATTCTGCCTGTCCAGCAGCTGTAACATTAGGCCAGATTCTGCAGGGATCACAGCAAACAAGTGCCCAGCACAGCAGCTTGCTCACACTCTCTGGCCTTTGTCTTTCCAGAGATGAACACATCTTTCACTGCTATCATGTTTTTTATATCTTCACCTCTTTACAAGTAAGCCAGGGTGGCTTATATCTCATTTCAAGAGAAAGGTGATTCCCCACTTGGGCAGACAGCAGAAAGTGACTAAATAAGGTTAATTTTTGTGTTAAAACTGGAAGCAATTTACCAAACCTGTTCTTCAAAAAAAAAACAAACAAACCAAAAACCAAAACCAAACCAACAAGCCCCAGAGACTGCTGATCCAAGAGAAAGACATCTTTTTAATTGACTTCAAACCCAAAAAGGATCACTGATCAAGTCCAACTCCTCGTGAAACACACAGGTCAATGATTCCATCCTGACTGTGCATGCAGACTCAGGCTCCCAATTAGTACTGGCAAGAGCTTTGCAGTGCAGGATCAGGGAACACTATTTCATTGGAAGTGAAATGTGTCAGCTCCAATCACTGTGTCATTTTGACCAACAGAAAAAAGAATCAGACTACAGATTTCCAGGAGGCCAAATGCAATGCTTTGCTTTTGCCTGTTGTAATGGATTGTTGTGTCATTTAGAATCATACAATCATAGAATGGTTTAGGTTGGAAGGGACCTCAAGGATCATCCAGCTCCAACCCCCTGCCATAGGCAGGGACACCTCCCACTAGAACAGGTTGCTCAAGGTCTCATCCAACCTGGCCTTGAACACCTCCAGGGAGGGAGCAGCCACAACCTCCCTGGGCAACCTGTGCCTGTGTCTCACCACCCTCACTGCTGTGGTGGAGGGGCAGCAGCCCCAAAACTGAGGCTTCACCATGCCTCTACATGCCCAGACATGTTCTTCTGCCAGGACCCACGAGGCAGCAAACAAATTGTGTGACACACACACGCCCAGCCCGTGTGCCCCTGTGGTCTGCCCAGGTAAACTCCTATTGGGAGGTCCAGGCATGTCTCTACTGCCTACTGGGGCAGGGTTTGGCTTACTGCCAACCTGATTGGTCATGTTAGATGTCCAACGAGCCACGAATCTCTGCCCAGAGCCCATAAAGAGGGGTGCACAGCAGCACCACGTGGTCAGTCCGGTCAGACGGTTCAGAGGTTCAAACCATTCAGAAGCTTAGAGCATTTAGACTCAGCTCTGATCCACAGCAGCATCCTGCTGCCCTGCCCTGCTTGCATGGCCTAGACACAGGATCAGGCCTCACTCACTGGCAAGCATTACAGAGGCTCAGACCTCATGCACTGATCTCAAGGCGCAGTCAAGCTACCTGCGAGCCCTTTGAGAAGCAGAGCACATTCATGCCTGCACCATACATATATGGGGAGCCAAGAACCCCCTGCCTAAGCCTAGAGCTATCTTGATTCATCTACAGGGCATAAGTCTCCCTGCAGCACGGCATAGACCCTGCTAGCACAGCATAAATACTACTTGTCAGCTATCTTGTAGGTCTGGAAAGATCCAGGCCCAGCAGACCCTCAGACTGTCTGCAAAGCTGCAAACACAGCCTGCTAGCTGCCAGACCGTGTCAGAGGCCACACGGACCAATCCTTCTCCTGCATCGGGAAATTCCTGCCAGCTGATCATCCCTGGACACCCACAGCATCCAGAAGCTGCAGCGCCAAGGCAGAGACTACTTCACCCCAGGAGAGAAGGTTAGAGAAACTCTGTTTACCCCAGAGACTGGGAAGACTGGGAAACTTTATCATTCCCTGCAAGCCAGGACAGACTCCAGCTCACCAAGACCCCAATACCGGGCACATGCTTAGACAGAATCCCAGGAGGGTGATTAATGATTAATACTCAAGAGCATCACACCTAAGTAAGCTTTAATCCTTTTCAATATAAGTTACCTCTACCTGAAGAGCACACAGAGTTTCAGCCCTTGCTGGGCAAACACTAGATCTATTAAGAGGCATTAAGCCTAAGAAATTTTCTCTCTGTCAATAATTGCTCATAATTTGATATTTCCACTTAATAATCAATCCCTGTAAATATATATCCCAAGCTATTTTCATAACCTTGCATAAGAACCTGGATTTCATAGTGGTTGGGGGTGGTGTAAATTTGTAAATATTAATTTTAATAAATAATTTTGTAAAAAATCAAAACCACCTCAAATTAATTTCTCACCTCCCCCTAGCAGGGGAGGAATAGAGAAATCCCCTCCATGACAACTGCAAAGAACTTCCTCCTGACGTCTAGATGTCACTTATTTTTGTGCAGTAGCTCCATGCTTAGACCCACATGAGTAAAGGCAGTAAGGACAAAAGTTAGTTGTGAGTCACTCAAAAACCTCTTAGCAATAAACCCTTTGGCTAACACACCTGTGTGATGTTCAGCCAGAGAAGTATTTTCTTCCCTGTGTTTGTCACGGTGAGATGATGGGAATGAAATGTCCTCCTCATCATTTCATGCCTGGAACACAAACCCTATGAGGAGAGGCTGAGGGAGTTGGGGGTGTTTAGTCTGGAGAAGAGGAGGCTCAGGGCAGAGCTGTGCTAGTTTGAAGCAGGCTGGAATGTTTTGGTGAGAGAAAGTAGATAATTGGCTATGAAAGGAAAACAATGGTTGTGTCTCTTCTCTCACAGTCCCGCTGAGAAGTATGGGAACAAGAAGTAAACATTAGGTAACATTCTCCATTTTGTCTTCACTCTGCTTATGGCTTTAGACTGAGCAACATCTCATTAACCTCGCTGCCACTAACCTTGCTCCTTAACCTCTTGGCTGCACCTCTATTCTTTTCTCAGGATTGGGGTAAGGTTGAGAGGGGCAGGGGGAGGTGCTGGGGTGGTTGAGAGCCCCTCCTGGGGACTCAGGTTTCTGGGAGGGGAGTTGTGCTTCTGTATTACTTTTCCTTTGTGTATTTCTGTATATAACTGTATATATTGTAAATAGCTGCTTGTATATTGTGCTGCTGTAAATAAATAGCTTCATTTATATTCCCAGAGTCCGTCTGAGTTAGCTGGGGCATCTCTAAAAGTGTGGGGGTGCAGGATAGAAGCCAAACCACCACAAGAGCTCATTGCTGTCTAAAACTACCTAAAGGGAGGTTGTAGCCAGGTGGGGTTGGCCTCTTCTCCCAGGCAACCAGCAATAGAACAAGGGGACACAGCCTCAAGTTGTGCCAGGGAAAGTACAGGCTGGATGTTAGGAGGAAGTTCTTGCCAGAGAGAGTGATTGACATTGGAATGGGCTGCCCAGGGAGGTGGTGGAGTCACCATCCCTGAAGGCGTTCAAGCAAAGCCTGGCTAAGGCACTTAGTGCCATGGTCTGGTTGACTGTCTAGGGCTGGGTGCTAGGTTGGAGTGGATGATCTTAGAGGTCTCTTCCAACCTGGTTGATTCTAAAACATAAAAAGGACTAATCATCGAGGATCCAACTGAATTTTCACACCCTGTCTCACAAAGCCTCTCTTACAAACATCAAATGACCTCCAAATTATTGGAAATCTTCTTTAATTCAAGCTGCTTTGAGGGTCTCTCACAGTGCTGAGACTTTTCCTTCTAAAGAGATTTCAAACTACTAAGACAGCTAAATGAACCTACAAGGGCTACCCTTGCTTTTGACTGCCTGGGAGGCTGGGAAGGAAACTATTGGAAGGTGCCTATGGCAGGGTGTTTGGACTTGAAGGCTCCTTTCAACTCAGACTGCTCTATGATTTTATGATAGTGCAGTGCCTTTTTCAGGCATTTGTCTTGTCAAATAACTATTAAAGTTTTTCTCCTTATTCCATTTTCTCATTTTCCTCCTCACAGCTTATATTGCTAAAATCTTTCCTGTGGGAACTTGAAGGGATTTTAATTTAAAGAGAAGAAAAGTAATATTCTTTGGTTTTTTTTTTTTCCAAATTACTGTGTTTGTGATGGTCTCCCACACCTCTCATACTCTAAACTAAACCAAAACCATCATAGGATCATAGCATCAACCAGGTTGGAAGAGACATCCAAGATCATCCAGTCCAACCTAGCACCCAGCTCTGTTCAATCAACTAGACCATGGCACTAAGTGCCTCATTCAGTCTGCACCAGTACATTCTGGGAGGTGATCTGCTGGAGAGCAGCCCTGTGGAGAGGGAGCTGGTGGTCCTAGGGCATAACAAGTTCCCCATGGCACAGCAATGTGCCCTTGTGGCCAAGGCCAATGGAATCCTGGGGTGTATTGGGAGGAGTGTGCCCAGCAGATCAAGGGAGGTTCTCCTCCCCCTCTGCCCTGCTGAGACTTCATCTTGAATACTGTGTTCAGGTTTGGGCTCCCCAGTTGAAGAGGGACAGGGATCTGCTGGAGAGGGTCCAGTGGAGGGCTATGAGGATGATGAGGGGACAGGAGGGCATGGCTGATGAGGAGAGGCTGAGGGCCCTGGGGCTGTTTAGTCTGGAGAAGAGAAGACTTGGAGGGGATTTGATAAATGTTTATAAACATCTGAGGACTGGTCAGGAGGGAACAGGCTCTGCTCACTGCTGCCTGGGATAGGACAAGGAGCAATGGGTGTAAGTTGCAGCACAAGAGGTTCTGCCTCAACACAAGGGGGAACTTTACTGTAAGGGTCCCAGAGCACTGGCACAGGCTCCCCAGAGAGGTTGTGGAGTCTCCTCTGGAGCCTTTCAAGGCCTGTCTGGATGTGTTCCTGTGCGATCTGTGTTAGATAGGATTGTCCTGCTCTGGCAGGGGGGTTGGACTCAATGATCTCCTTGGGTCCCTTCCAACCCCTAACAGCCTGTGAGCCTGTGATCCTGTAATGGTTATGAGGCACAACCTTATGGAGCTAGAAGCAGTCTAGATGCCTTTTAGACACTCAGAGCCTCAGCGTGGACTAGATAACAGTCTATAAATATAAATAAAAGCCCAAAGCTTCTTTGTCTGAAAGAGTAATTATCTGAGAACTTATGTTGTTACTCATTCCTAAAGTATCTGAGCACATTCCAGCTCAAATCAGTGGGAAAAAGGCAAATCTCTGGTGGTCAGACTCCCCTGAGAGTCCCTCCTGCACAGCTGAACAAACATGTACCTTGCATCCATCAGGGTTTTTTTTACATTATTTCATCTGAGAGCAGGTGACTCTCCTTTTTTTTTGTTAATGTTCACAAGCACATTAAGGTCTGTTCAAAGTCTGTGCTCACTTTAAGCTGAAATAGCAAGGGCATAACATCATTTAATTGGATGGGGGAGGAAATGAGCCACAGAAGGCCTACAAATGCACCATGCACTGGGTTTAAATACTCATTTTTGTTGCCACATTTGCAGCTGCCAGAGGTGCACTAAGCAGAATCATAGAATCATAGAATCAACCAGGTTGGAAGAGACCTCCAAGATCATCCAGGCCAACCTAGCACCCAGCCCTAACCAATCAACCAGACCATGGCACTAAGTGCCTCAGCCAGGCTTTTCTTGAAGACCCCCAGGGACGGTGCCTCCACCACCTCCCTGGGCAGCCCATTCCAATGCCAATCACTCTCTCTGGGAAGAACTTCTTCCTAACATCCAGCCTATACCTACCCTGGCACAACTTGAGACTGTGTCCCCTTGTTCTATTGCTGGTTGCCTGGGAGAAGAGGCCACCCCCCACCTGGCTACAATGCCCCTTCAGGTAGTTGTAGACAGTAATAAGATCACTCCTGAGCCTCCTCTTCTCCAGGCTAAACACCCCCAGCTCCCTCAACCTCTCCTCATAGGATTTGTGCTCCAGGCCCCTCACCAGCTTTGTTGCCCTTCTCTGGACATGTTCCAGCACCTCAACATCTTTCTTGAATTGAGAAGCCCAGAACTGGACACAGCACTCAAGGTGTGGCCTGACCAGTGCTGAGTACAGGGGAAGAATAACCTCCTTTGTCCTACTGGCCACACCATTCCTGATGCAGGCCAGGATGCCATTGGCTCTCTTGGCCACCTGGGCACACTGCTGGCCTTATAGTTATGGTAGCAATAGAAAAGGGCAAAGAGCAAACTGCCCGAATAAAGGGGAATATTGCATCACCTTTACACACACCTAGGAAAGGAGAGAGCTGTAGAAAGGGGGCAGTCAGGCTGATCATGGAGTGTACTGGTAGGATGAGGGGAAATGGTTTTAAACTGAGGGTAGATATGAATAGATATTGGCAACAAAATCTTTACAGTGAGGGTGGTTTGACACTGGAACAGGTTGCCCACAGAAGTTTCGGATGTGCTCTTCCTGGTCTGGTGGAAGATGTCCCTGGCCATGCCAGGAGGAGTTAGAACTAGATCACAGTATCACAGCATCACAGTACCACAGTATCACCAGGGTTGGAAGAGACCTCATAGATCATCAAGTCCAACCCTTTACCACAGAGCTCAAGGCCAGACCATGGCACCAAGTGCCACGTCCAGTCCTGCCTTGAACAGCTCCAGGGACGGCGACTCCACCACCTCCCCGGGCAGCCCATTCCAGTGTCCAATGACTCTCTCAGGGAAGAACTTTCTCCTCACCTCCAGCCTAAATTTCCCCTGGTGTAGCTTGAGGAATGATCTTCAGTGTTCTTTCCAATCCAGACCAAGCCATGATTTCTCGTTGTGAAGTTACTTAGGACATGACACAAAGACCTACTCAAATCGTTTGCAAAGACCTGGGCCAGCCCTCAAGAAGGCCCAACAGAGAAATCAAAGCAATCCTGAAGATGCAATAAAGTATACAAATGCTCCTTAAATCATTCCTACCTAACTGAGGTTGAGATGCTGTGGGTGATCATGTGAGGAAGTTTATGTCATCTCCACATCTGATTGACAGATAAAAGATTCCTGAGAAGTGACTCAATCCTATTTGTGTGGAATCACTGAGCAGCTTCTTTGTCACAGATGTTCTACTACTACATATACACCCTAACAACGTGGGTTGTAAAGCAATAACCTGGCACATCAACGCTACTGGAGTCACTTGCAAACAGAATGAGTCTGTTGGCTCATCCTTGTTTGAAAGTGAGAATAAATAAGCATTATCATTTTTGAGAGTATTGCTGTCATCAATGATTAATTGGGATAATGAGCCATGATGGTGAGCAGAGATTCCTGAAGGTGTATCACACCACAGAATGAAAGGCTGGCCCTTACAAAGGACATTTGCTGTCTCTAGGGAAAGAAGAAAACCAAAAGGAGCAAAATTGGGGGCGTACAGTAGATATTATCTCCTCCCAGAACATAATTGTGAAGAATGACAAAATGGTATTGCACTCAGAGGTTATGAAACATTCACTTCTGACACAATCATAGAATCATAGAATCAACCAGATTGGAAGAGACCTCCAAGATCAGCCAGTCCAACCTAGCACCCAGCCCTAGCCAGTCAACCAGACCATGGCACTAAGTGCCTCAGCCAGGCTTTGCTTGAACACCTCCATCACCTCCCTGGGCAGCCCATTCCAATGCCAATCACTCTCTTTGGGAAGAACTTCCTCCTAACACCCAGCTTAGACCTCCCCTAATTGCACAACTTGAGACTGTGTCCCCTTGTTCTGTTGCTGGTTGCCTGGGAGAAGAGGACACCCTCCATCTGGCTACAATGTCCCTTCAGGTAGTTGTAGACAGCAATAAGCTCTGCCCTGAGCCTCCTCTTCTCCAGGCTAAACAACTTGATCTGGTACTGCATGTAACATGACATGGGGGCTTCAAGCCACATAACCTCACACACACAATCACTCACAGGATATATCTGGTTGGAACAGACCTTCAAGATCACCCAGTCCAACCTTCAACCCAGCACTGAAGGGTCAACACTAAAGCATGTCCCTAAGCGCCAGGTCCACAGGCTGTTTGATCACCCCCAGGGATGGTGACTCTACCACTGCCCTGGGTAGACCATTCCAATGTTTGAGAACTCTTTCAGTGAAGAAGTTTTTCCTCATATCCAGCCTGAACCTCCCCTGGTGCAGCTTGTGACCATTTCCTCTAGACCTGTCACTTGCCATCAAGGACAGGATTTTTAGCCTGCCTGGGGGAACACAAACTTAGCCATGTACACACAGCTGAGAGCACATAGAGATACGACCCCTCTTGTGCTATTTCATCCTGTCTGAGGAGAAAAGAACAGAAGCACATGCCTACTGCACAAGGTTCTCTCTGGGCTCTGCTCTTTCTGTGACATTACAGTATCACAGTATCACAGTATCATCAGGGTTGGAAGAGACCTCACAGATCATCAAGTCCAACCCTTTACCACAGAGCTCAAGGCCAGACCATGGCACCAAGTGCCACGTCCAGTCCTGCCTTGAACAGCTCCAGGGACGGCGACTCCACCACCTCCCCGGGCAGCCCATTCCAGTGTCCAATGACTCTCTCAGGGAAGAACTTTCTCCTCACCTCCAGCCTAAATTTCCCCTGGTGCAGTCTGAGGCTGTGTCCTCTTGTTCTGGTGCTGGCCACCTGAGAGAAGAGAGCAACCTCCTTCTGGCCACAACCACCCCTCAGGTAGTTGTAGACAGCAATAAGGTCTCCCCTGAGCCTCCTCTTCTCCAGGCTAACCAATCCCAGCTCCCTCAGCCTCTCCTCGTAGGGCTGTGCTCAAGGCCTCTCCCCAGCCTCGTTGCCCTTCTCTGGACACACTCAAGCATCTCAATGTCCCTTTTAAACTGAGGGGCCCAGAATTGAACACAATACTCAAGGTGTGGTCTAAGCAGTGCAGAGTACAGGGGCAGAATAACCTCCCTGCTCCTGCTGACCACACCATTCCTGATGCAGGCCAGGATGCCACTGGCTCTCTTGGCCACCTGGGCACACTGATGGCTCATGTTCAGGTGGGTATCAATCAGCACCCCCAGATCCCTCTCTGTCTGGCTGCTCTCCAGCCACTCCGACCCCAGCCTGTATCTCTGCATGGGGTTGTTGTAGCCAAAGTGCAGCACCCTGCACTTGGAGCTATTGAACACCATCCCCTTGGACTCTGCCCATCTGTCCAGGTGGTCAAGGTCCCGCTGCAGAGCCCTTCTGCCCTCCAACTCAGTCACATCTGCCCCCAGCTTGGTGTCATCTGCAAACTTGCTTATGAGTGACTCGATTATAGTCATATCCAGTCACTGCAAGCAAAGGAATAAATAAAGCAGCTAAAACACACATCAACTGTCTCATTCTCCAGACATCATGTGATGTTCAAAAGGACTAAGAACCCCAGACATCAGAGCCGTGACTTTTCTTTACAGCTGGCTGCATAATTCCTCTAAGTTCCAAGCATAAAATTCCCTCTCCTCCCTGAACTCTGCTAAATTCTTGTGTTTCACAGGGGAATTACATCTTTTGTGGAGGACAATGTTGCCTTCTGCTACTTCCACATTTGCAGCTTTCGAATCTCTGAGTGTTTGAGAAGGAGAGTTACATAAGAGCATGCAATTTATCTCCCTTAGCTAGACAGACAGTGTGGACTGAATGTAGATTATGGTTCCAGATGTGCCTTCAGAACCATCAGTCACTGATTTCAATGGAGGTGCAGCTCTTTGTAAAAAGGGATTCTTGCCACAGAGTCCTTGGAAGGGCTAAACCTTCAGAAATCTAACCCTAAATGTGAGCATCCTCTCTGAATTTCTCCCTACCCTTCTCAGTGGGTCTGACACCATCCACCACCTCCACCTGCCCTCTGCTGCTGAGTGCAATTTAATTTCAGGCATAGGAAGGTTCATTTAAACATGAGGAGGAAATGTCTCACAGTGAGGGTGACAGAACACTGGCACAGGCTGCCCAGGGTGGGTTGTGGAGTCTCCCTCTTTGGAGATGCTCAAAAGCCACCTGGATGCACTCCTGTGTGATCTGCTATAGGTGATCCTGCTCTGGCAGGGGGGTTGGAGACAATAATCTTTTGTGATCCCTTCCTGCCCCTAACATTCTGTGCTTCTGAGCAGTGTCTGTTGCTGGAGGCCAGTGAGACTACACAGACTCTGTCGGCACTCTTTGGCAAAGGCTTGCAAAGAAAGAAGTGCAGGTCCCAGTCTTGAATGTCCATAGTAGCTACACAACAGCCCACACCTTTGTGTAGCTGTCAGCACTATCTGCAGCTATCAATTAAAACTGTTGAGTCTGGGCCTTGGAGGAAGACTGTGAGAGCTACCAAAGATAAGGACATCTTGAAAGCTGAGTACTACTTACCTTCTCGTTAGCTAATTGTACCAAGAGAGGTTTCATAGAGAGAGCCTGACTCATTTCTCACACTTGCTAATTAAACCTTGTTTCAGCAGTAATTCAGTGTCAATGCTCCTCCCTTACAACACTGCCCCAAGAACCAGCAAGGGCATCTCTGCAAGAAAAATTCCTGGCAAACTCACTCAGGATTGGGCTGAGTAAGTTTCAGACAAATAAAAAACAATGGCCAGAACCAAGGATGGCTTCTTCTGAGCACAGACCAGAACCTAGCGAATATAACACCCACCTGGTCCTGAGAAATCCAGGTCAGATGCTCACTTTGGGCTCCCGAGGGCATAGACTTCTATGTCTTCTCCAGCTCCAGCAACTGCCAGTGCCACTCTTGGGCTTGTTAAGGGTAGCATCATGCTTGCTGTCTGGGGAAAACAAACCCAAAAGATCTTAGGTTATTCCTGCAGTGGAATGAGGATTATAACCCAAAATAGAAGCACTTCCTGCAAGATCCTAGGTAAGACAAAGGATTGTTCTGAGGAGCCAAACATTGAGGAAACAGAGAGGACACAATCACTGTGTCTGTAAAGGTTGTTCATCTGCTCCCTCCTGGGTCAGGTGGAACAGATGACCTGGACACACTCAAAAACCAGCCATGCTCTCTTCCTTCTCACTCTTGCAGTAGCCCAGTCCTGCCTGAGCCACCACAGGAGGGAATCCACAAAGAAAACAAATCTGTTTCAACAGCTCCTCAGGTATAGACACAGCCTGCCTGAGAACAGAGCTGCCTGCCTTCTGCTTGGCAGCTTGCAGAGAGGCCTGCCTTTTGCTTTGCTGTGTGCAAACAGATGAACTTTCATCAAGTTACAGTAAGTGGTGGATGCTGGGCAATGTTCTGCTTCAGCATATGCTGTGTCCAGTTCTGGGCTCCTCAATTCAAGAGAGATGTTGAGGTGCTGGAAGGTGTCCAGAGAAGGGTGACAAAGCTGGTGAGGGGCCTGGAACACAAACCCTATGAGGAGAGGCTGAGGGAGCTGGGGGTGTGCAGACTGGAGAAGAGGAGGCTCAGGGCAGAGCTCATTGCTGTCTACAGCTACCTGAAGGGAGGCTGTAGCCAGGTGGGGTTGGTCTCTTCTGCCAGACAACCACCAACAGAACAAGGGGACACAGTCTCAGGTTGTGCCAGGGGAAGTATAGGCTGGGTGTTAGGAGGAAAGTCTTATCAGAGAGAGTGATTGGCATTGGAATGAGTTGCCCAGGGAGGTGGTGGAGTCACTGTGCCTGGAGGTGTTGAAGCAAAGCCTGGCTGAGGCACTTAGTGCCATGGTCTAGTTGCTTGTCTAGGGCTGGGTGCTAGGTTGGACTGGATGATGTTGGAGGTCTCTCCCAACCTGGTTGATTCTATGATTCTATGCACAAGCATAGCAGATGTGATGTCAGGTATGCTGCAGCCATAATTCATCAGCTGCAATTATTGTTCAGATACATTCATGTCTTGTTTGGCCATCAGCACCAAAAGCACGAAGGGACTCCCTCAGCAGCCAGTCAGCATTGTTTTATTGTTATGAAGAGGTTCTGCCTCAACACAAGGGGGGATTTCTTTACTGTAAGAGTCACAGAGCACTGGAACAGGCTTCCCAGAGAGCTTGTGAGGTCTCCTTCTCTGGAGACTCTCAAGGCCTATCTGGATGTGTTCCTGTGTGATCTGTGTTAGATAGTGTGGCCCTGCTCTGGCAGGGGGGCTGGACTCTATGATCTCCTTGGGTCCAACCCCTAACATCCTGTGAGCCTCTGATGAACTAAAGCATAATAAAGCAAGGAGAATTTGCAGTGAAGAGCCTATGACTCGGGGAGGATTAGAGTTTTGTTCCCAGCTTTACCACAGACCTCATCTGTGAGTTGGAGTGAATCACTTCATTTTTTACCCTGTACAATGAGGATTTTTCCCTTCTCTTTGTTACTCTTTTTCACTTTAGAGAAGAGCCTCTGACAACATGCAGGCATCTAACAGCCAGCACGCAGATGCCTTAAGCCAGTTGAGGGTTTTGAGATGCTTCTGTAAAAGGAAAAAAAAAAAAAAAGATCTGCTTTGATAGATAATTTTGTTCAGTCTCATAAACATATTTGCTTGTGTAACATTAAGCAAGATGAGGGTTTTTTCTTTACTATTTTATGCAGACAAACATCATGTTATGTGATGGTTTGGGTGTCCCCTGCCACCCCCACACACTTAAGGAAAATCACCCAGACTAGACTCAGTGGCTCTGGAAATGGAATGAAGCTTTATATTTACCACTTAGCACAAGGTTCAAGCAGAGATGTACAATAGATACAGAAATATACAAGTTAATACAGAAACACAACAGCCCTCCCAGAAACCTGAGTCCCCAGGAGGGGCTCCCAACCACCCTTCCACCTTCTCCCCACCCCTCTACCTTACCCCAGACTTTGCCTTACGTGTAAGGTAGTTTGCAGGGTTGCCAGAGGGGTTAGGAGGCAGATGGATTAGTCAGGCAGGTTAGAGAGAGAAGTGCAGTCCAAAAAATCTCTGTTATCCATATTTATGTTCTTGTTCTTCTCCATCTCAGCAAGCCTATGAGTGCAGTAGCCATCACCATTGTTTCCTTTTCACAGCCTATCTCTAATTCTTCTCACCAAAATATCCCAGCTGGGCTCTAACTAGCACATGTTAGCATACTGGGAACTGGAAACATCTACTGGATGGGCACCCACTTTTGTAAAGTGAATAGAGGTGGACTGAAAACACTCTGAAGAACTTCAGTTTGCCTCTTTCAGTTATTCATCTACTGCAGTCAGCCACTGAGATTGGATGGTAGGGCAGTGTGGGAAATCCTGAGGCAGCTGGGCCTGTTTGCAGAGAACAGTAGGTGCCACTCAGATCTTTTGGCAGTGTTAAACCCAAGAAGGCTCTACTGTCTCAGCTGGGTGAGAGAGCTGGTCCCAGACAAAGGCTCTTTACCCACATCACCCACAACTCAGACAGAAGTAAAATAAACCCTTCATGATTCTGTGATTCCAGTCTACAATTCTGAGCTCTTGCTGGTTTTTCCAGCAGCAAACTCCCATAGCCTGGCCTTAATTATCAAGACTAGCTCATCTCTGTGGGGTTTTGGAGACAGAGATGAGCTGACTTGCATTTGCTGTGTGCTGTTACAGTCTACCACCACTGCTGAATGTGCAGGTTCTGACACAGGAGGGCAGTTTTATTTGAGCCACACACAGGGGCTCTCTGTCAAATAAACTCCTGTAACTCCAAATAACTCTTTGTTAACTTCAAAGCTCTGGCAAGAGCTTTGGAGCTGACAAGATGCACTGTGAGCAGGCAGCTGGGGCTACCAGGCTGACAAAGAAGCCTCCTGGACACACTTAGTGTATAAACAAGAAAGGTCAGATCATTCTCCTGTGGAATATGACACTGATACTGCTTACCCATAGAGTAACTATTGGGTTACATGGACTGGCATGACCCAACCTCTGTGCAGGACAGTGAAGAGAGCTGTGCACACCAGGCTCCTCTTTTGTAGACCTTGCAGAGAAAAAGCCTGATTGATGGTGTGCCTTCCTAGTGACAGTGCACAGAAAACACCCTCAGCTATGCCCTTCACTGAAAAGGTGAACATAGCCCTTATCCCTCCTGAGAGAGCAATCAATACCTTGGAGCCCTGGCTCAGCAAAGCCAGCAGCTGGCAAAAGCCCCAGGAGAGGAGAAGAGCAACTGTGACCTGCTTCTCCAAAGCTGATGTCTCTCAAGGCCATTTCACAACACAATGAGGATGATGAGAAAGACTCTGCTTCATCCGTTGCCATCACCTGCCCTATTCGCTGCTGTTGCCATGTGCTGCTTTCCTCCATCTGGCACTCTCTCTCTGTGCTAGTCTGAAGCTAGCTGGGGTTGTTTAGCCTGGAGAAGAGAAGGCTCAGGAGGGACCTCATTGCTGTCTACAACTACCTGAAGGGACATTGTAGCCAGGTGGAGGATGGCCTCTTCTCCCAGGCAACCAGCAACAGAACAAGGGGGCACAGTCTCAAGTTGTGCCAGGGGAGGTCTAGGCTGGATGTTAGGAGGAAGTTGTTGTCAGAGAGAGTGATTGGCATTGGAATGGGCTGCCCAGGGAGGTGGTGGAGTCACCGTCCCTGGAGGTGTTCAAGCAAAGCCTGGCTGAGGCACTTAGTGCCATGGTCTGGTTGATTGGCTAGGGCTGGGTGTGAGGTTGGCCTGGATGATCTTGGAGGTCTCTTCCAACCTGGTTGATTCTATGATTCTATGAGAATGCTTTGGTGAGAAGGATTAGATCACAGGCTGTGATCACTCATAGGCTTGCTGAGATGTATAAGAACAAGAAACCAAACACAGATAAGGGAATCACTCTTTGTCTGGGCTCTGGGCATTTTCTCTCTAACCTCACCTTCCATCTCTCTGATTAATCCACCTGCTTCCTAACCCCCCTGGCTGAACCTCCATTCTTCCTTGGGCACAAGGCAAAGTCTGGGGTAAGGTAGGGGAGTGGGAGAAGGTGGAAGGGTGGTTCGGAGTCCCTCCTGGGGACTCAGGGGTCTGGGAGGGCTGTTGTGTTTCTGTATTACCTTTAACCTTGTCTATTTCTGAATATACTGCAAATCACTGCTTGCATGTTGAGCTAAGCTGTAAATATAAGCTTCATTCAAATTTCCAGAGCCAGCTGAGTCTGGTCTGGATGATTTCCAAAGTGGGGTCGGCAGGAAACACCCAAACCACCACACTCTCCTTTCCAGGAAATATCACAGAATCATAGAATCAAGCAGGTTGGAAGAGATCTCCAAGATCATCCAGGCCAACCTAGCACCCAGCCCTAGACAAGCAACTAGACCATGGCACTAAGTGCCTCAGCCAGGCTTTGCTTCAACACCGCCAGGGACAGTGACTCCACCACCTCCCTGGGCAGCCCATTCCAATGCCAATCACTCTCTCTGACAACAACTTCCTCCTAACAGCCAGCCTAGACCTCCCCTGGCACAGCTTGAGACTGTGTCCTATTGTTCTGTTGCTGGGTGCCTGGGAGAAGAGCCCAACCCCACCTGGCTACAGCCTCCCTTCAGGTAGTTGTAGACAGCAATGAGCTCAGCCCTGAGCCTACTCTTCTGCAGGCTGCACACCTCCAGCTCCCTCAGCCTCTCTTCACAGGGCTGTGCTCCAGGCCCCTCACCAGCTTTGTTGCCCTTCTCTGGACACATTCCAGCACCTCAACATCTCTCTTGAATTGAGGAGCCCAGAACTGGACACAGCACTCAAGGTGTGGTCTGAGCAGTGTTGAGTCCAGGGGCAGAATACCCTCCCTGGTCCTGCTGGCCACACTGTTCCTGATGCAGGCCAGGATGCCTAGCACTCCCCTGCTAGAACCTCCAAACAAATAGAATCCATCTCAGCTATTGGCTCCTGAAGCCAGGGATCATGTTTGGCATACATTTAGACAAAGGCAAGCACTCTGCTCCCAGGCCCAGCAATATTAACCTCCTGCTGGTGCAACTCACTGGGGGAGCTCAGAGAAGAATGAGATCCCTGAAGAAGCTGAGTGACACAGAGGTGAGGTGACGTGAGGTGAGGTGAGCTGAGGTGAGGTGAGCTGAGCTGAGCTGGTAGACCTGTGACACCAGCAGGTCTCCAGTTTGTCAGAGGCAAAAAATCTGAAGTAGATATTGCAAAATGTGCCTCCCACAGACAGACAGACAGGCATGGAGTCACTGACAAACAATCTTCAAACATGGCTGCTCAAATAACATTTGAATCACTCTCTGACTCAGTGATCAATGAACCATGGGTGACAGACACAGCAACATGCAGCTTAGGTGGCAGAAAACGTTAAGGAAAGCAGGTAGCAAGGTGTGGCCCCCACAGCTTAGCCTCCAATGAGCCAGCTCAGGAAATGACTGAAAAAGTCACTTGTCCAAATAAATCCTCTATAAAGCTGTAATAGCAGAGGTTGTGTTAGGGAATGTTCATCAGCTCCCTTGCGGTCAACGGTGATTCTCCACATGGGGAAGGAAGAGCATATCACAGTATCACAGTATCACAGCATCACAGTACCACAGTATCACCAAGGTTGGAAGAGACCTCACAGATCATCAAGTCCAACCCTTTACCACAGGGCTCAAGGCCAGACCATGGCACCAAGTGCCACGTCCAATCCTGCCTTGAACAGCTCCAGGGACGGTGACTCCACCACCTCCCCGGGCAGCCCATTCCAGTGTCCAATGACTCTCTCAGGGAAGAACTTTCTCCTCACCTCCAGCCTAAATTTCCCCTGGCACAGCCTGAGGCTGTGTCCTCTTGTTCTGGTGCTGGCCACCTGAGAGAAGAGAGCAACCTCCTCCTGGCCACAACCTCCCCTCAGGTAGTTGTAGACAGCAATGAGGTCTCCCCTGAGCCTCCTCTTCTCCAGGCTAACCAATCCCAGCTCCCTCAGCCTCTCCTCGTAGGGCTGTGCTCAAGGCCTCTCCCCAGCCTCGTCACCCTTCTCTGGACACGCTCAAGCATCTCAATGTCCCTCCTAAACTGGGGGGCCCAGAACTGAACACAGCACTCAAGGTGTGGTCTAACCAGTGCAGAGTACAGGGGCAGAATGACCTCCCTGCTCCTGCTGGCCACACCATTCCTGATGCAGGCCAGGATGCCACTGGCTCTCTTGGCCACCTGGGCACACTGCTGGCTCACGTTCAGGCAGGTATCAGTGCAGAGGATGCAGGATGGAATTGTGGCTGCACAGGTTAGACCAAATGAACCATGAGCCTCTGCCGACATACAGTCCATGGCACTGTGCAGGAGGATTCCATGCACATGCCTTGAGTCTTTCCCAGATGGGGACTGTCTCCAAGGCACTTGCAGAGAGCACAAGGCTCCCAGCAAGGCCTTCACCCAGGCACTCTAGGGAAATAACTCCATCCTACAGTGAAAGACTTTTATTTGCCATGATGCTGTTGTGAGTTGACAGAGAAAGCTCTCTTCCCTCACCCAACCTGATGGAAAGTCATCTGTGACAAGATGTCAACCTTTCAGAGAAGGCATTGTGCTACTTTTACTTTTAGTAGGGGTGGTGAAGAAGAAATCAGGAGCCTCTGAGGGTTTCATAACCACCCAGCTTGCAAAGACTTGCTGAAGGAGTCTCTGGTGTGAAGCCCCAAGCTGGGTGTCAGGAGACACGGTGCTCTCCCAGCTGCAGCAGCAGCAGCCTCCAGGCTGGCCAGTCACTCCTTTTCTTCATGTGGCAGCTCAGCTAAGGTGGGTGGTGAGCTCATTTCCCTCTCTCACCTCAGGCAAAGTGATGTGAGGATAAGCTGATGAATGCACCAAGAGTGCTTCGATCCTGCAGTGCTAAGCACCAGAAAGGCCTCCCAGACACAAGAGAAGCAGGATGCCAGCAGCAGCTGCCAGACCTGAGCACACATCCAGCCCCCTGCAGGAGCTCCCCGTGGCTTTTAAAGGATCTCTTCTCTTAGGGCCGATTCGTTGGCATCCCCTCCCAATCCAATGTGTTATCTTTACATTGCAAAGGTTATTTCTGAACATGTCAACACACTTGTGAAAAGGTCAGACACATGAGGGTGTGCACCTGTGCTGGTGCACAGGGAGACACAGGCACAGCTGCATTCCTGGAAGTCACGACCTGGGGGACTTTAGCGGGCAAGCCTGGCGCAGCAGCAGGGGTGGTAGATGCACACAGCCAAGCCACCATCGTCCCCTTTTTGTTGGCACTCCCCTTTAATTTCTCTGCTTTGCATGGAAATCTGAAGGTTGCTTCTAAGTATAGGTTTTGCTGGCTTTGTTTGAAAGCTTGCCACAGATCTCAGACATGGTTACACCAGCAGGGTACTAAAGGAACTATATTTATCGATGTCTTTCATAAAGGAAAAGCTTAAGTTGCTTTGAGAAGTTGAGGGCTTTTCTTTCCTTCCTCTCTTTCCCTTGTAGCAGGCAAGTGGACTTCAGCAAAACCTTTGACACCATAGAATCATAGAATCAACCAGGTTGGAAGAGACCTCCAAGATCATCCAGGCCAACCTAGCACCCAGCCCTAGCCAATCAACCAGACCATGGCACTAAGTGCCTCAGCCAGGCTCTGCTTGAACACCTCCAGGGACGGTGACTCCACCACCTCCCTGGGCAGCCCATTCCAATGCCAATCACTCTCTCTGGGAAGAACTTCCTCCTAACATCCAGCCTAGACTTTCGCCAGCACAACCTGAGACTCTGTCCCCTTGTTCTATTGCTGGTTGCCTGGCAGAAGAGGCCACCCCCCACCTGGCTACAATGTCCCTTCAGGTAGTTGTAGACAGTAATAAGATCACCCCTGAGCCTCCTCTTCTCCAGGCTGCACACCCCCAGCTCCCTCAGCCTCTCCTCATAGGGTTTGTGTTCCAGGCCCTTCACCAGCTTTGTCACCCTTCTCTGGACACCTTCCAGCACCTCAACATCTCTCTTGAAATAAGGGGCCCTGATGCTTCATAAAGGTCAGACACTTGGGCTGATGCTGACTGAGTCAGTGCAAGAGTGAAAGAAGGATCCTTAGACACAAGGTGACACACATGAGAACAGAAGTAAGAGTATAAACTGTTCCTAAATCAACCAGTCACACTATGCTCCTCTAAATCACGCCTTTAAGTTGCAACATAGAAAGGGAGGGAATGGCAAGGAAGATGCCATGCCTCAAACCTGACAAATCTCCACTTCAAGTCAATTAACATGCTGCAAATAAATTAAAAAATACTCAAAGGTAGCTACCCATTTTTTTAATACACAGACCTAAAAATGTCATTGAGTTTAATGCAACTATTCACTTACCACAAAACCACCACATTTATAGTGACAAATGCTCTTTAACAGTCAGTGTGTTCCACCCCTCAGAACAGTCACCTCTAAAGATGGGAGAAAATTGTGCCTGTATGATTTTACTGCTTTAGACAAGCACAATAAATTGTGTTGTCAACAACTGCTTACCTCCTTTTAAAGTAAAGACCAAGGGAGGTTCTCCCCTTCTATTCTGTCCTGCTGAGACCTCATCTTGAATACTGGGTTCAGTTTTGGGCTCCCCAGTTGAAGAGGGACAGGGATCTGCTGGAGAGGGTTCCGCGCAGGGCTACGAGGATGTTGAGGGGACAGGAGGGCATGGCTGATGAGGAGAGGCTGAGGGACCTGGGGCTGTTTAGTCTGGAGAAAACTTAGAGGGGATTGGATAAATGTTTCTAAATATCTGAGGGCTGCCAGGAGCAGGGGACAGGCTCTGCTCACTGCTCCCTGGGACAGGACAAGGAGCAATGGGTGTAAGTTGCAGCACAGGAGGTTCTGCCTCAACACGAGGGGGAACTTCTTTACTGTAAGGGTCACAGAGCACTGGAACAGGCTGCCCAGATAGAATAGAATAGAATTGAATCAACCAGGTTGGATGAGACCTCCAAGCTCATCCAGTCAACCTAGCACCCATCCCTATCCAGTCATCTAGACCATGGCACTAAATACCTCATCCAGGCTTTTCCTGAACTCCTCTAGGGACAGTGGGTCTCCTTCTCTGGAGCCTTTCAAAGCCTGTCTGGATGTGTTCCTGTGTGATCTGTGTTAGATAGGATTGTCCTGCTCTGGCAGGGGGATTGGTCTCCTTGGGTCCCTTCCAACCCCTAGCATCCTGTGATCCTTTGTAAGTAATCTCTGTCCCCTAGCCCCCAGTTTCTATATATAGCACACCCCCTCAGATGTTTAAAGAGTGAGACTCAATGTTTGCCATCATTTCAGAGTTATCTTTGGCAAACAAGGAATTGACTCCAGTATAATCCCCCAGAAGGAATATAGCTGTCCTTCCAAAATCCACATTCAGTCTGGCTCCTGTTGTACTGAGAAATTCAGGTCCAAAGCACATGGTAGTGGTCTTTAAAATTACAATTTAACCTCCAGTTCACTCCCAGTTTATCTTTTAGAGAATCCTCTAGACTTAGTGCCAGAAGAGGTTTTGCATCAAAATAAAACCAGAAGTAGCCTTAGGGTAAATATTTCTTCTCCACAAGCAGAAAATCTGTACATTTTTTACTTAAAAGAGCTAGGAGAAAGAGAGAGGCAATCAATAAATATTCCTGTCCATTTATCTATCTCTCTGTGTCTCAGTATGAAGTTCCCCTCTGCTAGCACTCAACTGCACCAGGACACAGAAATCATTCCACCTTTTTGTGCCCCTCTCTTTGACCATGGAAAACTGAGGAAAATAAAGCTTCTTTACAGCAAAATTGCTGTCCTTCAGGATTAATTCAGCAGCACATCTGAGCCCATTTGAAACAGGTGAAACAAAGAGAGCTCCAGCTCAAAAGACCTCACTACTTCCACACCCCCAGAGACGCAGGGCAAATAGGACAAACCAAAGGGGCATGGGAGACATAGATGAGAGCACATCAAAGCTGCAGCAACTGTTGCATTGCATCATTAATATTAAATGATGGATTGGTGTTAGCTCCACCTGGTTTAATGGATACTGTGGTTTCCATAGCAACAAATTAGTTTCCAAAATAGTTAACCTCCTCCCCCCCCAACCCTAATAAAGGCAGAGAAAGATGTGACACAAAGTACAGGATGGGGCCATAAAGTTTTATTGCTGCTTGTTTGGCATAACCTGCATAATTCACCAGTGCTTCTGCCACTCAGATGGATTGTGGTCATGGCTGTAAAGTTTTACAGCCTTCCCACAGCTTGGCAAATTTTCTGCTGATTTTCCTCTTGCAAACACACCAAGAGGAAAACGTGGAAGTGCCAAGCCACAGAGACACTGCCTCTCCTCTCACAACCTGCTGCACCATGGAAGAACAACCTCGGGTTAAAGAGGACTGTGGTATGTGCCAGCTTTTGCTGCTCACTGTGTACTGGATCAGTGGCTACACTTGTTGGTATTTGTCAGGTCATAGAATCAACCAGGTTGGAAAAGACCTCCAAGATCATCCAGTCCAACCCAGCACCCAGCCCTAGCCAGTCAACTAGACCATGGCACTAAGTGCCTCATCCAGGCTTTCCTTGAACACCTCCAGGGATGGTCACCAATGGAGATCTCATCCTCATGGTAGGTGATGCTATGATGCTATCATCTGTGGAGTTTGCTGCTAGCATCAGAGAAGCAGAGCCAGGAGGGTCCAGGACATCTGTTGCTGTGCTTCCAGCAGTATGAAGCACAAGATTCACCACAGGGTATTGGTGATTCGGCTTGTTAAGCATCACCAGTGATGCTTGTTAAGCATCATCAATGACCCCTCATGAAAGCTTCATGTTTGCTTCCCAGCAACCGTTTCAGAGTGTGAGAGAAATGCACAGCTCTCACAATAGCAGAGTAATAGAACTCCCACCACTGCACTCCAAACCAGTGCCACTGCCTCAGCACCCTTATAAGATGGGACTTACAGCCATAATGATTGCCAAAGTTCAAAAAGTGTCTAGAGCACAGAATTAATCAGCTTGGAAAAGACTTCCAAGATTATCCAGTCCAACCTAGCACCAACACCACCTAATCAACTAAACCATGGCACCAAGTGCCACATCCAGCCTTTTGTAATACACTCCCAAGGACGGGGACTCCACCACCTCCCCAGGTAGCCCATTCCAATGCCAGTCACTCTTGCTGTGAAGAATTTCTTCCTAACATTCAGCCTAAACCTGGCCTGGCAAAGCTTGAGACTGTGTCCTATTGTTCTGTTGCTGGGTGCCTGGGAAATGAGACCAGCCCCTGCCTGGTTACAACCTCCTTTCATGCAGTTGTAGATAGCAATAAGGTCACCCCTGAGCCTCCTCTTCTGCAGGCTGCACACCCCCAGCTCCCTCAGCCTCTCCTCACAGGATTTGTGTTCCAGGCCCCTCACCAGCTTTGTTGCCCTTCTCTGGACATGTTCCAGCACCTCTCTTCCAACCTTGGTGATACTGTGATACTGTGAGGCACTTAGTGCCATGGTCTGGTTGACTGGCTAGGGCTGGGTGCTAGGTTGGACTGGATGACCTTGGAGGTCTCTTCCAAGCTGGTTGATTCTATGACTCTGCTCTATGATTCTCTGGCTAGAGAAATCCATTGTCTATGTAGCACCTTGAAGACTGAGGGGGACAATGTTCACTTTATAAAAATGGCCCTGGTCTCTGCTGGTGCTGTTCTGTGGTCATACACATGGGAAATGACAGTTGTATGTCCCAGTTTTCTCAGACAGAAAAGTCACTATGGGCTTCAGGAAGGAAATGTCTGTTTTTTTAATGACCTGATTTAGTGGATAAATGTTTCAGGAGAACCTCATTGGAAAAGAAAGAAAAGGCAACAGGAGCAGCAGCAGGTCAGAGGAGCCATCTGCACAACAAAAACAGCAGGGCAGATCCATCCCATAGATGCAGCTTCCACACGTTCAGAAGGCTGACCCTGCGTTTGCAAAAGCCCAAGGGTAGACTCCTGCCTGCCTCTCACGTGAGTCATACCAGCTCCCTGCTGCCTGCCCTGTGACTGCAAAGCATCAAGCCAGGTGGAATTTGGGCTTTCTGAGCTTGCCTAGGAGGGAGAGTAGTCCTTGTAAACATGCCTAGAGAGAGACAGCTGCTAGCTTGTGATCACCTAAGCATCGCCCAAAGAGAAAGCTGTTACTCTCTGAAGCACTGGACAAAGTCTTCCTGCTTCTTGAGAGGGTACAGGGAGCCTCCCTTTCACCACATGAGGCCATCACCCAACACAGCTTGTGCTGTGTCAGGCCTTCTATCTGGCCCATGAACAGCTCAAGTGAGGATCCTCTGTATCTCATGAGCACTGGAGGGTTCTGCTGGCGCTCTCTAAGTCCTGAGCTGCCATGCAGAGACTCAAGAGGTCTGAGAGCAGAGTCTCCCAGGAAAAGCTGAGACAAAGAAAGGACAGTCTCAAGCTGTGCCAGGGGAAGTACAGGCTGGATGTTAGGAGGAAGTTCTTCACAGAGAGAGTGATTGGCATTGGAATGGGCTGCCCAGAGAGGTGGTGGAGTCACCATCCCTGGAGGTGTTCAAGCAAAGCCTGGCTGAGGCACTTAGTGCCATGGTCTAGTTGATTGGCTAGGGCTGGGTGCTAGGTTGGCCTGGATGATCCTGGAGATCTCTTCCAACCTGGTTGATTCTATGATTCTGTGACTCTATGACTGCATCCCTCAGTCTTTCCAGTGTCCTTCATGACAGTACCACCATTCAGAGACAGCCTCCCTACTAGTGGTGTAGCTGTAGAAACAGCCTTGTTGCTTCTCATACTCCTCTCCAGTTCTAACTCCAGATGAGGCTAGGCATGCCCATTTCCATTGCTACAAGTCCAAGAAATGCTTCTCTAGCCCTCTTTAACGTCCTCTTCTCTCTTCCTCCTCTTCTGAAGTACCTTTTTTAATTCACTAAATTCCCTGAGGAGTTTCCCATTCATCTAACATGACCTCCTGCCACAACCACTCATCTTCTTGCATGTAAGAGGTAGACCATGCAGCCTTGAGGAGCCCAAAATAGGCTGCAGTACTGGTGGGTTTGCTGGGAATGATTCTGTACTAATTAAAAGCCTTCTCTGTTAAGGAGCAGTCAGTTGTGGTGTTTTCTCTCCCCAGGCAGGGAGAGTTTGAGTTTCCCTAGCAGATTTCTCCTCTTGGTAGTATTTATTTAGCAGATTTCTCCTCATCATAGCATTTATTTAACACATTTCTCCTCTTTGTAGTGTTTAGAATGATATAGAATCATATAGAATCAACCAGGTTGGAAGAGACCTCCAAGATCATCCAGGCCAACCTAGCACCCAGCCCTAGCCAATCAACCAGACCATGGCACTAAGTGCCTCAGCCAGGCTTTGCTTCAACACCTCCAGGGATGGTGACTCCACCACCTCCCTGGGCAGCCCATTCCAATGAACAATTGGAACAATTCTCCCCTAAAACCCATACCAATGTAGCAGTCCAAGGTACAGAGCACAGACCCTACTTTGAGACTCTCTCATGTGATGAAAGAAAGTGGTGACAAATTCCTGCTTCCTCCTTTGCCAGAAGTGGCAAACATTTCCTGCTCCCTTCCTTGTGGGAGTACTGACAAAATCAGGCCTCCATTCATGCACAAGGAAGGAAAGAGGATTGCATTCTGCTGAGCAAGAGACACCTGTGAGTTGGCAGCAGGCTTCCTCTGCCCCAGCTGAGGTGAGGGATTTGTAGCAGGCAAAAATGAAGACAGCTACAGCTAAATCATCCCTGATCCTCTTCATTGTGGTCTAAAGGTGCTTACAAATGCTTACAAATGATGTCAAAAATCATATGCCTGGAGTCAAATCAGTGGCCTGGGCTTCTTGCTGTACACAAGGCTTTGACAAACAAACCCATGTAAGAGATCAGGTGGGCAGAGCTGTGCCTTGTGAGTGGACTTGAGCAGCACTGCTGAAGTGACTCAGCCAGCAGCAGTGGCCTGCAGCACTGTTCAGCTGTGATGTTTCACAGGCTCACAGGATATCAGGGGTTGGAATGGACCCAAGGAGATCACCAAGTCCAACCCCCTGCCAGAGCAGGACAATCCTATCTAACACAGATCACACAGGAACATATCCAGACAGGCCTTCAAAGGCTCCAGAGAAGGAGACTCCACAGCCTCCCTGGGGAGCCTGTTTCAGTGCTCTGTGACCCTTACAGTAAAGAAGTTCCCCCTTGTGTTGAGGCAGAACCTCCTGTGCTGCAACTTACACCCATTGCTCCTTGTCCTATCCCAGGGAGCAGTGAGCAGAGCCTGTCCCCTGCTCCTGGCAGCCTTCAGATACTTAGAAACATTTATCAAATCCCCTCTCAGTCTTCTCTTCTCCAGACTAAGCAGCCCCAGGTCCCTCAGCCTCTACTCATCAGCCATGCCCTCCTGTCCCCTCATCATCCTCATAGCCCTCTGCTGGACCCTCTCCAGCAGATTCCTGTCCCTCTTCAACTGGGGAGACCAAAACTGAACACAGTATTCAAGATGAGGTCTCAGCAGGGCAGAGTAGAGGGGGAGGAGAACCTCCCTTGATCTGCTGGACACACTCCTCCTAATACAGCCCAGGATCCCATTGGCCTTCTTGGCCACAAGGGCACATTGCTGTGCCATGGGGAACTTGTTAGCCACCAGCACCCCCAGCTCCCTCTCCACAGGGCTGCTCTCCAGCAGATCACCTCCCAGCCTCTACTGGTGCAGTTTATTATTCCTCCCCAGGTGCAGGACTCTGCACTTGTCCTTGTTGAACTTCCTCTGGTTCCTCTGTGCCCAGCTCTCAGTCTGCCCAGGTCTCTCTGGATGGCAGCACAGCCTGCAGCTGTCTCAGCCAAGCCTCCCAGCTTGGTGTCATCAGCAAACTTGCTGAGCAGACTCTGTCTGTGCCCTCATCAATGTCATTGGTGAAGATGTTGAACAGGACTGGCCCCAGCACTGATCCCTGGGGGACACCACTGGTCACAGCTCTCCAGCTGGACCTGGCACCATTGATCACCACTCACTGAACTCTCTCTTGCAACCAGTTCCTAACCCACCTCACTGCCTGCTCTTCCATCCCACATTCCTCAGCTTGCTCACTAAAATGTCATGGGAGATGGTGTCAAAGGCCTTGCTAAGATTGAGGTAGACTACATCCACTGCTCTCCCTAAATCTACCCATTCAGTTATGGCATCATAAATTGCTATCAGGTAGTTAAGCATAGTTAAGCATGATGTTTGAAGCTCAGCTCTGCTGGCTGGAGTCAGGGCTTCAGCTGTGGATGCAGCAGACCTGAAAAATACTGGACAACACAGACAGGCTTTTTTTCTCTGCAAGGAATACAAGGCTGACCTGCAAGGAAGGGAGCAGCTATCAGCTGCTTTTATCTTGACCTGGTCTGATCTTGTCAGAGCCATGAGGATAATTTGGAAAGAAAGATGTATCAGTAGACTGGGAAGATGGAAGATATATAGTCAGAGACTGCAGGAGAGGTGATCTTTCTGTGATCTCTCTGTGTGTAATCTATGTGACTATTGTCCTAAGTGTCTGTGCTAGTTTGAGCCCAGCTGGGATATTTTGGTGAGAAGAACAAGATTACAGGCTGTGAAAAGGAAACAGTGGTGATGGCTACTGCACTCATAGGCTTGCTGAGCTGTACATGAACAAGAACATAGATAAGGGAGTCGCTCTCTGTCTCTGGGGCTGTATGAACTTCTCTCTCTAACCTCCTAATTCATCTGCTTCCTAACCTCCCTGGCCAACCCTCCAAACTACCTTACATGTAAGGCAAAGTCTGGGGTAAGGTAGAGGGGTGGGAGAAGGTGGAAGGGTGGTTGGGAGCCCCTCCTGGGGACTCAGGTTTCTGGGAGGGCTGCTGTGTTTCTGTATTACCTTTTTAACTTGTATATTTCTGTATATATATTGTAAATCTCTGCTTGTATCTTGTGCTAAGCTGTAAACATAAAGCTTCATTCTCCAATTTCCAGATGGACTGAGCCTAGTCTGGGTGATTTTAAGTGTGGGGGTGTGGGTAACACCCAAACCATCACAGTGCTTGAAGTAGAATCACTCCAAGTGATTCAGCCTGAAGAAGAAACACTCCTATAGTGGCCTTCCAGTACTTGAAGGGGCCCTACCAGAAAGCTGAAGGGGAACTTCTAACAAGGGCATAGGGTGAGGGGGAATGGATTGAAGCTGGAAGAGGGGAGATTTAGACTGGATATGAGAAAGAAATTTCCTGCAGCAAGGGTGGTGAGACACTGAATAGGTTGCACAGGAAGGTTGTGGATGTCCCCTCCTGGGAGATGATCAAGGCCAGGCTGAATGAGGCCTTGAGCAACCTGCTCTAGTGGAAGGTGTCCCTGCCATGGTTAGAACTAGATGACCTTCAAGACCCCTTCCACTTGCCAAATCACTGTATGATGCTATCTTAGGTGGATTTCCATACAGACAAATGATTAACACCGAGCATCGCAACTGCCTTAAGGTGCAAAGGCAGCTCCAGCACTAACAATGACAAAAGTAGTGATTATCATTAAAAAGTAAACATTTGACCCAAAAATTACTGTACTGTAGCATATGAAAAGACCACAGCTACTTCCTTCTCTGGGTATAAATGGAAAACGTGCTGCCTTGCATACCAATAGGCTGGGAACTGCTAACAAATGCTGACTTTTCTATGGCATCCCAAGCCTTTTTTAAGGCACAGCCGTTTCCCTTTGCCAGTCCACAGCAGCCTGCATTTCACTGGTGCACAAAACAATCCTTCTGCTGTGTGCAGTAAGTCATGCAAGCCTTTGACACAGCCCAGGGCACCTCACTCTCTGTGCACCTCTGCCCTCTGAGCAGTGGCATCAGGACTGCTCTGAAGAGCACTTAATCCCTCACCGCCCTGGATTTTGGGGCGTTGCAGGATGCTGTGCTCTTGAGGCCAGAGAGTTGTGCTTGTTCCCATCTGTGCTGTCAGCTTCCAAGCAGGCACTATGTAAGACATCTAGAGCTGCTTGGAAAAAAAATTGGGTTGGAAAGCTTTGTTTTGTGTGTGATGAGAAGCAGAAATTGTTTCCCAGTGAAATCTTTGCAACAAAATGTTCTGGTTCCTCGTTAACGACAGAAGGGGTTGGAAATTTCCATTTGGAAATATTTCCAATGGAAACCAGATTTTCCCCCCTTTCTTTTCCATCCTGCCCCACCTCCCTCTTCCAAGTAAAATTCATGCAAGTGGAGAACAAACCTAATTTTTCAGTAAGGTAACATTTTTTTTCAGCGGCTGTGGGTTAGATATGATCCCTAAGACAGCAGCCTGCATCCTGGGGCCTGGTTGTTTCAGTTCTTTCCTGTTCCATGGGAAGAAACTGTTGTTTGATCCATGGAGTAGGAAAGAAAACAACACATATTACTTCCCAGTTGTGGCCCTCAAAGTCCCCTCCAGTTCTGGTTACATGCAAGGTTCTTTAAAGTTATGCCCACGATGCAATGCATCAATTTCATGGCTCTAATCCCATGGGAATTTACCTCTGTGACTTTTATTGCTGTTTATTTGTTCTTAAATGTACAGATGATTTTTTCCCCAATGAAACTCAAACCCTAAGCATCATTTTCAGATGAAGATCTCCAAAACCACCCTTCTAGATTAACACTGCTTCAAAAAATATACACTGGTTTGGATTTATGTGCTCATATTCCTCTTTCCCAAATGCATTTTATGCCTCACCTTTCCACCCAGCAAAAGGGCCAGACACCCTGGCATGTCTCTCTAAACAGTCTCTAGTGAGCTATGTTCAAATTATAGAATCATAGAATCAACCAGACCATGGCACTAAGTGCCTCAGCCAGGCTTGGCTTCAACACCTCCAGGGATGGTGACTCCACCACCTCCCTGGGCAGCCCATTCCAATGCCAATCTCTCTCTCTGACAACAACTTCCTCCTAACATCCAGCCCAGACTTTCCCTGGCACAACTTGAGACTGTGTCCCCTTGTTCTGCTGCTGGTTGCTTGGAAGAAGAGACCAACCCCACCTGGCTACAGCCTCCCTGCAGGTAGCTGCAGACAGCAATGAGCTCTGCCCTGAGCCTCCTCTTGTGCAGGCTGCACACCCCCAGCTCCCTCAGCCTCTCCTCACAGGGCTGTGCTCCAGGCCCCTCACCAGCTTCATTGCCCTCCTCTGGACACGTTCCAGTATCCCAACACCTCTCTTGATGATCTGGCTACAACCTCCTTTCAGGTAGCTGTAGACAATCACTTTTTAGGAGTACACACACACTTCTGAGGATGAGCTTGTAGCCAGATGGTTTTAACACATAAGTAGTCAGCACAACAGCAAATTCAGAACTGTGTCTTGTGAGGAGGGAGAAGAGAGCCACACAATATTGAACTTACTCAGAGGATACAAGAGATGCCAAGAGCAACATAATAGAAGTACAACCTATTACACCACATATGGTCTCATTTATCTGTTATTCATGTAAGAATTCCACATCTTTCCTAAAGAGCAAATAAGAGTATGCATAATACTTCAGGAACTAAAGATTCCACTCTGTTAAAGCAACCCAGTGCTGAATGTGGAAGACCTGACTCAACCTTCTAACAACAGCTAAAACAGAATTTAACCTTGAAACTCTCCTGATGCCCTTCTCTTATTGTTTCTTCTTTTATCAATCTCTTTGTGCAGAGAACATAATAGAGAATGACATCCCCTCTGAAGAGTTTTTGATCAACGTGGGTAGTATCACAGAACAGAGCCCTGCTTTGGAAATAACTGTGTGATTTAAGCATCCTCTTGAAAGACTGTCAATTAACATCCAGATTAGCACACTCAGCAGCATCAAAAACCTCTGTTAGATATATATATATAATACAAATTCAACAAAATCACCTTTAAAGAGAAAACTCCCTCAAAGAGAACCAGTAAAATCCTGCTCCATTGCTTACCTAATCTCCAGTCCTTCAGACTCTGACCTGCAATCCACTTATTGTGACTTCAAAGAGTACTGCTCAGCTGCCAGCTCATGCTCACTTTCCACGTGCTGGCTTTAACCTGGAAGAAATAAAAAGCAACATGAGTAAAATCCTGGCAAATTTGTACACAGAATCATTGAATAAACCAGGCTGGAAGAGACCTCCAAGGTCATCCAGGCCAACCTAGCACCCAGCCCTAGCCAGTCAACCAGACCACGGCACTTAGTGCCTCAGCCAGGCTTTGCTTCAACACCTCCAGGGACGGTGACTCCACCACCTCCCTGGGCAGCCCATTCCAATGCCAATCACTCTCTCTGCCAACAACTTCCTCCTAACATCCAGCCTAGACCTCCCCTGCCACAACTTGAGACTGTGTCCCCTTGTTCTATTGCTGATTGCCTGGGAGAAGAGACCAACCCCCACCTGGCTACAACCTTCCTTCCTTTCCACAGACTTGAACTAGTCACAAAAGCTAAATTTGAAATGTCCTTCAGGGATGGACTTGTTGAGAACCTTCTTCCACTCCTCCACAAAGTTCTGGACATGTATAACCACAAACAGTTCCACCAGCCTGAAAGTGGTGATTTAAGGGCAAGTTGTGATTCAGGATGAAGGAGAGTGGTGTCCTTCAGCTATACACAGCCTTGAAAAGGTCATTCCTTCCTTTCAGCCATGGAAGTACAAAGCATTACTTTTGTTTTATTTGACTGACTTGCTTTCTTGCTGCTCTTTAGACACAGGAGACAGCTTGTTTAATTTCTGCACTCTCTTGGCACCATCACTTTGTCTAACAGTACTTAATAATTAAATACTCAAAGAACTTAGTACTTAAATTTTATGAAAATGTATCTGTTCAAGTCTGTGACTGCTCCACATATTTAAGAGTTCTTTTCCACTTTCTTTTAAATAATATCTCAGAGAGCAAAAATCATAGAATCAAGCAGGTTGGAAGAGACCTCCAAGATCATCCAGGCCAACCTAGCACCCAGCCCTAGCCAATCAACCAGACCATGGCACTAAGTGCCTCAGCCAGGCTTTGCTTCAACACCTCCAGGGATGATGACTCCACCACCTCCCTGGGCAGCCCATTCCAATGCCAATCACTCTCTCTGTGAAGAATTTCTTCCTAACATCCAGCCTAGACTTCCCCTGGCACAACCTGAGGCTGTGCCCCCTTGTTCTGTTGCTGGTTGCCTGGCAGATGAGACCAACCCCCACCTGGCTACAACCTCCCTTCAGGTAGGGAGAGCTACAACCTCACCTTCAGGTGACTCCACCACCTCCTTGGGCAGCCTATTCGTTTTCAAAATAACTGAAAACAATGGGTGCCTGCAGCCTGCTACTGAAGAAACCCATTTCTAGGTGTCCTGCTGCGACCCATTCCCTTCTAACAGAAGAAGTTGCCTTTGGGTAGATGCCAAATGCAAACATTCCCGTGCTGAATAAACAAATGAGTAGATATTTGCTTCCAAATCTTCCATTCTTTTGATACTTTCAGTTATAATCCTCAAGGAATAAAGTGCAAGGAACACAATCCAAGAAACACAGGCTGCTCTGATCTTTAGAGCTCCAGTTAATAGAAGCTTATTTGCATCCCCAGCTGTGGTTGCCTATCTGTCTCCTTGGTGCTTGTATCTGCTGTGATACTTCATCGTTCAACACATCAATGGAAACCTTCCTTAATTGCAGTCCTACTTCTTTTTGTTTCATATTTAAAAATAACTACAAGAAGATGAATCAAGCAATTCATGTTCAAAAATAAACACATTGACATAGGCTTATTTAATAAGGGGGTTTGTGCAATGTGTGCAGTGGAATCATAGAATCAACCAGGTTGGAAGAGACCTCCAAGATCAGCCAGTCCAACCTAGCACCCAGCCCTATCCAGTCAACCAGACCATGGCACTAAGTGCCTCATCCAGGCTTTGCTTGAACACCTCCAGGGATGGTGCCTCCACCACCTCCCCAGGCAGCCCATTCCAATGGAAAATCACTCTCTCTGGGAATAACTTCCTCCTATCTGGATTGTGAGGCAGGTAGAGCCTGCAGGCCACATTCTAGCTGAGGTGAAGCACATCATTTTAGCCATCCTGGGCTTTCTTCTGGAGAAAAACTACCCCAGAACAGAGGAAAGACCAAAGCCTCTGTGACATTTAAAGAGTCAGACATTTAAAGGCAGACTGACTGCCTAGAGAAGTTAGGATAATTTGAACAAAGGCAGAATATTCCTACGGGATTGTATTTTGGATTGACTAAAGTCAACTGCCAAACTTCCACAGCTTTAGATGAGCAACCATTTCACCTCTGAAGTTGTGGGAGGTGGTGTGGCCTAGGATATTGAGTAACATCCAGCCCCTCAGTTGTAGGTCCTGTTTGTAGCTCTGCCCAGTGACTAGTTTCGTCACCCTTGGCAAGTCTCTTAATGCCTCCACATCTCCATTTGTGACTGTGTGCTAGTTTGAAGCTAACTAGAATGTTTTGGTGAGGAGAAGAATTAGATTACAGGCTGTGAGAAGAAAACAATGGTGATGTCTACTTCACTCATAGGCTTGCTGAGATGGATAAGAACAAGAACACAGACACAGATAAGGCAGTCGCTGTCTGGGCTTTGGGCTGAACTTCTCTCTCTCTCTAACCTAACCTGCCATCTGTGTGACTAATCCACCTGCTTCCTAACCCCCCTGGCTGACCCTCCATACTACCTTAAACAGAAGGCAAGATCTGGGGTAAGGCTGAGGGGTAGGGGGAAGGTGAAAGGGTGATTGAGAGCCCCTCCTGGGGACTCTGGTTTCTGGGAGGGCTGCTGTGTTTCTGTATTGCCTTATAACATGTCTCTTTCTGTATATAGCTGTATAGATTGCAAATCTCTGCTTGTACATTGTGCTAAGCTGTAAATATAAAGCTTCATTCAATTTCCAGAGCTGCTGAGTCTAGCCTGGGTGATTTTTGTATAGTAGGGGGGTGCAAGGAACACCCAAACCATCACAGACTGGGATGGCAGCAATCAGCTTTCATGAAATGCTTTGAATTCCATGGTTGGATAAAGCCATGTAGAGCATGATGCTGTAACTCATTCTGAGCTTTGCAGCCCTTTGCTGTAAGCCTAACAAACAACTTGGCTTGAGATATTTGAATCTTACATGACATTTCATCTACCCTGGGAGATGGCTGGTGATTTTCTTTGGGGCTTGGCAGAGGCTGATAATATTGAAACAGTATAGAACAGCTGCATCCAACCAAAAAAACCTCTAAAACTTCTGATATACCTAGACCAAAAAGGGGAAGTGTGGGAATCTAAAGTGAAGGAGGATATGGAAACGGAGTGAAGAAGGATAATAACAGGCAGATGCTGACCTTGGTTCCCACCAGCTGCTGGCTACCTTATCTCAGAAAGGATAGATAACAGACACCTCGTTAATGAGGAAAGCAAGGCATGGTTTATGCTGATGCAGTGGGTGGTCCTTGACTAATTATGCTAATGTGTAGGCATGTGCCTTATGCCCTGAGGGTATATATTGAGAGCCAAAATGATCAATCAAGGTCTCAGGCATAATTCACATTGAATTGTCTGGAGTCCATGCAGCATTGCCTTTGATTGCACTGATCTGTGGGGTCTTGACCATGTTCCTGCAGCAAGCCAACCAAGTTTCTGCCACAGGGAAGTTCTCAACATCATAAGTGAAGTTCATAAGCTTTTCAAGATCCCTTCAGCACTTTGACAAAAGCCACTCATTGAAGCTGCTGTTTAAAGCCTCTCCTAGCACCAAGAGGATTGCTTACAGCAGATATGGGTACTGTAAAACACCACTGACTTCTCAGCATTGCACTTGGGTGCTGCACACTCTCATCTAACAGGCATCTGAGGACAATGTCTTGGATCTAATTTAAATTCCCAGAGGCTCAAATATATTTGATAGAACCAATAACAAGTTATAGAGTGCCCTTCCCTCTTCCCCCTTCTTTCCCAAAAGAAAGGAATTAGATGCAGAGAGAGGAGAAGCTAAGCACACCCAAATAAATAATCTCACTCTGATGTGGAAGTTAAAAAGAAGAAGAGTTTAACAATAAATTTAAAAGGTATCTGAGGTAGGGAAGTTATGGAGGTCTAGGGAAGGGAAAACAGATACAAAATGTGTAAATACAACCAGATTTTGATGGTGATGGCTTTGTCCACCTCGTGGGTGATGGCCATGTGGTAGAACCAGGAACAGGATGGTGATGCTGGTAAGCAGGGGGGCAGGGAGCACAGAGAGAGAGAACAGGAAGCTCCCCCTGCTTTTATAGACCTTTAGACAGGAGTGGGCTAACCATCACCTGGTGGTGTTCAGACCCACTCCTGGGGAGGGATCAAGACCACCTAGGGTCAGGTTCAAGGTCACTCCCCCTGGAGGGTTATCCCTGGTTTTACAGTAACCATATCTGCTATAAGCAATCCTCTTGGTGCTAGGAGAGGTTTTAAACAGCAGCTTCAATGAGTGGCTTTTGTCAAAGTGCTGAAGGGATCTTGAAAAGCTTATGAACTCAGGAAATCAGGTTAGCACTGGCTATATTTGGATCCAGATGGGTTAAACAAGTCTGAACACAGTACAGCAATGCCCTTTACTTGCATTGAATATGTTTACATGGAGGCACAGTAAAGCCTCTCCCCAAAAAAAGTCAGGCTGCCTTCACATATCTCAGCAAGCATCTATAGTGTAAGTATGTGCTTAGTGATGGTCTTTCCACCCTGAGATCATTTGTCACAGATGCAAAAGGGTTTGACTCCCACACACTGCCATGATGCAGCTCCAGCTCCACGTTGCTGACTGGTCTTCAGTCTAGATTCTGTCAGTGAAGCTCAACAGGAGAGGCTCCATGTTAAGAGTACCACAGTGTGTGAGCCAAGCAGGATTGTGCTACAATGAGAAGCTTAGTGGAAAATTCTACCTATTTGTGGTAGTGACCTTTGAGTCCCTGAATGTAAGCCCTGATAATCTGGTGTTCACTCCAAGAAAAATGGTCTCAGACCTATGCCTCCTCCAATATTTGAAGGCAGAAGTGAAAAAAAACCACAGCAGGCATTAGGACAAGGAACTATAGTTGCACAGACCTTGTGATGTCAGGATATTACCCACTCTAAAGTATTACAAATATATGGTACCCTAAATAAAAACCAGCTGCTTAGGGAATGAAGAGTGGCAAGAGTGAGAAAATGGTGGCAAACTCAGACCTGAAACAACACCTTGCTTTAAAGAGATTTCAGTGACTTTGGAAATAACTATTCTGTATGAATAGAACCTCAACCTTCCCCTGTATCCTGTTACTACCCTTCAAGAAGTGTTCATGCAACAGAGGTATGGCATCTCCCACGGAAGTGTGACTTGGAAATGAGGAGGGAACCATCACATCCTTGTAGCCAATTGTAGGCATTTTCAAGAGCAATTTGAGCATTCCTGGTGAAGAACAAGGCAAAGCATGACACTAAAGTAGGACTGCTTCTGTTCTGCTGTCCCTAATTCACTGTATTCTTCATTGGCACATAATCATGTGTCTGCAGCCCAAGGCTTGTTCTTTAACTCCCAGGATTGCTGCCATTTTCCATTCTGCCAGCCAAATGAGCACTGTGTGAACTCTGCCTCAGCAAGTGAACTCAATAAGTCCTTTTATTCTTCTCTGACCTTGCTAAAATGGTTGTTAAAGCTCCCCACCATTTGTTCCCTCTGAGTATTTCAGAGGGCTTTGGTTTCTCATGACTCCTGCAGTTCTCTCTTCTTTCTCCCCCACGAAGCCAAAGCAAGAGACTTCCCTTCTGCAACCCCACTATTTGATTCCTACTGAACATCTTCCTCTTTTGATCACTTCTGTTATTCACCTTTACAGAATCTGCTCTAGAGCAAGATTCAGGGACAGGTTATTGCCTCCTCCTCCACTGCAGAGATCAGTGCCTGTCTAATTGAAGGGGATGATGTCATGCTGGCTGCTCTTTTTAGGGCAAATCAAAACCCACCCTCTTTCTTTGGATGCTGCTTTTAAAGCCTGAAACCTAGCTGGAATCAAGAAATTAGTTAAAAGCCAACAATATGCTCACCCTACCCAAACAAAGCCTTGTAAGATTTACACAAACCTACTAATGTGACCTACAAGCCACATTTAGGACCCTGAGATGAGATCACTTGCTTGCCAAGCTGTTACACGTTAGGCAAGAGACAAAGCACAGAATCCTGTGTTTGCTTAATGCACTTGCCCTGGCTCATCTCTGTGTGACCTTCAGCTACTCTGTGCCTTGGCTTAATCATCAGTAAACTGCAGACAGTGTGTACCTGCCTCACAAGGAGAGGAGCTCATTGTCAGAACTTGGATGAAACTGCAGTATTAGCAAGTGCAAAGTAACTTATTAGAGCTGAAAACCACAAATAAAGGTTCACGAGAAACAGGAGCCAAATCCTCTGATTCATAACTCAGAGGTAACGTCAGAACCAAGGAGTAATTTGATTCAGTTGATTTAAGTCTTATTTTTTTTGTTTAGCTTTTAACTACAAGTCCTTGGATTTATTTTTTGTCCCCCCTCTCTCTCTTATCATCTGTTTTTGTGGAATCAAAGGAAATTTATCTCAGCTCAGGGAATTAAAAACTACACTGTTCAAAGACAAAAGGCTGGAATGAAAATGCACTGCTTCATTTCAGTGAAAGAGAACAAAGTCACTTCATCATTTCATGAAAATCACAAAACTCAGATCACATTCTTCATTCAGAGCAACTGCTGCTGATGTGTTTGCTCTCAACTGCTCAGAAGTAGGGACTTTATTTGCAAGCTGTCATCTTACTTCGCTTAATGGAGTGCCTGGTTCCAGCAGGACAAGGGAAAGCAAGAGTGCTCTGCAGTAGTGCTGCTGAGGGTGTGTGCTGCTGCTCACACAAACTTCCTTCCTTAACCCAAATACTACTCATTACCTTGTCAGACCCCACATGAAGTACTGGGTGCAGTTCTGGAGCTCCCAACACAAAAGGGATGTAGAACTGTTGGAACAAATCCAGAGGAGGGCCACGAAGATGCTCAGAGGGCTGCAGCAGCTCTGCTCTGAGGACAGGCTATGAGGGTTGGGGCACTGCAGCCTGGAGAAGAGAAAGATTAGAGGAGACCTTAGAGTAGCCTTCCAGTATCTGAAGGGGGCTACAGGAAGGCTGGGGAAGGACCATTTATGAAGACTTGTAATGACAGGATGCAGGGTAATGGGTTTAAACTGGCAGAGAGGAGATTTAAACTAGATGTTAGGAAAGGGTCCTTTCCAGTGAGGGTGGTGAGACACTGGCACAGGTTGCCCAGGGAAGTTGTGGATGCTCCCTGGTGGTTTTTTCCCCCAATTTTGCTGCTTTCTTCAAATTTCCTGCAGTGATCAATACCCCTTAGCTTGCTGTGGTGCAGCTTTCTTATGAAATGGTGTTATGTAAGCACAGCAAAGCCTGGATTTAGGCACTAAGCAGGATAATTCCAAGTGAAAACTCCAGGTTTTAGGCAGATGTGGTAGCCCCCGAGACTTCTTTCATTGTTATTTAATCATTATATTGCAGTAGCAGGCAAATTCCCCATGAAACAACCCCAGGTGTACCAGGCACTATACTCTGGCTTGAAAACAAAAGACATTGCCTCCCTCAAGAGTTGGCAATTTAATATCAGAAGCAGGTGTGCCATGTAAGAAGCAAAGAGGAAGAAGGTAACTGTGGCATAGACTCTCTAGCTGGATTCAATTGGGTTTTAAAAGCAGAGGACATAAATCAGTCTGCCTCAGCAGTGCCTCTTGCTCACATGTGGACACTAACAGGCTGCAGTTGCATGGGGGCTGCTAACATGGGCTCTCCCATCCCGGGGCTGGATGACTCACACCACAGCTCAGGGCTAACAACAAACCTGCCAGGAGGGACAGAGGGAAGCAGGGACAAGCATCCAGGGAATTGGTGAAGTGACCATGCTTGGAGGTGTTCAAGTAATGTGTGGACATTGTACTTTGGGACATGTTTTAATGGCCACAGTGGTGATAGACCAATGATTGGACTTGATGATCTTAGAGGTCTTTTCCAACCAAAACAAATCCATGACTCTGTGAACTGCAAGTCCCAGGTTACTTGGGAGTGTGGCAGAGAAAACAGACTATAATGTAGAATGCTATGAAAGAGGGAGACCTCAGAGGGAAGGATCAGCTAGTGACCCATGAAAAATTAGGGAGACAACCTACAAGAGCTGAAGATGACCTGGGGTTAGAGAAATGAAAAGGAAACAACAAATGGTCATGGCTTTATGGGGAAATCAGGAATGGTAAGCAACACCCTCCTTTGGTGGCTGTTTGCTGAGGCTATCTCTATTGAAGCTCATATGATAACACAAAGATGTAGAAATGAATACAACAGGAAAGTCAAACTTCTCCAAATCTATGGCTTCTCATTTCCACCTTTCACTCTTAGAAGCCTCAGTCAGGACTCTGCTCTTTCCCATGAAACAGAAGTATGAGATTTGCCTGGAAACTATGATGAAAAGATCTCAGTGACACAGTGGTCCTGTATACCCACAGTCCTGTATACCCACGCATGTCCAAGATGGACGTGAAAACCATACACAGCAGTACACAAAGTAGTGTGAACAAGTGTGTATTCTTGCCCAAGCAGCACTACAGGCTGGGGACAGAGTGGCTGAGAGCAGCCAGGAAGAAAGGGACCTGGGGGTACTGGTAGAGAGTAGCTGAAGATGAGCCAGCAGTGTGCCCAGGTGGCCAAGAGAGCCAATGGCATCCTGGCCTGCATCAGGAGCAGTGTGGCCAGCAGAACAAGGGAGGTTATTCTGCCCCTGTACTCAACACTGCTCAGGCCACACCTTGAGTGCTGCGTCCAGTTCTGGGCTCCTCAATTCAAGACAGATGTTGAGGTGCTGGAAGGTGTCCAGAGAAGGACAACAAAGCTGGTGAGGGGCCTGGAACACAAATGCTATGAGGAGAGGCTGAGGGAGATAGGGGTGTGAAGCCTAGAGAAGAGGAGGCTCAGGGGTGACCTCATTGCTGTCTACAAGTACCTGAAGGGAGGTTGTAGCCAGGTGGGGTTGGTCTCTTCTCTCAGATGACCAGCAACAGAAGAAGGGGACACAGTCTCAAGTTGTGCCAGGGCAGGTCTAGGCTGGATGTTAGGAAGAAGTTGTTGGCAGAGAGAGTGATTGGCATTGGAATGGGCTGCCCAGGGAGGTGGTGGAGTCACCATCCCTGGAGGTGTTGAAGCAAAGCCTGGCTGAGGCACTTAGTGCCATGGTGTAGTTGATTGGCCAGGGCTGGGTGCTAGATTGGCCTGGTTGATCTTGGAGGTCTCTTCCAGCCTGGTCGATTCTATGATACATGGTGAAGATTAATGCTGTAAAGGCAGCAAACTCGCCAGAAACAACCTGAGTTGTTCACATTGACAAGATTGCTTGGTTCAGCACTGCTGTGAACGGTAGGACCGTGCCTTGCCCTTGTGTAGCCACACACACACACGATTTATCATGTCTTACAGCACCTCCTATTAGTCAGTGATCCAAGGAGGCAGTGAACAGCTCTTATTTCTGCTTATTTGTTTTTGTCTCTCTTTGTTTAAGCTTTGAAACCTCATGATTGTGTTAAATGCAAATGCCAGCAACAGGAAATAGAGAAAGTAACACCAGGAAATGGAAACGTGAACGAACACAGCCTGAGCAACAAAGATTTCTACAGTTCCTGATCCAAACTAAACACTTCGACATTCCTAATAGTTTAGGTTTCCCATTAACTGTAACTGAGTCATTTCAGAACCTCCTGGGAGAGGGATTCTGATGTTCTGGATGCCCCAAGAGTACCACCATCGTATGATGCAAAACAACAGCCAAGGTGAGCGCAGACAAATGGCAAGCCAGACTCCAATCAAAACTTCATCTCGCAGCCTCCTGGTGGAGAATCAAAACATCTGGTTTTGCTCAGCTGGCTGGGATTTTGGAGAAGCTATCACTTCCTCAAGAGCCTACTGAGAATTTTCTGCTTTCACTGGTTTTCATTAGGTTGTTTATTGCTCATACAAACTTTCTGCATGAAAGACCAGACCAGCTTTGATGACAAAGGCCAAACTGGAACTTTCTTCAGACACTCGCTAGAGCACAAAATGGCTCAAAATGTTGCATTGCAGAACTTCAGTATTCTGATGTTTGTTCTGTCTAACTTCATCCAGATACTTCGAGGTGAGCCATCATTTCAACCCTTTGATCAGCATGCTAGAGAATGTCCAATTGCTATGCCTTGTAAATCATAGTAGGGGTTGCAAGAAAGACCTCTGGAGATCATCTAATCCAACTCCCTTGCTAATGCTGGTACACTTAGATCACGCTGCACAAGAACATGTCCAGGCAGGATTTGAAGTCTCTAGAGAAGGAGACTCCACAGTCTCACTGGACAGCTTGTTTTGGTGCTCCATCACCCTCAAAGTAAAGAAGTTTCTCTTTAAGTGAAACCTTCTGTGTTCTACTTTCTATCCATTTCCCATTGTTCTGTCTCTGGCCCATCCCCATGCTCTCAGCCTCCACCCTTTGGATATTTATATGCATTGATAAGGTTCCCTCTCAGTCACAGAATCATAGAATCATAGAATCATACAATCAACCAGGTTGGAAGAGACCTCCAAGATCATTGAGTCCAACCTAGCACCCAGCCCTAGCCAGTCAACCAGACCATGGCACTGAGTGCCTCATCCAGTCTTTTCTTGAAGACCCCCAGGGACGGTGCCTCCACCACCTCCCTGGGCAGCCCATTCCAATGGGAAATCACTCTCTCTGTGAAGAACTTCCTCCTAACATCCAGCCTAGACCTACCCTGGCACAACTTGAGACTGTGTCCCCTTGTTCTATTGCTGGTTACCTGGGAGAAGAGGTCAACCCCCACCTGGCTACAATGCCCCTTCAGGTAGTTGTAGACAGTAATAAGATCACTCCTGAGCCTCCTCTTCTCCAGGCTAAACAGGCCCAGCTCCCTCAACCTCTCCTCATAGGATTTGTGTTCCAGGCCCCTCACCAGCTTCGTTGCCCTTCTCTGGACATGTTCCAGCACCTCAACATCTTTCTTGAATTGAGGGGCCCAGAACTGGACACAGTACTCAAGGTGTGGCCTGAGCAGTGCTGAGTACAGGGGAAGAATAACCTCCCTTGTCCTACTGGCCACACTGTTCCTGATGCAGTCTTCTCTTTTTCCAGGCTAAGGATACAAAAATCTCAGCCTCTCCTCGTAAGACAGATGCTACACTTCCCTAATCACCTTTGTGGCCCTCCACTGCATTCTCTCCAGTAGTTCTCTGTGTCTCTTGAACTGGGGAGCCCAGACCTGGACACAGCACTCCATCAGCAGCCTCAATAGGGCAGAGCAGAGGGGGAAAAGAACCTGCCTCAACCTGCACTCCAGGATATCATTGGCTTTTTTTGGCCACAAGGGCACATTGCTGGTGCATGGTGACCTCCCAGGCTGTTCTCCACTGATCTGTTTGCCAGCAGGTGGTCTCCTAACCTGTACTGGTGCATGAGGCTATTCCTCCCCAGGCGCAGGACTCTACACTCGCTCTTGTTGAACTTCATGAAGTTCATCCCTGTCCAACTCTTAGTCTGCACAGGTGTCACTGAGTGGCAGCACAGCCTTCTGCTGTGTCAGCCTCTCCTCCCAGATTTGTATCATCAGCTGACGTGCTGCCAGTGCACTCTGTTCCTTCATCTAGGTTGTTGATGAATATGTTGACCAAGACTGAATCCAGTACTGACCCCTGAGGAGCAACACTAGCCACAGTCCTCCACCTAGACCTTGCACCATTGATCACAAGCCTCTTTGCTCTGTCATTCAGCCAGTTCTCAACCCAACTCACTGCCTGCTCATCTAACCTTACCTATGAGGGTGCTATGGGAGTCAGTGTCAAAAAATCTCCTGATGAAGACATGCTTCTCTCCATAAATGATCTTATTGCAACAGAGACTTGTATTAGAGCTAGGTTGTGGGCCCAACTCAGTTGTGATAGTTTGGGTGTTCCCAGCCCCCCCCCACACTTTAGAAATCACCCAGACTAGACTCAGCTGGCTCTGGAATTTGAATGAAGCTTATTATTTACAGCTAACACAATGTACAAGCAGATATTTACAGCATATACAGTTATAGACAGAGATATACAAGGTAAAAGGAAATACAGAAACACAACAGCCCTCCCAGAAACCTGGGTCCCCAGGAGGGGCTCTCAACCACTCCTACACCTTCCTCCTACTCCTCTCAACCTTACCCCAGTCCCAAGGAAGAATGGAGGTTTGGTCAGGGGGTTAGAAAGCAAAGTGGATTAGTCAGAGAAACAGAGGATGAGGTTAGGGAGAGAGATGTAGCTTGGAGCTCCCCAGCAGCAGAAGTGCCTTTATCTATGTTTTGATTTTTGTTTTCATGCATCTCAGCAAGCCTATGAGTGAAGTGGGCACCACCAAAACATTCTAGCTAGCTTCAAACTAGCACATCAGTTTATGCATGATAAAAACTCTCTCTCCTTTTACCTATCCTGTCTGCCTGGCATGCCCTTCAGATGCATGTTTGGCTGACTGAGAGCAGATGAGTGAGGACCAGGCAACAATATTTAGGAAACTACTTCCTCTGGATAGGGTACTTCCTTGCATCACCTTTGTTTCCTTCCTTGTGCAAAATCTGCAGCTTAGGCTATGTGCTCTGTTTGTTGAAGAGAAAATAATGCTCAGGAGAGTAGCTGTGTATCACTCATTTTCATGCTGAGCATAAATGCCTTACCTGGTAAACTCAGTAACTAATTTAATATGAAAAAATATAGCTGATAAAGATGATCCAGGAAAAAAGAAATGAGGAAATTGCCCAGCTATTGCAGTAGAAATAATGTGCAAGATTTAGATTAAAGTGCAATTTATTGCCCGAGTCACACAGGGAAGGGGATGCTAAATTGGTCCCTAGGATGAGAAAGCAGCTGCCACCAGCGCTGTGCTCTCTATGTGCAAACAGATCAGCCCATGCTGTAACACCTCTTACTCCTCAGGCAGCATCTAGGGGTGAGGCTTTAGGGGGCTGGGGTTTGACATCCCCCTAGAAATGCTTTCATTCTGCCCCTGTACTCTGCACTGGTTAGACCACACCTTGAGTGCTGTGTTCAGTTCTGGGCCCCCCAGTTTAGGAGGGACATTGAGATGCTTGAGGGTGTCCAGAGAAGGGCAACGAGGCTGGGGAGAGGCCTTGAGCACAGCCCTACGAGGAGAGGCTGAGGGAGCTGGGATTGGTTAGCCTGGAGAAGAGGAGGCTCAGGGGAGACCTTATTGCTGTCTACAACTACCTGAGGGGTGGTTGTGGCCAGGAGGAGGTTGCTCTCTTCTCTCAGGTGGCCAGCACCAGAACAAGAGGACACAGCCTCAGGCTGTGCCAGGGGAAATTTAGGCTGGAGGTGAGGAGAAAGTTCTTCCCTGAGAGAGTCATTGGACACTGGAATGGGCTGCCCGGGGAGGTGGTGGAGTCGCCGTCCCTGGAGCTGTTCAAGGCAGGACTGGACGTGGCACTTGGTGCCATGGTCTGGCCTTGAGCTCTGTGGTAAAGGGTTGGACTTGATGATCTGTGAGGTCTCTTCCAACCCTGATGATACTGTGATACTGTGTGATACTGTCAGTCAGAGCCCACTTGGAAATGGGGCTCCTTCTCAGCACATGCCTGGTGAAAGGCAAAGTGAGAGCCAACTCGCTCTCTTTGCCAGCATCTTCTCTAAAGCAGCTCTGTTTAATCCTTAGCCTCCCTGGGGTGTTACCCCTCTGTGCAGCAAGAAAGAGGACAGGATCGATCAGGTAGTTTACACCCACTTTGCTCGTTGGCGAAAATCAATTTACATCACTGAAGGATCCTACCTCACCAGCACTGCTTCTTCCAGAGACATAAAAACTTTTGCAACCCAGCAGATCCCAGCTGCAGCAGCTTTCTGCTGCCAAAACAGCAAAAGGCAGCCAGAGGATGTTCAAGAATGAGGCTCCAGTGATCTAAGCCGTAATGACTTTACACTTCTTTTTTAGTTCAGTTCTTGTTTAGGTAAAACTTTCACTGCTGTCATATTTAGGTCTGGCCTTCTGGCTGTCCTCTGCCAGGTTTCTGCTTGCTTACTGCAACGGAGCCACAGAAGCAAGCAGAGGAAGCTTTGTGTCCCCTGCCTGTGTCAGCACTCACCGCTGCTGGACCTGACTGCCTTCCACAGCGTGCAAAACATGAGCACATACATGTGGAAGTGGATGGAGCTGAGGTCTCTTTGTCCCTCAGGAGTCACTACTGGGACCAGTGCTATTCCATATACTCATTGATTCTATGATTCTATGATCAAGTCCAATCTTCAACCTCAGACCACCGTCGCCATTAAACCATGTCCCAAAGTGCCCAAGCCACACATCAGGGAAAACACTTTGATAAATCAACTCCTTGATAATCCCAGAACATAAACTTTCCAGTCTTTTTTGAGTATGAAACTACAATTGCACTGCTATCTTTTGGGGTTGATTTGTTGTTTTGTTTGGTTTAATTCTGTAGAACATCAAACACAGAAGGTGAGTAATTTCTTTAAGAACACAGATTGTAGGAAGGGCTCATTTTAGAGTGATGTTGCTGTTTGAGTTTGCATTTCTTTGTTCCTTCTCTGCTGTTTTATTACCTCCTCCTATCAGCCAACTCCAATGGTTTCTTAAATTCTGCCTCCAGCCACAAGGAATGTAAGCAAGTATAGCTGATGTAAAATGACATCCATGCCTCCATTCACTGAGCTGTGATTGTCTGTTGAGTACTTGCAGGGAAATTCTTTCTTTCTTTTTTTCTCTTCCTTTTTTTGTTTCCCCTCAATACAAATCTCAAGGCATCTGAGGTTACACAACCAGCTTCGTACTCAGTTTAAAATATGTCTCAATTTATAAGCCATCTGCAGCACTCATCGTTAAATGAGAAGGCCACAAACAGGAAAACTCACAGCAATGATAAATAATCAGGACTCAAATGAGCACTCTTAGTTTGAGGCAAGAATCTGGGTTGATCAAAATGCTGTCTAAATGGTGCTGGCTCAAAGAATGGGACAATAGCATCACAAAGCCCATGCCATAGAATCATAGAATCAGTCAGGGTTGGAAGGGACCACAAGCATCAGCCAGTTCCAACCCCCCTGCCATGCCCAGGGACACCCTACCCTAGATCAGGCTGGCCACAGCCCCATCCAGCCTGGCCTTAAACACCTCCAGCCATGGGGCCTCAACCACCTCCCTGGGCAACCCATTCCAGCCTCTCACCACTCTCATGCTCAACAACTTCTTCCTCGCCTCCAGCCTCAACCTACCCATCTCCAGCTTTGCTCCATTCTCCCCAGTCCTGGCACTCCCTGATAGCCTGAAAAGTCCTTCCCCAGCTTTTTTGTAGCCCCCTTCAGATACTGGAAGGCCTCAATAAGGTCACCTGGGAGTCTACTCTTCTCCAGACTGCACAGCCCCAACTCTTTCAGTCTGTCCTCATAGGAGAGGTGACCTCATTGTGTCTGGGGTGAATGGCCCACTTTGCAAAGTCAATGATAGATTCTCTGGCTCAGGAAAACCCCAACCTGTAAGTCATTAGAGAGCATGAGAAGTATCATTAGATGCTTGCCCTTTTCTTTACTCTTCCTTAGGCATCTGCTTTGGCACCCATTGCCACCCATGGAGGTAGATGGGCTTCAGGCTTGGCTTGGTACAATCATTATTGTGGTCTGAGGCACAAAGCAATGGTTTTGAGAGCAGGGTATGAGGTGTGTACAAAACACAAGGGGCAGGGGGCAGTTGGACGAATGCCCTCACCACCCACCACAGAATCTTTTTGTATCAAGATTGCATCTCTTCATTTACTTATACTCCTGCTCAGGCAGGAAGAAATATGTTAGGAAGTCTTGTCATACAAAGGAAAAAAGGCAAACCAAGGAAATTACATAGAATCATAGAATCAACCAGGTTGGAAGAGACCTCCAAGCTCATCCAGTCCAACCAGGCACCCAGCCCTGTCCAATCAACAAGACCATGGCACTAAGTGCCTCATCCAGGCTTTGCTTGAACACCTTCAGGGACAGCAACTACTGCATTTAGATCTGAACATGACCAAGTCAGAGATTGCCTTGATATCCACGCAATAAATCACTCCCCACAACATCTCAATCCATTACAGGATGCAGCCATGAGTGATATCACTAAGAAAAATGCTGGACTCAAAGAGATTGGTGCCTTCATCTCTGAGACAGTATAAACCCAAGCATATTTATATCCCACAATGAAAATTACAGCACAAGTGGCATTTATTTGTTTGCATAGTGAACACTAGGCAACTGGAGTCCACCAAAAGAGGTTGATTGCCTTGGGGATTTAGATTTGCAGAGGTTTTTATGATTGCATTTGAAGGCACATGATGTGCTTTGGAGAGATACTGAGATGTCTTTATTTTTGTGAGGCCCCAGAAGGCTTCCTGGGGCTTTTAAATTGGAGATGGAAACATTTATCTTTCCTTTTGATGAATCCCCCCATTAAGACACCTTCTAAAGCTTTCTGCCAAGGACTCGTGTGTTATCTAGTTTGGAGTGACAAAGTTTGTATATGGAGGCAAGTCCAAAATTGTAAAGCTTCCACTTTTATAGAACAATCAAGAGAACTGCTCCTGGCAGCAGCTACTGCTTATTAATCCCACCTTTTTTTTTTCCATGCTCATCTCTTCCCATGATTCTAGGGAAGCTGCAGGATTTCAGTGATGTTTTCAAGGGAAGCCAGTGTTGAAGCTGGACAGACTTATCCTCAGTGGTATCTTATTTTATTCATAAATTCCTATTGAGGTCATTAAGGTTCTCTGTACAGTAAAAGCAGCAGGCTTTGGCTCTCAGAGCTCTCAAGCAAGAGGAACAAAGCAGAGAGCAGTGGAGCACAGTATCACAGTATCATCAGGGTTGGAAGAGACCTCACAGATCATCAAGTCCAACCCTTTACCACAGAGCTCAAGGCCAGACCATGGCACCAAGTGCCACGTCCAATCCTGCCTTGAACAGCTCCAGGGACGGCGACTCCACCACCTCCCCGGGCAGCCCATTCCAGTGTCCAATGACTCTCTCAGGGAAGAACTTTCTCCTCACCTCCAGCCTAAATCTCCCCTGGCACAGCCTGAGGCTGTGTCCTCTCATTCTGGTGCTGGCCACCTGAGAGAAGAGAGCAACCTCCTCCTGGCCACAACCACCCCTCAGGTAGTTGTAGACAGCAATGAGGTCTTCCTTGTGCCTCCTCTTCTCCAGGCTAACCAATCCCAGCTCCCTCAGCCTCTCCTCCTAGGGCTGTGCTCAAGGCCTCTCCCCAGCCTCATCGCCCTTCTCTGGACACGCTCAAGCATCTCAATGTCCCTCCTAAACTGGGGGGCCCAGAACTGAACACAGGACTCAAGGTGTGGCCTAACCAGTGCAGAGTACAGGGGCAGAATGATCTCCCTGCTCCTGCTGACCACACCACTCCTGATGCAGGCCAGGATGCCACTGGCTCTCTTGGCCACCTGGGCACACTGCTGGCTCATGTTCAGGTGGGTATCAATCAGCACCCCCAGATCCCTCTCTGTCTGGCTGCCCTCCAGCCACTCCGACCCCAGCCTGTATCTCTGCATGGGGTTGTTGTGGCCCAAGTGCAGCACCAGCACTTGGAGCTATTGAACACCATCCCCTTGGACTCTGCCCATCTGTCCAGGCGGTCAAGGTCCCGCTGCAGAGCCCTTCTGCCTTCCAACTCAGTCACAACTGCCCCCAGCTTGGTGTCATCTGCAAACTTGCTGATGACTGACTCCATGCCCTCATCCAGATCATCAATGAAGATGTTAAAGAGGATGGGGCCCAGCACAGATCCCTGAGGGACACCACTAGTGACAGCTGCCAGCTGGATGTGGCACCATTCACCACCACAGTATCTGTTCCTGTACTTCCGTCTAAGTTTTTTTTTCCTGTTGTTATTATTTTCTTTCAAATCTCTCATGCTTGATTAAAGAAATTCCTCCTTGTTTTTTCTGCTCTGTTTTTATTCTGCTTGTAGATAAAAAGCCTTTGCACGGCAGGAAGAAGAGCAACAATTTGCCAGCTCAAGCTGCATTTACCATCTGCTATCCAAAATCTTAGCAGACTGCCTGTTCCATCAATTCAGTAGTATTGTGTTGCTTTAATGACCCCATGCTCCAACTTGAAGATAAGCAAGTTGGACTCAGATGACAGATAGGGCCATTGATAACCCATAATAACCTGCATTTCTTCAGCTGTTGCTACAAATAACCACGGCATCGATCACAGAATGATAGCAAAAGGTAGTCCAGTTTCACAAAGTCTGCTCTTTTTCTTTGTGTGCCTTCTTAAGTTGGGGTAAGATGACTGCAGTGCCAGATGGACACAAGCTGTACCAAGTCAGGTGAGAGAGTCCCATTTCCCTGGGGAAGGAAAGGGCAGCAGTGCCCTACTCACCTCACCCACAGCCAAAATTTCCAGAGGAACCATCAGTTCCTAAGGCTCAGACACTTTAAATGGGATATATTTTCCAAAGCATGTGCATTTCCAAATGTATCTGACAATCTTCCTCACCCCTGTACCCACCTCTGCTCTTGCCTCCGGTGGCTTTCATTCACTGGAAGCCACAACCTTCTCTTGCAACCCCACAGTCACTCGTCAGCTTCTGCTGCAGTGAACAGGGAGCATATTGCACACTGCAGTGTATTCAAAAATCAGCAGCTGTTTTCAAGGGCAAATGCTTGAGCGTGTCCAGAGAAGGGCAACGAGGCTGGGGAGAGGCCTTGAGCACAGCCCTACGAGGAGAGGCTGAGGGAGCTGGGATTGGTTAGCCTGGAGAAGAGGAGGCTCAGGGGAGACCTCATTGCTGTCTACAACTACCTGAGGGGAGGTTGTGGCCAGGAGGAGGTTGCTCTCTTCTCTCAGGTGGCCAGCACCAGAACGAGAGGACACAGCCTCAAGCTGTGCCAGGGGAAATTTAGGCTGGAGGTGAGGAGAAAGTTCTTCCCTGAGAGAGTCATTGGACACTGGAATGGGCTGCCCGGGGAGGTGGTGGAGTCGCCGTCCCTGGAGCTGTTCAAGGCAGGATTGGACGTGGCACTTGGTGCCATGGTCTGGCCTTGAGCTCTGTGGTAAAGGGTTGGACTTGATGATCTATGAGGTCTCTTCCAATCCTAATAATACTGTGATACTGTGAGGACAAATGGGACATGGAGCAACTGTTAGGTTTATGGGTAAACTCTGTGTCCAAAGTACAGGGAGAACAAACCCATTGCAAGCTACTACTATATCACCTGCCATGAATCACAGGATCATAAATGGTTTAGGTTGGAAAGGATCTCAAGGATCATCCAGTTCCAACTCCCCACCATAGGCAGGGACACCTCCCACTAGAACAGGTCGCAGAAGACCTCATCCAACCTGGCCTTCAACACCTCCAGGGAGGGAGCAGCCACAACCTCCCTGGGCAACCTGTGCCAGTGTCTCACCACCCTCACTGGAAAGAACTTCTTCCTAACATCTACTTTAAATCTCCCTTTACCAGTTTAAACCCATTACCCTGCATCCTGCCACTACAAAACCTTGTCAATAGTCCATCCCCAGCCCTCCTGTAGGCCTCCTTCAGATACTGGAAGGCTACCTACAAGGTCTCCTCAAAGCCTTGTCTTCTCCAGGCTGAAGAGCCCCAACTGTGGTAGCCTGTCCTTATCATGGAAGTGGTAACAATGGCAGCAATAAGCACCCAGCTAATGATATTCCCCATAGCGGGAGCCTTAGGAATGAAAACAAAGTATTTGGGGCTCACGCAGACAGACTTTAACAGCATGTTCTCTGCAAAGAAAGACTTGGCCTTGCTGGATTTGCACACAGAAGCATCATCCTTTCATAGACAAACATGGCAATATTCACAGAATCATCATTTTTTAAGACTAAAAAAAAATAATGGTTAAGTTTTACAGTGTGTCAGGGAACATCACAAACAAAACTGCCTACCCCAGTCCCTGCTTTTGTCAAATAAGAGAACAGGCAGGAAAGCAGAGCTTGTTTCCAGGCTCTCCTATCTCATATGTGATGGTGAAGAAGATTGGAGTAGGGGAATAAGAGGAAACGAGCCCCAGCTGTCCCCATCAGCACATCCCCTTGGAGACCACTGTTTATGGGCACATTGACCAACACACAGATGTCTAAAGCCAGGAACAACAACAAAAGTCTGTATAACACAGGCAAATTCTTTACACAGCACAAATCATATTTAACCAGTTGCATTTTGCCATATGGTAAGGAGAAGAAATTGTAATGTTTATATAGCAAATACCAACAGCTCAACAAGGGGCACAACAGATCTGGGGGCAGCTCCCAGACTCCCTGGTATACCTACACCACCCTTCTCCTCCCTGCCTACTGCTGACCTGTACTTATCTCCTGGGGCATTCTTGACCCCAACACCTTCACCCCCTCCCTGCCTACTGCTGACCTGTACTTATCTCCTGGGGCATTCTTGACCCCAACACCTTGATCTCAACACTTGACCTCCTCCCTGCCTACTGCTGACCTGTACTTATCTCCCGGGACATTCTTGACCCCAACACCTTGACCCCAACACTTGACCTCCTCCCTGCCTACTGCTGACCTGTACTTATCTTCTGGGACATTCTTGACCCCAACACCTTGACCCCAACACTTGACCTCCTCCCTGCCTACTGCTGACCTGTACTTATCTCCCGGCACATTCTTGACCCCAACACCTGTCCTCATGAACCCCAGCACCACCCAGACACCAGTGCTGCCCAAGGATATCCCTTCTGTGGGGATAATGGCTGTGGCATCTAGCCTGGCCACAGAGCCAAAGTTTCCCCCAGTTACTGTGATGAGCTCCACTACAGCCAACAGCAAAACCACCCTGCCAACTGCAGTCATCACAGAAGAGGTCCCACAGGCCCTGAGTACAGGTGAGCACCACCACTCTCTATGTGCATGTATGTCAACCTCAAGGTGCTTAGTTAAGAGGGGCAGACACACACACACCCTAAATTGGAAAGGAAGAGATGGGCAACCTCTTGAGAGCACCCTTCAGCAAAAGCTGAGCTTTTTGCATTTTTCCACATGATAAGGAGAAGAAATTGTAATGTTTATACATCAAGGACACTTTAATCCACAGCTGCTATGAAAATTCCTTCCACTAGAATACATTTACTAAAAGTAATAAATAAAAGCTAAAAGGAAGAGTAATGTCTGTGAGTAGGAACAATGAATTTGAAGTCAGAAATCAAATCTTGGCTCCCAGCTACAGGATAACCAACTTCAGAAGCATCTTCATAAAGTCTAACAAAGCCACTCATGAAGAAAGGGAGCCCACAATGTAAGTGATGGCACCCACTGATGGCAACAAAGAAGAGCTCCACACTGAGACATCTGCATAGATTTGCTATGAAAGTAGGCACAAGATGTAGGATGCAAACCAGGGAAGGGCTCTAGAGAAGGGTCTTTCTGGCAAGAATGGCAGCAAAGTAGGTGAAAAATCACAGCTTTTAAATATTGCATAATGCTAAGTTGTGTAATTCCTGCTAGAGCTTCCTAAATGATGTGTTACTGTGCCATGCATATCTTATAATTCATGCTTTAATTAAAATGTGATCTCATTCAGGACTTGGTGGAGCCTGCAGCTTTTCAAGGACCCTTCCAGATTCAGCCACTGCGTCACAGGTCCAAAGAGATGCTGCAGAGTCATGCAAGGAGCTGTACTCCCAGAGCTACAACTGATCATCAAATGGGGCTGCAGCTTCCTTAGTTCTCCCCTCTTGGACCCTTCAAGATTCAGCCACTGTATCATAGGTGCAAAGAGATGCTGCAGAGTCAGGATGGAGCTGTACTCCCAGAGCTACAACTGATCATCAAATGGGGCTGCAGCTTCCTTCTTTCTCCCATCCTGGACCCTTCAAGATTCATCCACTGCATCACAGGTCCAAAGAGACGCTGCAAATTCATGCAAGGAGCTGTACTCCCAGAGCTACAACTGATCATCAAATGGGGCTGTAGCTTCCTTAGTTCTCCCCTCTTGGACCCTTCAAGATTCAGCCACTGCATCACAGGTCCAAAGAGATGCTGCAAATTCATGCAAGGAGCTGTACTCCCAGAGCTACAACTGATCATCAAATGGGGCTGTAGCTTCCTTCATTCTCCCCTCTTGGACCCTTCAAGATTCAGCCACTGCATCACAGGTCCAAAGAGGTGCTGCAGAGTCATGCAAGGAGCTGTACTCCCAGAGCTACAACTGATCATCAAATGGGGCTGCAGCTTCCTTCTTTCTCCCATCCTGGACCCTTCAAGATTCATCCACTGCATCACAGGTCCAAAGAGATGCTGCAAAGTCATGCAAGGAGCTGTACTCCCAGAGCTACAACTGATCATCAAATGGGGCTGTAGCTTCCTTAGTTCTCCCCTCTTGGACCCTTCAAGATTCAGCCACTGCATCACAGGTCCAAAGAGGTGCTGCAGAGTCATGCAAGGAGCTGTACTCCCAGAGCTACAACTGATCATCAAATGGGGCTGTAGCTTCCTTCATTCTCCCATCTGGAAAGGGGATGTAACACCCTTTTATTTATCTATCTCCCTAGAGAATAGATCAAGGAAATAACTCCAATATAGACCTAGATTTAAAGGCTAGAAGAAGACTATTTAAAGTTAATTGAAAGAATAGCAAAGAAGACAAGCTGCTTTGTAACAGTTCCTAACAGAAAAATTGACTGTACCACAGTGAAATGCAAGGCACCAACATATTGAAACATCTCATTTAACTATTTTTGCTCCTGCTAAAAATGCCAGGAGTAGTTGGAATCCTTATCACCTAAGTCCTTCCACCATGAGCAGTGACTGAACAGCACAACACCCTAAAGCTATTAAGATTCTTTTGTTCATAGCCTTGTTACTAGGAAATGGTTATTAAAGAACTGTCACTAGGGAGAAATAAATGTTGCTTAGTTTTCTGGAATAGAAACTTATTCAGAAGATAAATTCTTATTATTACCTTTCCTATTTTTTTTTCTAGTGTTTACTGATGTTCTGCCCACAGCAGAAGCTGATCTTTCTTGATGAAAGAATAAGCTGTTTGAAAACAAAAAGGCAGATCAAAGAGGAGAGCAGCTCACTGATGGAAGAGGGCAGCTAGAGGAGGGGAACAAAAGCTAATGTGCTGTTGATGGAGAAAGCCATTTTTGCTCAACTCCATGTGCACGTGATAAAAGCAGGGCTCACTTTCCACATATCTCTTCATTTCATGAATTGTTCAAGCTGGCATTTTCCAGCCAGCCTGCTGAGGAAATATCTTCATCTATAACACATGTATTATTAGCCAGTACAACAGAAAAGGCATCTCACAATCAAAACAAGTTTGCCTAGAAAGAGGGATGGTTAGAACCCCTCAGCATGATGTTCATATTGAGTCTGCAGCCTAAGATAATGTGTTTTCACTAAATCTTTGCTCTCAAAACACAGAAGTTTTCACATTGGTGTCTCTTGGCCTCTTTAACAAGAGACCCTACACATTGTTTCTTCTGATTGTGCTTCATTTCTCACCTCTGAGCTCAACTGCAGTGCAGGAACACTTCCTGTTTTCAAACCTCCATTGCAGTCATTCCATTTCCAGAGCTGCTGAGTCTAGTCTGGGTGACTTCCAAAGTGTGTGGGGGCAGGGAACACCCAAACCATCACATTCACATACTAAGTCAGTGGCAGAGTCCAGTATAGGCTGGATGTTAGGAGGAAGTTCTTCCCTGAGAGAGTGATTGGCATTGGAATGGGCTGCCCAGGGAGATGGTGGAGTCACCATCCCTGGAGGTGTTGAAGCAAAGCCTGGCTGAGGCACTTAGTGCCACTAGTGCCACTAGGGCTGGGTGCCAGGTTGGACTGGATGACCTTGGAGGTCTCTTCCAACCTGGTCAGTTCTATGATTCTACACCTGTACATCAGTAATTATCTTGTTGGTAATGGTAATCCAATGACTAGAACAACTTGCTTCAAGCAAATATATATGGATTTATCATAGAATCATAGAATCAACCAGGTTGGAAGAGACCTCAAAGATCATCCAGTCCAACCTATCCCCCAGCAGTATCCAGTCAACCAGACCATGGCACTAAGTGCCTCATCCAGGCTTTGCTTCAACACCTCCAGGGATGGTGATCCCACCAGAATCACACAGAGTTAACCAGGTTGGAAAAGACTTCTAGGATCATCGAGTCAAATCAATCACCTAACTTTTCTAACCAACTAAACCATGGCACTAATTGCCTCATCCAACCTCCTTTAAAACACCTCCAGGGGTAATGACTCCACCACCTCCCTGGGCAGCCCATTCCAGTGCCAGTCACTCTCCCTGGCAAGTATTTTATGTCATTTATATTGTACTCAGGATTCATTTATTTTTGCTTAACGTCACTCTAGTCATGTAAGGCATTTCCTCCTAACATCCAGCTTACACCTCCCCCAGCACAACTTGAGCCTGTGTCCCCTTGTTCTGTTGTGTATATGCAGCCACCTACAATAAATGGTCAAGCCACACTAAAACAGGCTGCCTGAGTAGCCAACACAAACCCCACACTGCCTACATCAGCTGGGAGTAGAAATGTTCTGGCTTTTTAGTAACAGCCACTGAGATTTGACACAGGCCAGTGCCTGGTTATGCAATCCTTCTACTCAGGGCTGATACTGAAATATTATTTCACATCATTCACTCCTGCTATGTGGCCTGGAAACAATTGTCTGGAAGAGGCTAGCCTTTGCTTTTTTTTGCCTAGGGAGAGAGCACTTCTGAAAGAGTGGTAGCCCCAGCTTCAGGCTATGTCTAAAAGAGAGTTATATAAAAGTCAGTTAGCAGTGCATATTTTTCCTAAGGATTGTTTTCAGACATCTTTGGGATTCAAATGGTTCTCCAAGGACCTGCTGTAAATCTAAAGAGTGGTGTAGCACTTTTGCAATGCATAGTGCAGAATGAACAGCAGCAGCAAAACTGCTGCTTCTGCTGCAGCCAAAGCAAGATAGATAAAGGGCAAGGGAGAGGAACATTATAATACCTACTGACCCTTCTAAAAAATGTGGCATCCTCCTCCTGGTCTGAGATGGGGTGTCCCTACCCATGGCAGGGCAGTTGGAACTATATGATCCTTGTGGTCCCTTCTAACCCTGACTGACTCTATGATATATATATATATAGATTACACTGGATGATCTTGGAGGTCTCTTCCAACCTGGTTCCTTCTATGATATGCATAGGTTGGACTGGATGATCTTGGAGGTCTCTTCCAACCTTGTTCCTTCTATGATATGCATAGGTTGGACTGGATGATCTTGGAGGTCTCTTCCAACTTGGTTGATTCTATGATTCCATGATATACATAGATTGGACTGGATGATCTTGGAGGTCTCTTCCAACCTGGTTCCTTCTATGATATGCATAGGTTGGACTGGATGATCTTGGAGGTCTCTTCCAACTTGGTTAATTCTATGATTCCATGATATACATAGGTTGGACTGGACGATCTTGGAGGTCTCTTCCAACCATGTTGATTCTATGATAAGCAGCAAAGTGAGAAGGTGACTCCTCACGGTAGCCTGAGCCCGCTTTCATTCGCAGAGCAGAGCATGGCATCACCCCTTTAGAATTAATTTGCTGTTATCCATGCCATTAAACAACGTTTGAGCAGATTAACTGGGAGCAGCCTTGCTTGCCAGTGAATGCCAGCATTAACTCTAACACAATAGGTTCACAGGGCTAAGCCCCTTTTTTTTGCAGATAGTAAACCTGTCAGCGCAGTGGCAGCGTTGATGTCATCTTCTGACTCAGGGCAGTGCCTGTTCCTGGGGTCAGCCCTGCATTCCAACACCATCAGCATCCCCTCTCCAAATCTCACCTATTATTTGCTCATTGTGGTTAGATTTTGCCTGGAGGAAGAAAGGAGCAACAGGCTGACATCACCTGCTTATTAATAGATGGGTAGTGATAAATTATCTCCAATAAAGGCTCAGTCCAGGATGTTCTCTGAGGGAGTGCTCAGAAGCACCAGCAACCCAGGCTGATAACCTTCTAAGAGAAGGAGCTGCCTGCCCAGTGACTGCTTTTTGAGCCTCTAAACTGCAATTTGCATGGTTAACCACCTACTGGAAAAAATCAGGGCTCAGGGCAGGCAGTGGAAAATGGGTTCCTGTGCAGAGCAAAGTCCAGAGCAGGACAATGAAGCTCCCAAGGGTCTGGAAAACAAGTCTTAGTAGGAGTAGCTGAGGGAACTGGCATTGTTTAGTCTGGAGAAGAGGCTGAGACCTTTTCACTTTCTGTAACTGTCTAAATGGAGGCTGCAGGAAGGTGGAGGGCAGTCTCTTCTCCCAGGGAACTAGGGAGAGAAGAAATGGCCTACAAGTGGTGCCAGAGGAGGTTTAGGTTGGAGATCAGGAGAAATGATTTAGGTTCATAGGTTCATAGAATCAACCAGGTTGGAAGAGACCTCCAAGATCAGCCAGCCCAACCTAGCACCCAGCCCTAGCCAGTCATCTAGTCCATGGCACCAAGTGCCTCGTCCAGGCTTTGCTTGAACACCTCCAGGGATGGCTTACTGAAAAAGTGGTCAGGCATTGGAACAGACTGCCCAGGGAAGTGATGGAGTCACCATCCCTGGAAGAGGTGTTAAAAACACACGTAGGCATGGTACTTAGGGATGTAGTTTAGTAGGCACAGTAATGCTGGATTTGCATTTGGATTTGATTGCCTTAAGGGTCTTTTCCAACCCTAATGATTCCATGAGAAAGGTTCTTCAGGGACAAGATGGGACCCTCACATAGTGGCTCCCACCATTGTCAGTGACACTGAGTAGGGGATTGGGAAGGAGCTCCCATCCAGCCCTCACTGCAACTGTTCTCCAGACTGAGGCCTGCAGTGGGTGAAAAATATGAAACCAGTAGACCTCCCCTCTGCTTGAATATTTCCTGATAGAAAACAGTTGGAAATGTTACCAAAAGTATTTGTTACTCAAAGTTGATTGTGTAAGAGAAACAGGCTGGGGTCGGAGTGGCTGGAGAGCAGCCAGACAGAGAGGGATCTGGGGGTGCTGATTGATACCCACCTGAACATGAGCCAGCAGTGTGCCCAGGTGGCCAAGAGAGCCAGTGGCATCCTGGCCTGCATCAGGAATGGTGTGGCCAGCAGGAGCAGGGAGGTCATTCTGCCCCTGTACTCTGCACTGGTTAGACCTCACCTTGAGTGCTGTGTTCAGTTCTGGGCCCCCCAGTTTAGGAGGGACATTGAGATGCTTGAGCGTGTCCAGAGAAGGGCGATGAGGCTGGGGAGAGGCCTTGAGCACAGCCCTACGAGGAGAGGCTGAGGGAGCTGGGATTGGTTAGCCTGGAGAAGAAGAGGCTCAGGGGTGACCTTATTGCTGTCTACAACTACCTGAAGGGTGGTTGTGACCAGGAGGAGGTTGCTCTCTTCTCTCAGGTGGCCAGCATCAGAACGAGAGGACACAGCCTCAAGCGATGCCAGGGGAGATTTAGGCTGGAGGTGAGGAGAAAGTTCTTCCCTGAGAGAGTCATTGGACACTGGAATGGGCTGCCCGGGGAGGTGGTGGAGTCGCTGTCCCTGGAGCTGTTCAAGGCAAGATTGGACGTGGCACTTGGTGCCATGGTCTGGCCTTGAGCTCTGTGGTAAAGGGTTGGACTTGATGATCTGTGAGGTCTCTTCCAACCCTGATGATACTGTGATACTGTGATATACCGCAGCTTGGTGTGAGGAATGCTAACTCCAAGTCCTTTGGGGCTCTTAATGTTCAAGCAGTTGAGTAGGATTCCTGCTGTTACATCATCACAGCAAGATCACAGGATTGCAAGCTGAAAATCCATCTCCTGGGGCTCAGCTGCCCCACTAAGTTCAAATGCATCTGTTCCAGTAGACTTTTCTACCAGACGCTACCAACAAGAAGGAAACTCGGAACAGGAATGATGGCAAAGCAAAGCCATTACAAAATGTAAACACACATTCTTGCTTTTAAGCTTTGTTTCTCCCAGCTGATGGAAGGAGCTGTTAAACGTATTTGAGTTAGCCAAAATGGAGGGATTAATACCTACTCATATTTCTAAGTCTTCTTTGGCACATCTCCTAAGTACTGTTCCAATCTACCTGTTTCCTATACCAAATATCATGGAATGGATTGGGTTGGAAGGAACCCTAAAGATTATCTAGTTCCAACCCTTACACCACAGGCAGGGGCATCTTCCACTAGAGTAGGTTGCTCAAGACCTCATCCAACATGGCCATGAACATCTCCCAGAAGAGGACATCCAGAGCCTTTCTGGGCAACCTGTTACAGTGTCTCAGCATGCTCACTGTAAAGAATTTCATCCAAATCTCCAGTCTAAACCTCCACTCTTCCAGCTTGAATCCATTCCTTCTCATCCTATCACTACAAGCCCTTGTAAGAAGTACCTCCCCAGCTTTCATGTAAGAGCCCTTGCAGGTTCTGACACTATAAGGTAAGCCAAAAGCTTCTCCAGGCTGAATAGTCCCAACCCTCACAGCCGAACAGAGGGAAAGAATCACCTCCCTCATCCTGTTGATCACATTTGATGCAGCCCAGGACAGGGGCTGCTGCACACAGAGACTCCAGTACTGATTCTCCACTCAGCAGCAACACCTCAAGATGAAGAATATGTTTACTGCTCTCAGAAAAGGCAGAATATTTCACTATTCCCTCCCACATGACCAGGCTGATTTCCTCTCTCTTGGCTGTGTTTGCTTTCTCTTACAAATTACCAGTACAAAGATCGAGCAAAGGGGACAAGCAGCCTGAACCTTACAACTCAATGATAAAGCAAAGGTCTTCCCAGTCAGATAATACTGACTCTGTTAGTGATGTGCCAATACCCCTGACACAAGGCAGAACACTGCAGCTCCTTTAGGGTGACCACAGCACCAAAACTAAAGGTTCTTAGAGCACCAAACCAGTGCAATTTCAATTTAATTCCAGAAGTTGCACAAATTGAGTGGTCTGGTGAGGAGGAACACTGGTAATAAGAAGAGCTTTCTTTCTTTTTGTGTTGCTCTCTGTGTTAGGAGGAAGTTGTTCATAGAGAGAGTGATTGGCATTGGAATGGGCTGCCCAGGGAGGTGGTGGAGTCACTGTCCCTGGAGGTGTTCAAGAAGAGACTGGCTGAGGCACTTAGTGCCATGGTCTGGTTGACTGGCTAGGGCTGGGTGCTAGGTTGGACTGGATGATCTTGGAGGTCTCTTCCAACCTGCTTGATTCTATGATTCTTCTTTCTCAGATGGATGGTAACATCTAAGGAAGCATTTGCAGAACACCAACAGCATGTCCATCTTGAGAAGAGGCTGAGCAAGCTGGAGTTGTTTAGCCTGGAGAAGAAGAGGCTCAGGGATGACCTCATTGCTGTCTACAACTACCTGAAGGGAGGCTGTAGCCAGGTGGGGTTGGTCTCTTCTCCCAGGCAACCAGCAACAGAACAAGGGGACACAGTCTCAAGTTGTCTAGGCTGGATGTTAGGAGGAAGTTGTTGGCAGAGAGAGTGATTGGCATTGGAATGGGCTGCCCAGGGAGGTGTTGGAGTTGCTGTCCCTGGAGGTGTTCAATAGCCTGGATGAGGTACTTGGTGCCATGGCCTAGTTGATTGGCTAGGGTTCATCTCGGAGGTCTCTCCCAACCTGGTTGATTCTATGATCTTGCCTCCCTCCCACTGCTGACTGGAAACACAAGGCCTGAGCTGCAGGCTGCTGCATTTTCTTGTTCACTGACATGACTGTCCTGGTCCACATTTTCCTTGGGTATTCATGCTGACAAGCCTGCCACTGCCTCTGGCTACAGGCTCATGACTCAGACAAGCTAAAGTCTTCCAGAACATCATTTTCCTTTTGCTAACTGATCAGTTCGTTTGCTCTCATCTATTTTCAAATAAACCCTTGCTTGAAATCCTCCCTGGGATTTCTATCAGCCAGTGCAGCATGTTCCTTTCCACTACATACTCTGACTTGTGCAGTGCTGCCACGCCAAGAGAGCTGGACCATCTCCATGCTTTAGGAATACAGAATAGCAAAGAAGTGACAGTGCTACCCACCACCCCTGCCATCCTTCCTGAAGGCACCACTCACACCCTGTGCAGTGGAATAGGACAATAGCCACACTGGATCATGCTGTGCACAATTCTCTCCATTGCAAGAAGGGACTTTTTACACCTCAAGAACGAGGCTTGGTTCTCCCTTCCTTGGTCCAAACACCTACAAACATTATTCTAGGTCACAAAATCAGAGCTGCAGTCACAGTTTATCTCTGAGCTGCAGTGATAAGTGAAATCAAATGTTAGTGAACAGACATGATCAAGTTTGCATGGTTGCACCTATACATCAAGTCTGTCAAGCATGCACAGGCTCTACTACCATCCTTACTCCCACCACAATCTAGACATAAGCCTAGAAATACTGAGGTCAGCATTTCACACCACAGCATGGAAAAGGACATAGGTGACCATGTTTTCACAGAATCATTCAGGTTGGAGAAGACCTCTAAGATGATCAAGCCCAACTTTCTACCCAGCACTTCCATGATCACTGAGCTATGTCCTAAAGTGCTGTATCTACTCTTTTTGTTTAACATCCCCAGGAATGGTGACTCCAGCACCTCCCAGGGCAGCCTGTTCCAGTGCCTGACTGCTCATTCAGTAAGGAAATTCCTCCTAAATTCCAATCTAAACATCCCTGAGGCCATTTCCTCTGTACTTGGGGTCTGGAATGGGCTGCCCGGGGAGGTGGTGGAGTCGCCGTCCCTGGAGTTGTTCAAGGCAGGATTGGACGTGGCACTTGGTGCCATGGTCTGGCCTTGAGCTCTGTGGTAAAGGGTTGGACTTGATGATCTGTGAGGTCTCTTCCAGCCTTGGTAATACTGTGATACTGTGTGATTATTTACCTGGGAGAAGAGGCCAACACCAGCCTCACTACAACCTCCTTTCAGGTAGTTGTAAGAGAGCAATAAGGTCTCCTCTCAGCCTCCTCTTCCTCAAACTAAACAATCCCAGCTCCCTCAACCTCTTCTCATAAGACATGCTCCCAAACCACTCCTCCAGCTTTATTGCCCTTCTCTGTACCTGCTCCAGCACTTCAATGTCTTCCTTATATTGCAGATTCCTCACATTCTTGATTGCTTATGTCCCAGTAAGGATGGAGAGGAACTCAGGGAAGAGAACACAATAAATGGGCACTCTTACCATCTGCCTGCTATGCTTCTGCCAGTGTTACCAGTGTTTTATGAAGCCTGGCTTCACAACGAACAGTTAAGAAAACAGCAAAATAAGTTCATTTCACATTTTTCAAACTGTTGGTGCAATACTTTGTACCTTACATGAGTAGTGTCTATGTTAATGTTGCTATTCAGAGCTCTCCCTGCCCCTGACCCTCAGTTTAATCATATTTTGGTTCTTACACAGTCATTGAAACATTCTCTGGATAATATCTAGGTCTAGAAATAACCAGCAAAATATAGAAACATTCACTGAACTGGCAGAGAAGGTTCCTGAGGTCAGATGCTGCTTGTGGTCACTATGCTGCGTGCCCAGTAGCTGGGCTCAAGGAGCTCTTTCTGCTCTATGGCAGAAGGCAATGGAGAATTACAAAGAGGCATTGAGCATTTACTCACAGATTATTATTAACCACTCATGGGGGCTTAGCCACAGTCCAGACAGTGCCCAAATGCTTTCAGAGGACTCTGTCTTGTTGGATGTTGAGTCCTGAATCTTCCCAGCTTCTGGGGAAAGGATGCAGACAATCTCTGACCTTGTCTCCTGGATATATGTCCAGGGGTTCTAGGCAGCACCTTCAGGTGCAGAGGCAGATGTGGTGCAGTCTCAGCACGGTGTCACACTGGCCACACAGGCTGATTGCCTGCAGGCATCCAGGGTCTGCTCCTGGTAACTGGCAGCAGTGGAGTTTAGCAGGCAGCAATAAGGCAGTGTGCAATAGCAGCAGGGCTGGGCACAGCAGAGAGAGCAGGCACAGAGCAGGGAAGCAAAGCAGGAGAGCAAAAGCAAGTTCTTCACCTGCACATCTGCTTTTATCAATGTGGGCTGAGATTAATTGCCCTTTAGACACAGAATAGTCAATCAGGATGGCAGTTAGCCAAACCTTACCATGTTAGGCTAAGCCACAGGCTCGCTTTTCCCTAATTTGGGAAGAGCACAGGTCCTGCACTAGGCAGGCACAAGATAAGTGTGTGTGCCTTACACCACAGGACCCTGGGCAGGCCAGACTCAGTGGATCCAGGTTCTTTTGTGTCCCATCTCCCTCGCTTGACTCTGGTGGAGCAGAAAACATGCCTAGGCAAGGCAGGACATGGATATCCTATTTTGGGCCTATCAGGCCTACCACAACAGATAGAAGATCCACATTTGTGGAGTTTGGAGACTTTGCATCTAAAATTGTGTTCAGATGTGAGCCAAGGCCAAACCCAGAAAATGGAATCTCATTCAGATTCCAGTGATACAATCTCTGCCCTGCGGATTTTCACACGGTGCAAAGCCCAGGCAAAGGGCAGCAGCTTTATTTTTGAAACTTGAAACATTTTATTCCAATTCAAAAGAAACTCAGTGAGTGATAAGCTGCCTGTTGCTTTCTCCATCCCTAAAGAATGACTGTTTGAATTCAGCAGTACATGCAGTCACCACCCTTTTCTTGGACAATCCCTGCAACTCATTGAAATTCAGAGTCAGGTTCCTGACCTGAACTCTGCAGCTAGCTCTCTTACAGTGGTATAAATCAAAGCCCAGGGTTTGAATGCCTGTGACTGTGGAGGACTTAGATCAAGAATTATATCCAGACTTTACTATCCAGCCTCACCTTTTATCAATATTCATTTTCAAAATCAGGATCCTCAAAGCATATGGCACTACTCAAGTGGTGACACTGCTGTGTTAGAGGGTAAGGGCTCTTCTTGCAGGATTTGATATCTGTATATACTGCAAATCACAGTATCACAGTATCATCAGGGTTGGAAGAGACCTCACAGATCATCAAGTCCAACCCTTTACCACAGAGCTCAAGGCCAGACCATGGCACCAAGTGCCACGTCCAATCCTGCCTTGAACAGCTCCAGGGACGGCGACTCCACCACCTCCCCGGGCAGCCCATTCCAGTGTCCAATGACTCTCTCAGGGAAGAACTTTCTCCTCACCTCAAGCCTAAATCTCCCCTGGCACAGCCTGAGGCTGTGTCCTCTTGTTCTGGTGCTGGCCACCTGAGAGAAGAGAGCAACCTCCTCCTGGCCACAACCACCCCTCAGGTAGTTGAAGACAGCAATAAGGTCACCCCTGAGCCTCCTCTTCTCCAGGCTAACCAATCCCAGCTCCCTCAGCCTCTCCTCGTAGGGCTGTGCTCAAGGCCTCTCCCCAGCCTCGTTGCCCTTCTCTGGACATGCTCAAGCATCTCAATGTCCCTCCTAAACTGGGGGGCCCAGAACTGAACACAGCACTCAAGGTGTGGTCTAACCAGTGCAGAGTACAGGGGCAGAATGACCTCCCTGCTCCTGCTGACCACACCATTCCTGATGCAGGCCAGGATGCCACTGGCTCTCTTGGCCACCTGGGCACACTGCTGGCTCATGTTCAGGTGGGTATCAATCAGCACCCCCAGCATATTGTGCTAGCTGTAAATATAAGCTTCATTCCTATTTCCTGAGCTGGCTGAGTGTAGCCTGGGTGATTTCTAAAGTGTGGGGGAGGCCAGAGAACACCCAAACCATCACACTCTGCCCCTGGCTGGACATTGTTCTGCCCAGCTACATCACTTACTCAGGATTCCAGTTTTGAAAATAAGAGTACAAAACACCAAACATCATTGGAAGAAGAAAAAAGGATGCACTGACAAGCATGGTCAGCTGTGTTTTCAGAACTGTCCCCCAGCAAACCTGCCCCCCATCCATCTCCCAAGTTTACTTATTAATGCTGTGATTCAATGTAAAGGAAATCAAAATGTTTCGACTCTAAACTACCATTTACTTGGCACATTGCCCCTGAAAAATAAAGATCTAAGGTGCATATTCAACAGAATTCAAACTAAGCATTCAATTGAATTCAGAGTTCAGCCTGGTCCTGCAAAGCAGTGTTCCATTTGCCTGCAGGATTTTCTATTTCTGTGCTGCTCAGGATAACAACAGATGGGATCCCTAATTCAAAGGACGATCTCAAGGCTAGAGGCAACAAAACTGGACCAGAATGCAAGAAGCAGAGTTGCTGCAGATGTGAAGGGAAATAGGTATTTTCAGGGGAAAAAAAATAAGGATAGAGTTCAGATGGTAGGGGAGAGTACTCTGGATTGCTAAATCATCCTAAAATCCCACTGTATTTGCCTCCCCCCAAGCCTAAGCCATTGGTTTTACCAAGAAGGCCAAACTAACTATAAAGGCAAAAGAGAAGACCAGGAGTTGGGTGTGGAGGGTTTCTACCAGCTCAGAGAATGAAATTTCTCTCAAGTGCTACCAGTAGAACTGGTTGAGACTTTTCTGCCAACGCCTTCTGAAGGATAAGGCAGTGATGTTTGTATTCTTTTAATCAGAACACCACAATGAAAGATTTTGTCTTGTTTACCCAATTGAAATACATCAGCTGACCCATTTAGAAACACTTCTTTTTAGGTCAGGTTTTCATTGCTCTCCATCTACCTTGGCTACCACACTCTCTTGGAGCTTCAATCCATTCCCTCTCATCCTATCCCTACAAGCCCTTGTAAAAAGTTCCTCCCCAGCTTTCTTGTAGGCCCCTTTCAGGTACTGGAAGGCCACTATAAGACTCCCCAGAGTCTTCTCATCTGCAGGCTCAACAGCCCCAACTCTTGTAGCCTGTTGCCATAAGGGAGGTGTTCCAGCCCTCTGGTCATCTTCATGGCCCTTCTCTGGATCCACTCCAGTAGTTCAATGTCTCTCTTATGCTGGGGCCCCCAGAACTGGATGCAGTACACCAGAGGGGGAGAAATATACCTCTCAGCCTGCTGGTCACACTTCTAGTAATGACATCAGTGCTTTCATTTCTCTTGGAGAAATTGTGTCTTTCTATCCCTTCTTTTCTCCATATTCTCTGCCTGAATTTAATCTGAGAAGATGCCATGCCATATCCTTCCCAGCTCGGACCACTGCTGAGTACCATGGACATGAATCCAGCCACAAATCAGAAGGTAATCCCAAGGCACTGCGATTGATCCAGCAGACATGGTCAAACCAAGCTGAAACAAAATGCTTTGACTGTCAGAACAAACAGAGTTTGGAACATCTGATAAAATCATTATACATTTCCCTATCTTCTCTCTTCATTCAACCATTAGACCAAAACCAACTACTGAAAGATTCACTTTCCACAGAACTCAAACTGCAGGCTACAGAACAGTTGTGCATGATCATCCCAGTAACCATTCTATCCAAGACCTCTTGGCTGCTTCTCCACAGCTTACCCTGGCAATGCACTCTCTTGCCTACTGCTACAGCTGATCTGTCCAATGTTGCTTTTGTTTTGGAGCCAGTGGTAAGCCTTAACTGGCAGCCTCTCTGAACACTTTTGTCTCCCCACCAAGGTAGCCTAAAGCACGCTGCCCGTTCCTATTCCAGCACAGCTGAGGTGTTTACAGCCAAAACACTTTTAGCTCTTGGTTTTTGACTTTCTCAGAGCTATGTCAAAAGCTCAGCCTCACCATGTCTGTGCAGACAGAACAGTGCTGCACAGGGGTACCTGCACCAATCTGCACACTGGCAGTGATTGACCTGCACCAGCACAGTGCAACATCTCTGCCTAATGATCTCAGCATGGCAGACCAGGCAGGCAGAGCAGACTCTGCCTCTGGTACCCCAGTGAGCTATTCACTCATCCTGAGACAGAGCCAAGCCTTCCTGCCAATGCTTTCACCAACAGGCACGGGCAGCAGGCAGCTGGCAGCTTGGAGGGCATACTCCAGTACACAGAGAAAGGCAATTCCAGTATAGAGCCAATGATTCAGTACTGGGCTGGCAATCCTCCCAGCTTTTCTCAGGCAGCCAAAGGAGAGCAGCACCAAGAGGTCATGAAGCCAGGGAGGATTTCTCTTGTTAAAGTGCCAAAGAATGCAGCCAGCAGTGGAGGAAGGGGCAAGCTCATGCCTCACTGCTGCTATGGTGTCTTGGACTGCTGCTCTGTTCTGCAGCCATTTTAACTGAGACAGGCCAAAAGAACCCAGCAACACTTGTGACAGAAGTGGCATCCTGAAATTCATCATTTCCATAAAGTCATCGCTGCCACAACTTCCAACAAGGCCTTAAAAGCAACATCAACAAACAGCACTTCTCTCATCCTCGCCAGCACTCAGATTTCTCCCCTCCCAGACCATGCCTCAATTCTCCCTCTGTATGCTTCTGACTGCTCTGGACACTACTTAGGAAAGGTCAGAAGTATCTCTCAGTATAGAATCATAGAGTCAAACAGGTTGGGAGAGACCTCCAACATCATCCAGTCCAACCTAGCATCCAGCCCTAGCCAGTCAACCAGACCATGGCACTAAGTGCCTCAGCCAGGCTTTGCTTCAACACCTCCAGGGATGGTGACTCCACCACCTCCCTGGGCAGCCCATTCCAATGCCAATCACTCTCTCTGACAACAACTTCCTCCCAATATCCAGCCCTGACCTCCCCTGGCACAACTTGAGGCTGTGTCCCCTTGTTCTGTTGCTGGTTGCCTGGGAGAAGAGGCCAACCCCACCTGGCTACAGCCTCCCTTCAGGTAGTTGTAGACAGCAATGAGCTCAGACCCTGAGCCTCTATCAAGAGAGAGTTTATCTCAGTACCTGCAAACACTACCATACTACTCCTTAGAATTCTGGAGGTTTGTGGCTCTTACCATATGAATATTTGTACAGCACCTGTTCAGCTGCAAATTATCATAGAAGCAAGAAGACCCAAGAGCTACATTAAATTACCTTTATTTTTCCCCATGGCTGACTTAAATCCATTCCTCTGCCATTATAGATATTTTTCAGGTTCACTTTATAAGCACAAGAATCTCATGTTAACAACAACAAACAAACCAAAACAAATGTCACAGGGATCCTATTTTTACTACTTATTTTTAGTTCAAATTGCATAGAAGAGATATCTAAATCCCTGTGTTTTGCAATCAAAGTGACAGCCAAAATATTACTTCAGTCTTTTGATGTTCCCTGGTTTCAACCAAGTGCCCATTGAACATCTCCTTCTTGCACATCGCCTGCTGGTGACCACCAGCACAGCAGGTTTGCAGTGCCCTCTGGAGGAAAGCCCTGGGCTTCTGGCGGGGGTGAAGGAAAACATCAGCGTTGTTCTTGTAGGCTTTTGGGGGGGGGGAAAGTCTGAGAAGCTTCTGATGTTGCGGTTCACACCCAAAGGATGTCAACTGCAGCATCAGAAGGGAGCCCAAAGGATGAATGAAGGCCAGTGTGTTTCTTAGAATCACAGAGTCAATCAGGGTTGGAAGGGACCACAAGGATCATCCAGTCCCAACCCCCCTATCATGGGCAGGGACACTTCACCCTAGAGCAGGCTGCCCACAGCCTCAGCCAGCCTGGCCTTAAACACCTCCAGGGATGGGGCCTCCCTGGGCAACCCATTCCAGCCTCTCACCACTCTCATGCTCAACAAATTCCTCCTCACCTCCAGCCTCAACCTACCCATCTCCAGTTTTGCTCCATTCCCCCTAGTCCTGGCACTCTCTAATAGCCTAAAAAGTCCCTCCCCAGCTTTTTTGTAGGCCCCTTCAGATCCTGGAAGGCCACAAGAAGGTCACCTGGGAGCCTCCTCTGCTCCAGACTGCACAGCCCCAACTCTTTCAGTCTGTGCTCACAGCAGAGCTGCTCCAGCCCTCTGAGCATCTCAGTGGCCCTGCTCTGGACACACTTCAGCATCTCCACATCCTTCTTGTAATGGGGGCTCCAGAACTGGATGCACTACTCCAGGTGGGGTCACACCAGAGCACAGCAGAGGAGGAGAATCACCTCCCTCGACCTGCTGCCACAACTCTCCTGCTGCAGCTCAGGCTCTGGTTGGATTTCTGGGCTGCAAGTGCACACTGCTGGCTCCTGTTGAGCTCCTCATCCAGCAGCACCCCCAAGTCCCTCTCCTCAGGGCTGCTCTCCAGCCACTCACTGCCCAGCCTGCATTTGTGCTTGGGATTACCTCGACCCAGATTTAGGACACTGCACTTGGTCTTATTGAACTTCATGAAGTTATCTTGTGCCCACCTCTCCATCCTGTCCAAGTCCCTCTGGATGGCATCCCTGCCCTCCACCCTGTCTGCTGCACTACACAGCTTGGTGTGGTCAGCAAACTTCTTGTAAGCATAGTCAATGAAAATCGATACATATGTACAGAAATTCACTCTTTTGCTTGACCATAGCTCACTCTCCATCCCCTACATGCAGAAGCAAAGGATCTTGTGCTAGTTTGAGCCTAGCCAGAATGTTTTGGTGAGAAGAATTAGATTATGGGCTGTGAAAAGGAAACAATGGTGATGTCTACTGCACTCATAGGCTTGCTGAGATATATAAGAACAAGAACATAAATATAGATAAGGGAGTCACTCTCTGTCTCTTGAGGCTGCATGAACTTCTCTCTCTAACCTGCTTGACTAATTAATCTGCTTCCTAACCTCCCTGGCCAACCCTCCAAACTATCTTAAGCATAAAACAACATCTTGGGTAAGGTAGAGGGGTGAGAGAAGGTGGAAGGGTAGTTGGGAGCCCCTCCTGGGGACTCAGGTTTCTGGGAGGGCTGCTGTGTTTCTGTATTGCCTTTTTAACTTGTATAGTTCTGTATAGATTGTAAATCTCTGCTTGTATATTGTGCTAAGCTCTAAATATAGCTTCATTCTTCAACTTCCAGATAGACTGACTCTAGTCTGGGTGGTTTTCCAAAGTGGGGGGGAGGTAACACCCAAACCATCACAGATCTGAAAATTCCTGCTACAGTTCTGAGCTGTGTCACCAGGACAGAAACAGCCAGGAGAAAACATGCTTAAAACCAGGAGTTCTTTGGTACCAACACTACATCTGCAGTCAAATTCCTCCACACTGTAATGGAATTCCTGCATGAGGGCATTTTCTTCATTCCATTATTTTTTTTAAGGAAAATTTGCCTGGAACACAAACCCTATGAGGAGAGGCTGAGGGAGCTGGGGGTGTGCAGCCTGGAGAAGAGGAGGCTCAGGGCTGACCTCATTGCTGTCTACAACTACCTGAAGGGACATTGTAGCCAGGTTGGGGATGGCCTCTTCTCCCAGGCAACCAGCAATAGAACAAGGGGACACAGTCTCAAGTTGTGGCAGGGGAGGTCTAGGCTGGATGTTAGGAGGAAGTTGTTGTCAGAGAGAGTGATTGGCATTGGAATGGGCTGCCCAGGGAGGTGGTGGAGTCACCATCCCTGGAGGTGTTGAAGCAAAGCCTGGCTGAGGCACTTAGTGCCATGGCCTAGTTGACTGGCTAGGGCTGGGTGCTAGGTTGGACTGGATGATCTTGGAGATCTCTTCCAGCCTGGTTGATTCTATGATTCAGTTTCTAGATGCTATGTAATACCAGAAGGAGAGGTGCTGAAATGTTAGAGAAAGCATACAACTCTTATTACAAGATCCTCTTTTTCAGCTTTAAGGGGTTTGGCCCAGAAGAAAGTCTGAATAAAAGCATCATAACTTTTTCATCTCAGACTTGGAATACTTGAAAACACCTCCATCCTTGATAGCATGCCTAGCTCACACAAAAGGAATAAGAAAGAGGTTCAAGCATAGTTGGGTTGGACTTGATGATCTATGAGGTCTCTTCCAACCTTGGTGATACTGTGATAGTTTAGATACCACTTGGTGTCATGGTCTAGCCTTGAGCTCTGTGGTAAAGGGTTGGACTTGATGATCTGTGAGGTCTCTTCCAATCCTAATAATACTGTGATACTGTGAAATTTCCTAAGGCTGTCTGCCAGCAGCCCAAATTAAAAGCCTCCCAAGCCTGTAACAGTCATAACCAAAATTCAGGATGCTATGAACAGAACCAGTTCAAAAGCTGGTGTCATTTTAATCCTTTTATTTGCTTAAGAGAGCACTGCAAGCAAAAGGCTGGAATTTCAGATGATAAATCCTGCAGTTTGCAACCTTAGATCAGCTCTATTACTTGAGATGAACACTTAACTGTGAACAGAAAACTGACCTTTTGCCAGCAGCTTCATGTTTCTGGAGTTTGGAACTACAGCTCTGAATTGCATTAGGTTAACCTTTGGAAAACCATCTGATGAAAAACCTAACCTTTGTTTTCTCTAATACTTTCATGGCTTCTGATGTGTCATGTTTAGCTTACTCTACGCATCCCCCTGCTCCCTAATTGCTCCCAGGCTGCTAGATAGATGTCTGATGCTAGCAGCAATCATTGCATTAACTAGGGTAGCCCATTAGAAAATGTCCACACTGGTCATGTGCTTTATTTATAGAACTATAACAATTCAAGTGTTGTTTGGGGTTTGTTTTTTTCTGGGACCATCATCTCTATACGTGTCCTGTGCTTTGTGCTCTCAATCTGTACCTGGTACAAGAAATACAGAAACCCAGCTGGTGCTTCTAGGTGGTCTTGTCAACAAAAGGAGCAGTGAAAACTGAGAGCAGCCAGGAAGAAACGGACCTGGGGGTACTGGTGGATAGTAAGCTGAAGATAAGCCAGCAGTGTGCCCAGGTGGCCAAGAGAGCAAATGGCATCCTGGCCTGGATCAGGAACAGTGTGGCCAGTAGGACAAGGGAGGTTATTCTGCCCCTGTACTCAGCACTGGTCAGGCCACAGCTTGAGTCCTGTGTCCAGTTCTGGGCTCCTCCATTCAAGAGAGATGTTGAGGTGCTGGAAGGTGTCCAGAGAAGGGCAACAAAGCTGGTGAGGGGCCTGGAACACAAACCCTATGAGGAGAGGCTGAGGGAGCTGGGGGTGTTTAGCCTAGAGAAGAGGAGGCTCAGGGGGGACCTCATTGCTGTCTACAACTACCTGAAGGGAGGCTGTAGCCAGGTGGGGTTGGTCTCTTCTGCCAGGCAACCAGCAATAGAACAAGGGGACACAGTCTCAAGTTGTGCCTGGGGGAGCTCTAGGCTGGATGTTAGGAGGAAGTTCTTCCCAGAGAGAGTGATTGGCATTGGAATGGGCTGCCCAGGGAGGTGATGGAGTCACCATGCCTGGAGGTGTTCAAGAAATGCCTGTCTGAGGCACTTGGTGCCATGGTCTGGTTGGCTGGCTAGGGCTGGGTGCTAGGTTGGACTGGATGAGCTTGAAGGTCTCTTCCAACCTGGTTGATTCTATGATTCTATTCTGTTCTATGATTCTGTGCTTCAGAGGTCCCACAGTAATGATGGAGAGGTTTCTATGCCCAGACTTGATGTAAAATGAAATGCACACTGCTCCACTTGAACCACGTCAGTCAGTCTCAGGGTTTTCCAATCCAGAGGATTATGCCAGCTTTATAACCCATGAAGAACAATTATGGATATAGAAAAGACATTATGATTAGAAAACCACTGCAAGGTGGAGCAGAGTCCTTGTTGCAGGTGATTGGTGAGTTGTCAAGGGTAAAATGGTCCTGAAGGTAAACATATCCTATGCTTAGAGCAACTGCATGCCCACTGCTGCAGTGCTCAGATGGAAGAGAGGAGTGAATCATTTGGGACACTATGGAATTCTGGAAGTGATTCAGTTGAGTTATTCTGCTTGCTAATGGGAAAGAACAAGTCACTTGAAAATAGCCAGCCTGTCATGTGTCTGGGATAAGAGAGGAACAGCATTGCATTACTTAACCTACACTAAATGCTTCACCTGGAGCTGGCTGCTAACAAACAAATTAATAAAGTCTCAGGAAAGCAAACCACCTTCTTTGAGAGTCACTTTGTGCTGCCAGACAAAAAGCTGGACCTGGGAGCACTCAGAGAGCTAGCTGCTCTTGCATCTGACCCCTGGCTTTCTAGCTAAATATGTTCCCTCCCACCATGTGCTAAAAGCACAGGCTTTCTGCAAGTGAATAAGGCCTGGGTGAAGCCAAGTGTAAAATGCTGCTGCCCTGGTGAGAGCAGCGGCTGGAGCCAGCCCCTGTATGTTTTTGAGGGCTTTGCAGAAGCTGAGAGAAAGAGTGGTGGAGAGGTTGATGGATGGGCTGTTAGACTGGCACTTGGATAGGCTGGTGAAAAAGAACTTTGACTTAACTGGAATAACAGCAGTAGATTCAAAGATTCATAGAGTGCTTTGGGTTGGAAGGGACCTTGACGATCTCCTAGTTCCAGCCTCTACACCATGGGCAGGGACACATTGCACTAGACTGGGCTGCTCAAGACCTCATCCAATCCAGCCTTGAACACCTCCCAGGGAGGAGGCACCCACAACCTCCCTGAGCAATTGTTCTTGTGTCTCACCACCCTCACTTTAATGAATTTCTTCCCTACTACTCAGCCTAAATCTAGCCTACTCAAGCTTCAATCCATTCCCTCTCATCCTATCCCTACAAGCCCTTGTAAAAAGTTCCTCCCCAGCTTTCTTGTAGGCCCCTTTCAGGTACTGGAAGGCCACTATAAGACTCCCCAGAGTCTTCTCATCTGCAGGCTCAACAGCCCCAACTCTTGTAGCCTGTTGCCATAAGGGAGGTGTTCCAGCCCCCTGGTCATGTTTATGGCCCTTCTCTGGATCCACTCCAGTAGTTCAATGTCTCTCTTATGCTGGGGTCCCCAGAACTGGATGCAGTACACCAGAGGGGGAGAAATATACCTCTCAGCCTGCTGGTCACACTTCTAGTAATGACATCAGTGCTTTCATTCCCTTACCCAAATCATCAAGATACATTCATTCCCTGCTTCTGAGGGCACATAGCAGTAATGACACATAACCAACACAACAGCAAGTAGCTTGTGTTGACTTCAGGAAGCAGTCAAAGAGAAGATGAGGTAATAACCATAGTACCCAGCTCAGCTGGAAGGCTCTTGGTGGGAGGTACAAGAACTCACTGGCATGAAGCTGAACTGCCTTTGACTCTCCTCTGAGATGCTCTGCTGCCTTTCATGCAATACAACAAGCTTTAAGGACAATCTAGGCTGAAGACTGAAACATAACTCCCCAGGCAAACATTACAGTCAAGAGCTTGCTTGTGCATTCCCAAGGCATTTTAATGAAACCTTTGACTACAGCTTGGAGTTCTGAGCAAACCATTACACACCAAAAAAAAATTGGCCAAATAGGTTTTGGCTTCTGAAGCTAAAATTGTGTTCACAGCTGAGTCCCAGGCTTAAGTGATGAATATGTCCATCCTTACAATGGATGCTGTGGTTATCAATGGGCTTTCCTGCTTTGTGCCAAAAAGGAAAACAATATCATTTGTGGAGACTAGGAGCTGGGTTAAAAATCAATCAGGTTAAGTATAGGAGGAGTTACTCTCTTGTTGAGTACTACACAACCTCCAGGAACTCGCTGTAGCAGTGCATGGCATGAAAAAGCACTGGAGGGTGCTGATATCAGAGACTGCATGCAGTGGCAGGCTGGCAGGGGCTGCTGACAGCCTGTGCAGAGAAACCTCTGCCACTGGTCTCCAGTAATTTATTGCTTTTTCAATTCTCTTTATCCTTTGAAGTTTAACAACATAATTTTCCACGTACATGACAAGGTTGTGATTTACTGAGAAATAAATGGATGGCTTCTTTCTTGCTCCCAGCAGTACATGGGTCTGACAGAAAACACCTAGAGGGCCAGAACCACCTGGTCACCAGAGAAAGAATAAGAATGAGATGGAGCACAGTACAGACAGATAAGCAGGGGTGCAGGTTGGATTAGTCTGTGATTCCCTCATCTCTGTCCCTCATTCAGTCCTGAGTCTACACTGCCTCAGCACTGTTTATCACAGGGTATGACAAACAAAATCTCCACCGTGGCAGTTCCCTCAATAAGGACACTCCAGCTTGGGTGCAGTGGGATTTTGGAGACTACACGTTCCTGGATTCAGTCAAATCGTCAAACCTCTGCATGATGTGACTCCTAAGAGAAACAATTTTGACACCCAAACCATCACAATAAGGTGCTATATAAATGTTGTGTGCTTTCAGAGAATTTGGGGGAGCAGCTCCAGCAGTGGTACTGTAGATTCATTTGCTTTCAATGGAGCAGAGTTCCCATTTGTGTCCCTAAGCACAGTCCATTCAGTTACAAGAGTTATATAGGGATGACTATTAATGACTGTGTGATGGTTTGGGTGTTCCCTGTCCCCTACACACTTTGGAAATCACCCAGACTAGGCTCAGCCAGCTCTGGAAATTGAATGAAGCTTATATTTACAGCTAGCACAATGCACAAGCAGAGATTTACAGTATATACAGTTATAGACAGAGATAGACAAGATAAAAGGTAATCCAGAAACACAACAGCCCTCCCAGAAACCTGAGCCCACAGGAGGGGCTCCCAACTGCCTCTTCACCTTCCCCCTACCCTCTCAACCTTACCCCAGTCCCAGGGAAGAATGGAGGTTCAGCCAGGGGGTTAGAAAGCAAAGAGGATTAGTCAAAGAAACAGCAGAGAGGGGTGAGGTTAGAGATGCATCTCAGAGCTCACCAGCAGCAGAAGTGCTTTATCTATTTTGATTCTTGTTCTTATAGAATCATAGAATCAACCAGGTTGGAAGAGACCTCCAAGATCATCCAGACCAACCTAGCACCCAGCCCTAGCCAGTCAACCAGACCATGGCACTAAGTGTCTCATCCAGGCTTTGCTTGAAGACCCCCAGGGACGGTGCCTCCACCACCTCCCTGGGCAGCCCATTCCAATGCCAATCACTCTCTCTGTGAAGAACTTCTTCCTAACATCCAGCCTATACCTACCCTGGCACAACTTGAGACTGCAAGCCTATCAGTGCAGTAGACATCACCTTTGTTTTCCTTTCACAGCCTGTAATTTAGTTCTCACCAAAACATTCTAGCTAGGCTCAAACTAGCACAGACTGGGTGGGAAATGTCCTCAAAAAGAACTCCAAATGCAAGTGTTCCCAAGCATCCAAGTGAGAGAGTGTATCTGTGTGCAGTCTCTGATGGGAAGATGCAGTCTTTCAAATCATTTATTCTCAGTTTCAAAGGAATTTGTTGTTCAAAAAAAGAGAGATAGAAAAATAACTTCTCTGGTTTAGGTGGATGTGGGTTCTGTGATTCTGAATGGCCAACCCACAGCATCATAACAGTGGAGGATGACAGAAAGACCTGAACTAAAAATGAAGAAATTAAATAATAATTTATTTTCTAAACAATATTTTCCCCCTTTTTTGTTTAAAAATATATATTTGAGGCCTTAAAGGTCATTCTCAATCAAAGAGAAAAAGAAAATCTGTAATATGCCAGATACTGACAGGGTCATAAATTCTAAGCAGCTTAAACTCAGTTTACTAACACCTTTTTTTTTCTTCCTTAGTAGACAAAAGTGAACTCTCTGCTAAGAAACTAATCATCACATTTGTATCACAGTATCAGCAAGGTTGGAATAAACCTCACAGATCATCAAGTCCAACCCTTTACCACAGAGCTCAAGGCCAGACCATGGCACCAAGTGCCACGTCCAGTCCTGCCTTGAACAGCTCCAGGGATGGCGACTCCACCACCTCCCCGGGCAGCCCATTCCAGTGTCCAATGACTCTCTCAGGGAAGAACTTTCTCCTCACCTCCAGCCTAAATTTCCCCTGGCGCAGCCTGAGGCTGTGTCCTCTTGTTCTGGTGCTGGCCACCTGAGAGAAGAGAGCAACCTCCTCCTGGCCACAACCTCCCCTCAGGTAGTTGTAGACAGCAATAAGGTCTCCCCTGAGCCTCCTCTTCTCCAGGCTAACCAATCCCAGCTCCCTCAGCCTCTCCTCGTAGGGCTGTGCTCAAGGCCTCTCCCCAGCCTCGTCGCCCTTCTCTGGACACACTCAAGCATCTCAATGTCCCTCCTAAACTGGGGGGCCCAGAACTGAACACAGGACTCAAGGTGAGGTCTAAGCAGTGCAGAGTCCAGGGGCAGAATGACCTCCCTGCTCCTGCTGGCCACACCATTCCTGATGCAGGCCAGGATGCCACTGGCTCTCTTGGCCACCTGGGCACACTGCTGGCTCATGTTCAGGCAGGTATCAATCAGCACCCCCAGATCCCTCTCTGTCTGGCTGCTCTCAGCCACTCTGACCCCAGCCTGTATCTCTGCATGGGATTGCTGTGGCCAAAGTGCAGCACCCTGCACTTTGAGCTATTGAACCCCATCCCCTTGGACTCTGCCCATCTGTGCAGGCGGTCAAGGTCCCGCTGCAGAGCCCTTCTGCCCTCCAACCCAGTCACATCTGCCCCCAGCTTAGTGTCATCTGAAAACTTGCTGATGACTGACTCCATGCCCTCATCCAGATCATCTATGAAGCTGTTAAAGAGGATGGGGCCCAGCACTGATCCCTGAGGGACACTACTAGTGACAGCTGCCAGCTGGATGTGGCACCATTCACCACCACTCTTTGGGCTCAGCTCTCCAGCCAGTTCCTAACCCAGCACAGAGTGTTGCCATCCAAGCCATGGGCTGACAGCTTAGCCAGCAGTTTGCTGTGGGGGACAGTGTCAAAGGCCTTGCTGAAGTCCAGATAGAGCACATCCACAGCCTCCCCACATCCACCAAGCAGTCACCTGATCATAGAAGGAGATCAGATTAAAAAGGCAGGATCTGCCCTTCCTAAACCCATGCTGGCTGGACCTGAGCCCTTTGCCATCCCTCAGGTGCACTCTTATCACCCCCAAGCTAACCTGCTCCATCAGTTTCCCTGGCACTGAGGTCAGGCTGACAGGTCTGTAGTTCCCAGGTTCCTCCATCCCACCCTTCTTGTGGATGGGGACCACGTTGGCAGTTTCCAGTCTCCTGGGACCTCTCCGGTGAGCCAGGACTGCTGGAAAATGATGGAGAGCAGCTTGGCCAGCTCAGCTGCCAGCTCTTTCAGCACCCTGAGATGGATCCCATCTGGTCCCATGGACTTGTGAGTGTCCAGATGGCTCAGCAGGTCCTGAACTAATTCCTCATGAATTTCCAGGGGAACACACTGCTCCCCGACCCCATCCCCCAGTTCAAGAGGCCACTTGCCCTGAACTCCTCCCTCCTTACTGTTGAAAACTGAGGTGAAGAAGGCATTCAGGACCTCAGCCTTTTCATTGTCATCAGTTATAATGTTCCCCTCCTGGTCCAGTAAGGAGTAGAGGCTCTTCTTGCCCTTCTTTTTAGAATTTATAAAAGTGCTTCTTATTATCCTTCACAGAGGTGGCCAGCCTAAGTTCTAGCTGTATTGTGAAAGCACTTCTGTGCTGCTTTTTACTTGACTGTATCTTATAGAACAAAGTTTGAGGTTTCTCCTGTTTGCCCTCATTTCTTATACATGCATTAATAGCCAAGTTTCCTCTAGAAATCCATTACACTACAGCTCAAGAATGTAAAAGGGGGAAAACACTTAATTTCCTTCCATCTTTAATATCTTCAATGCTGTTTCATGCCATCTATTTTATGTTATGTCTAGAGGTCTGGGTAAGAGAAATGACTCATGCATCCCATGCTTAACAAAAAACCATGCTTTGCCTGGGTGGATAACCTGAACCACAGGAAAGCCATCTGACTCTTGCACTAAACTATAAGCAGATATTTCTTTGCACCCCCTGACAGTGTTGGGTGGTGATAACCTGAACCACAGGAAAGCCATCTGACTCTTGCACTAAACTATAAGCAGATATTTCTCTGCACCCCCTGACAGTGTTGGGTGGTCTTTGTACAGTGATAAGTTTTATAGGCTCAGCTTTGAGTCTGGAACTGCATAAGACCAAGTAGTGCTTTGGGAGGAGCCTGCTGGTTTCAGAAAGCTTTTACAGACTTCCCAAGTGACTGAGCAGTAGTTAAGATACTGCCTCCCTCCTGTAAAATCTGTGCCTTTTTTCCTAGCAGTGCATCTATTCCACAGCATTCAATTCCTGTGGGGTCCTTCCTTGGCAAGCACAGCTCTCAACAAGGGCACTGTGAAAGCTGAGTTGGCTCCATCTTCTCGTGGCCAAGCTTGCAGGAAGAAGCAAAAGGTGTGGAAAGTTTCCTAAAGATGCTTTTTAATAGTGTTCCCCTTAAATATATCCACAGGGGACAACAAGGGGGAAGGGACTTTGCCTCCCTTTCAGGTGCTAACTAGCAGAAGAGTTACTGTGATGTACAGAAGGCTAAAGCCAGCAGGGCTAGTAGCTTTTTTTGTTGCTCAGCTTTATTCAACCAGAGGCAAGTTTCACGATGAAGTTCACAAGAAATGGGCCACACAACTGCAAATGTCACCACTTTCTCAGCCAACTGCAAACCCAAATGTGCTTCTGGGAGATAAACATACACATGCTGTATTTACATAACAAACGCTGAGTGCTCTTCTGCATATTTATGAGGAAGAAGATGGAGCCAAGCCACACATCACCTTGTACTCCCACACAACTTAATGCACTGCTGACAGGCATTCAGGCAACGTGATGGTAAATACAACCCAAAGACCAATGTGGAAGAGAGAGAAGACAACTATTTCTTTTTGCAGCAGTGCCTTTGATAGTTACTCACTGGAGCAGCTTTCTTACACTAGTACTGACCATCTAAATGTTTATTCTGGATTCAAAAAGCTAAGATTAACACAAGCCCTGAAGATTTTAAGTGCTGCTGCAATAAATGGGCAGAGGATAACAAATCCAGCACTGCAGACCTCCAGAAGGAGCTGGGTCATTCTTCTACAGCAATGTTTACAAGTGATAGGAAGATGATGTCTCAAAGGAAGGAAGTCTGTTTTGTTTAGTGATCCCAGATCCAAGCACAGCAGGTAGAAAATAAATCTCTCCAAAATTTCCTAGTACATCTGGATTTTCTTAACAAGTCAATATCATCTCCTTACACCAGCCACTGCCCATGAAGATCAGCTGCAAAAAGCTATTTGACCAAGCCTATAAGTGGCATTTTCACATATACATCAACATTCAGTATCTGAGAGCTGTATATGCTTTACTGAGGCATTCTGTAGGCAGGCAGAGGGAACAGTCTATACTAAAAAGGGGGTGTTAGGCTGGAGCTCTAAATTGACATCACCCAAATAGAGGTCAGAGGAGCAATTCGAGTAGCACAGTACAAGAGAGCCAATGGCATCCTGGCCTGGGTCAGGAACAGTGTGGCCAGTAGGACAAGGGAGGTTATTCTGCCCCTGTACTCAGCACTGCTCAGGTCACACCTTGAGTGCTGTGTCCAGTTCTGGGCCCCTCAATTCAAGAGAGATGTTGAGGTGCTGGAAGGTGTCCAGAGAAGGGCAACAAGGCTGGTGAGGGTCCTGGAACACAAACCCTGTGAGGAGAGGCTGAGGGAGCTGGGGGTGTGCAGCCTGCAGAAGAGGAGGCTCAGGGGTGACCTCATTGCTGTCTACAACTACCTGAAGGGAGGCTGTAGCCAGGTGGGGTTGGTCTCTTCTCCCAGGCAAGCAGCAACAGAACAAGGGGACACAGTCTCAAGTTGTGCCAGGGCAGGTCTAGGCTGGATGTTAGGAGGAAGTTGTTGGCAGAGAGAGTGATTGGCATTGGAATGGGCTGCCCAGGGAGGTGGTGGAGGCACCATCCCTGGAGGTGTTGAAGCAAAGCCTGGCTGAGGTACTTAGTGCCATGGTCTGGTTGACTGGCTAGGGCTGGGTGCTAGGTTGGCCTGGATGATCTTGGAGATCTCTTCCAACCTGGTTGATTCTATGATTCTATGATCCTAGAATACAGTCACATGAGCACAGCCTAGGCATAGGAAAGGTTATCAACAGGCAGTACAGATGCTTGCTCACTACCTTTCTGTGCCATGCAGCTTACTAACATCTAAAGCTGTGGTACTTTCTTTACTGGACCCAAAACATCCTAGACATAGCTGCAAGGAGAAAAAAACCCTAAACACCTAGGGCCCTGCCTCCTGCCACAGTGCAGAGACAGACACAGCCTCAATACACAGAGAGCAATGCTGACACGGTTATTGGGTTGACACACTAAAACACCTGTATCTGTTTCAAATGCCTGGAGGAACACAGCTTTGTTCTGCTGCCATCTTTCCTCAGGGAGAGATGCTGCCTAGTTCTCAATCACAGAATCTGATGGGAATTTAACATTTCTAAACACAGTTCTTAAGGGGAAACCTCTCACATACACAATTGATGGATGAGCTTAGAAATAACTGCTTTGCATGAAACGTGTGAATCCCCCAGAGGACACCCAAATAAGCATGTTGAGGTGAGCTAGATTTGAGGACCTTCTCTTAACTTGCTCCAGTAGTTACTTCACTGTAAAAACAAACTGATGTGGAAATACTCACTGTCAAAGTCAGTAAGCCACCCCACCCCTTTCTCTCTCCACCTCAGGAATGCTAAATCAAAGCATGTTTCTGCAATAACAGCATTAGTGTCTAGTGGAAAATTATGAGCATCAAACCAGTCTCATCTTCATTCTTTACTCTCTTGCTCTGTATTTCCTCTCCTTTAGGTTAGCTTTGTTTATGCTTTGCTTTGAAAAGTAGCTCCTATTCCTTTCTTCTTCTCCACATGCCCTCTTTTCCCTAATCAACATTGCCTCAACCTCCCAGCTTTATTTTAGCAAAGGTCAGCGTTCTCTCATCATTGCCCATGAGAGTGTCCTCCCACTTTGGCTGAACACTCATAAGAAACATAGTCTACTTAGTTATAAATGACATAAATACACCTTCTCATGCCTGCTGGGCAGGCAGCAGACATACAAATCCCCTTTTACCAATTCCCATCAGCTCTAATGTGACATAGCTTAACTGACACCACTGTTGCTACCCCACTACCAGCAAGTGGAGGTCACTATTCAAAACCTGCAAGAAGCAGCAGTTTGGCTACCACATGGCCACCCATAAAGATGTGTGACAGCATTTGGTTCCCTAAATTCCATGTACATTCATCTCAGTAACCTCATCCAGCTCTGCTTTATGCCCACTGGGAAGTCAGCACCAAGGTTTGCTTTCTTGCTGGGTACCAGCCATAAGTACCCTTTTAATTGTGTGGTATTTCACATGTCCCACACGTGGCCAAGGGAGTTAGGAAGCAAGTGGGTTAATCAGAGAAATGGAATGTGATGTTAGAGAGAAATGCAGGCAGTGAGATTCAGGCAGTGCCCAAATGCCTTATCTATGGTTTTACTCTTGTTCTTATACATCTCAGCGAGCCTATGAGTGAAGCAGACATCACTCTTGTTTCTCTTTCACAGCCTGTAATCTAGTTCTCCTCACCTAAACATTCATCTAGCTTCAAACTAGCACATGCTTTCATTTTCAGAATAAAGCAAACAGAGTAACCCAATAAAATCACACAATTGTTTGGGTTGAAAAAGACCTCTAAGATCACTGATACCTACCTGTGCTAGTTTGAAGCAAGCTAGAATACACTGATGAGAAGAATTAGATTACAGGCTGGGAAAGGAAAACAGTAGTGATGTCTACTGCACTCATAGGCTTGCTGAGATGTATAGGAACAAGAAATAAAAGCATAGATAACCACTCTTGCTTGGGCTGTGGCTGGGGAACTGGCTGAGCTGCATCTTATTCTGTAACCTCACCTTCCATTTTGGACTAATCCACTTTGCTTCCTAACCCCCTGGCCAAACTTCCATTCTTCCTTGGGACTGGGGTAAGGTTGAGAGGGGAAGGGGGAAGGTGAGGGGTGGTTGGAAGCCCCTCCTGGGGACTCAGGTTTCTGGGAGGGCTGTTGTGTTTCTGGATTACCTTTTACCTTGTCTATTTCTGTCTATAACTGTATATACTGTAAATCTCTGCTTGTGCATTGTGCTAGCTGTAAATATAAGTTTCATTCATATTTCTGGAGCCAGCTGAGTCCAGTCTGGGTGATGTCTAAAGTGTGGGGTGACAGAGAAACATCCAAAGCATCACACTACCTAAGACCAGCATGGCCACTAAACCTTGTCCCCAAGTGCCATGTCCACACATTTCCTGAACACCTTCAGGAACAGTGACTCCAACACCTCACTCAGCAGCCTATTCCAAGTCTGACCAGTGCTTAAACCAGTGGCAAATATCTTCCTTAAAACACAGGATACCAAGAAAGAAGCATTACAACAAAAAGGCTGACTCCACGCTGTTTCAAAGGTCAGAAGTTCTTCCACACTGCTTTTATTGATTACTTAGAACCAGTCTGATATATTTAACTAAAAATCAATAGGAAAAATAATGGACTGCCTGTTTGACTCAGAGGAAGGATTTCATTCAGAAGATAAAGGGGCCTAATGAGGCAATTCAGTATTCAAAGAGAGCCATTAGCAATGAAGGAATGAAGCAGTTCTGTAACAAAATGATGAGCACTGAGTGCAGATGCAGGAAATGGTGTTTGGAGCATTCAGAATCTGGAATTGTTTGGGGGTTGTGTTTTTTAATCTTTAAATACATCATTTATATGCTTTCTGCAATATTTAGCATGATTTAGGGCCTCATTCATGGCCATTTTTCCCCCAGATGAGGCACCTGCAAAATCATGCTTGAAGCCAGTAGGCTCACACACACAATTACAGATCACTTATTCAGAGGGGCATGTCTGGTGACTTTTGTGCTGCCCCCAACAAAATAAGCAACTAAGAGAGGCCACAGACTGACTCAGCTGTTATCTGTAGGTCTACCTGTGTAAAGGTTGATTTCAAGAAATGCTTCATAATAGCCATATGTCATAGCAGGCTGAGAGTAGGCATCAGGACCCAAACACAAGAACAACACTGAACTGTTGGAGCATTTCCCCTACGGGGACTACAAGAGTTGGGGCTGTTCAGCACAGGGAAGAGAAGTGACCTTCCAGAACCTGAAGAGGACCTACAAGTATCACAGTATCATCAGGGTTGGAAGAGACCTCACAGATCATCAAGTCCAACCCTTTACCACAGAGCCCAAGGCCAGACCATGGCACCAAGTGCCACGTCCAGTCCTGCCTTGAACAGCTCCAGGGACGGCGACTCCACCACCTCCCCGGGCAGCCCATTCCAGTGTCCAATGACTCTCTCAGGGAAGAACTTTCTCCTCACCTCCAGCCTAAATCTCCCCTGGCACAGCCTGAGGCTGTGTCCTCTTGTTCTGGTGCTGGCCACCTGAGAGAAGAGAGCAACCTCCTCCTGGCCACAACCTCCCCTCAGGTAGTTGTAGACAGCAATAAGGTCTCCTCTGAGCCTCCTCTTCTCCAGGCTAACCAATCCCAGCTCCCTCAGCCTCTCCTCGTAGGGCTGTGCTCAAGGCCTCTCCCCAGCCTCGTCACCCTTCTCTGGACACACTCAGAGAGGAAGCTGGAGAGGAACTTTTCTCAAGGGCTTGTAGTGATAGGACAAGAGGGAATGCACTGAAGCTTGAGAAGTGTATATTTAGAGTGGATATTAGCAAGAAATTCTTTACAGTGAGGGTGGTGAGAGCCTGGAACAGCTTGCCCAGGGAAGTTGTCCAGAAATATCTGTTGGTGTTCTAAAATCATCAAATTATTTGGGCACAGTGATACAGCTATTTCCCAAACATCCAACTCATTGCCACACTCTATTTTTTAACATGAGTCTATTTGCTCTGCTAGGACACTAAGCAGAGCTGCCTACAGAGAGAATGTAGCTCAGTGAACAGTGGGAATCTGCACTGTGTGAAAGCCTTTCATTACAAAAATCACTGGCTGGCCTCTTGGACATCCTACAGCCAAGAAATCTGCCTGTAAATGTATTATATAGCAAAGTGGTCCCTGAACCAAGTACCTGGGGCAAGCAAGCTATATCAACAGTAAAGTCATTTTTTTTGGCTATCACACAAGATGCCAGTTTTGATGCCTATAAATTAAGGTTGTTCAGTGCTTTCCTTTAGAGGGTACCACTCCCAGCTGGTTGCAGATATACAGGGCTTTATCTGAATGGAGAGAGCTTGGTGTCTACAACCACTAGAAGCATATGTGAGGAAAGAGTAAGGCAGCCTGACTGGCACTCCCAGCTCTGTCAGGTATTTATCTCACTAACCTGGCCACTTAGGGCACACATCCACTCTCTGCTCTATCCATCTCAACTCCACAATGAGAGATCTGCTAATTTCTTCAGAGAACTGTGCTGATATTGAATTCACTCAGGAATAACTGAGTGAAAAGGTAACAAAGTTTGCTGCTGATGAAAAAAAAAATCAAGAAATAAGAATGAGGGTAAACTAGGAACAATTGCTGAGAGGCCTTATAAGATTTGGTGACTGTGCAGCAGGATGGCAGAGGAATCACAGAATCAGCCGGGTTGGGAGAAACTTCCAAGATCAGCCAGTCCAACTGAGCACCCAGCCCTAGCCAAGAAACTACACCATGGCACTAAGTACTTCATCTAGGCTTTGCTTGAACACTTCCAGAGATGGTGACTCCACCACCTCCCTGGGCAGCCCATTCCAATGCCAATCACTCTCTCTGCCAACAACTTCCTCAGAACATCCAGTCTAGACCTCCCCTGGCACAACTTGAGATTATAGAATCATAGAATCAACCAGGTTGGAAGAGACCTCCAAGATCATCCAGGCCAACCTAGCACCCAGCCCTAGCCAGTCAACCAGACCATGGCACTAAGTGCCTCAGCCAGGCTTGGCTTCAACACCTCCAGGGATGGTGCCTCCACCACCTCCCTGGGCAGCCCATTCCAATGCCAATCACTCTCTCTGACAACAACTTCCTCCTAACACCCAGCCTAGACCTCCCCAGCACAACTTGAGACTGTGTCCCCTTGTTCTGTTGCTGGTTGCCTGGGAGAAGAGGCCACCCCCCACCTGGCTACAATGTCTCTTCAGGTGGTTGTAGATAGCAATGAGGTTTGCCCTGAGCCTCCTCTTCTCCAGGCTCCACACCCCCAGCTCCCTCAGCCTCTCTGAGTGAATGACAAGGTAGATGCTAATGTATATGGAGAAAAAAAAAATCTCAACTTTACATAGGAAAAGACAAACTCAAAGCTGGCAAATATCAGCCAGGAATGACACTTTGGCATTAACATTGTTGGTTCCATTTAAAAAATCAACTCAGTAGCAGTTATGATAGCAGACACAAAATAGAAGGAAATAAATATTATCAAGCAGAAGTCAACGCGACAGAAAATGTAATTATGGGACTGTATAAATCTGTCTATGCTGCTTCCACATCTTCAATATAGTGTGCAGTTCTTCTTCCCTCATCTGAGAAAGGCTGCATCAGAAGCAAAAGCATTCAGAGAAAGACAACTACAATGACCACAGATATAGAGCTACAATGACCACAGACATAGAGCAGCTTCCACACAAGACACAATGTCACTATGGTTTCTTTGGTTTGAAAAAAGGTTATCTTACTGTAGGTATGACACTGATCTGTACATCAAAGAACGGCCAGGATAGGCAGGCAGGCATCAATTACACATTGGTTCTTTCAATACCAAAATTAAGGACACATAATGAAGCTAAAAGGAGCCAGCCTTAAAATAAGGTAAAGGAAATTATGATTCTTCGTGCAACAGGCTGTCAGTCTTTGGCATTCTGCACTTTGGCCACAACAACCCCAAGCAGTGCTACAGGCTGGGACAGAGTGGCTGAGAGCAGCCAGACAGAAAGGCACCTGGGGGTACTGGTAGATAGTAGCTGACGATGAGGCAGCAGTGTGCCCAAGTGGCCAAGAGAGCCAATGGCATCCTGGCCTGGATCAGGAGCAGTGTGGCCAGCAGGACAAGGGAGGTTATTCTGCCCCTGTACTCAGCACTGCTCAGGCCACACCTTGAGTGCTGTGTCCAGTTTTGGGCCCCTCAATTTAAGAGAGATGTTGAGGTGCAGGAAGATGTCCAGAGAAGGATGACAAAGCTGGTGAGGGGCCTGGAGCACAAAGCCTATGAGGAGAGGCTGAGGGAGCTGGGGGTGTGCAGCCTGGAGAAGAGGAGGCTCAGGGCAGAGCTCATTGCTGTCTACAACTACCTGAAGGGAAGCTGTAGCCAGGTGGGGTTGGTCTCTTCTCCCAGGCAACCAGCAACAGAAGAAGGGGACACAGTCTCAAGTTGTGCCAGGGGAGGTCTAGGCTGGATGTTAGGAGGAAGTTATTGTCAGAGAGAGTGATTGGCATTGGAATGGGCTGCCCAGGGAGGTGGTGGAGTCACTGTGCCTGGAGGCATTCAAGCAAAGCCTGGCTGAGGCACTCAGTGCCATGGTGTGGTTGACTGGCTAGGGCTGGGTGCTAGGTTGGCCTGGATGATCTTGGAGGTCTCTTCCAACCTGCTTGATTCTATGTCTTGCCAAATCATGTTATTGTTGCAAGCCATTTAGAGAGGTCGAAGAGAAGACAAGACACTTACTTGGAACAGAAATCTACTGAGAAGAAAAAGGATGTCCAAAACCAAACCCAAAGCCTGGTGGAAAGTCTTGCATGTGCCTGTCTTTGTCTTTCAAACATCTGCTAGTGGCTGCCATTGGCAGAGGGTACTCAGCCAGGCAACTTCTGTTCTCAACCGACGCTGCTGTGCTTTCTTGCATCTCTGCCCTTTTGTCCTGAACTCTTTGCTGGCTGACTCAGGATACTCTGGCTGTTTGCTTTTGGATGGCTCAAATGTCCTATTTTTACACACACCACTGAAGAAAAGTTGAAATTATTTCAAAAGCTCATCTTCCCCACTGTGAGGACTGCAGCACAGGTCCAGGAGGGATTTTACCTCATGCTTGGAATGTCTGGCAAACCATTTTGTACAGAGCTGGTGATAATGAATCCAGCAGCTCATCTTTCTGAGAAACAGGTCACTATTCCTTTGTCCACTAGGAAATTCATGGATAAAAGAGAAAGAGAACCAAAGTCCAAACTGAAAGGATTCCTACTTAGATGTGAAACCTGTGTCAATAAACTTGAAATCTTTTAACTCTTCCACTGTGTGCATCTATAAAGAGGTTTTATCTAACCCCCAAGTAGAGAGTTCTTGAAAATTCTGCTTCCTGATGCAGTCTTCACCCAGTGAGGAAGCTGGACAACCACAGGCATTCAAGGCTAAATAAAAGCTAAAATGACAGAGCAGAGGCAATGCCAGTTCTCCAACTTTTCCTCTGAGGGTGAAATGGCTGCTGTTGGAAAGAAATTAATGACAGAACAGCAAAGAGACAACTTTTGGCAGGGTTCTGCAATGCAAAATTAAAATGGAAGTGTTAGCAGAACTGCACCTGGGTAGCAGTGTATCAGGATACATCAAATAAAATATGCCTTACCTTCTCTCCTTCAAGCTCTGGCTGTTCCTGCCCTGACAGAGAATTAAGTGAGACATTTCTACCTGCTGACTTATTTATTCCTGAAACACTCTTGCTATGGTCTTTGAAATGTTGTTCACAGTTTTAGCCATTTGCTGACTTAAATTCAGTGAGAATCCTGCAAAAACATTCAGAATCAAATGGCCATAATATGTTTTGCAGACACATGAAATACCCTCAGGAGGGAGTTAATGGGAAAGAACATAATAAGGTTTTCTGAGGAGAGTGAGATGTGTCTATCTTTTATCTCAGCAGATTTTAACTAACTCCCTGAAGGTTGCTTTTTTTTTTTCATGTGGGAAAAGCCTTTTTTTCTGTTTAAATGAAAGTCTAGCTGAATTTAAAAAGACTTTCTAATTTTCATAGAATCATAGAATCAAGCAGGTTGGAAGAGACTTCCAAGCTCAGCCAGTCCAACTGAGTACCCAGCCCTAGCCAAGCAACTACACCATGGCACTAAGTGCCTCAGCCAGGCTTTGCTTCAACACCTCCAGGGATGGTGACTCCACCACCTCCCTGGGCAGCCCATTCCAATGCCAATCACTCTCTCTGACAACAACTTCCTCCTAACATCCAGCCTAGACCTACCCAGGCACAACTTGAGACTGTGTCCCCTTGTTCTGTTGCTGGTTGCCTGGCAGATGAGACTAACCCCCACCTGGCTACATCCTCCCTTCAGGTAGTTGTAGACAACAATAAGCTTCCTCCAAGAAGAGTGCCAATAGATTTGTTCCATGCTGTTTTGGATTGGTTTTGGTTGTTCTTTTGTCTTTTGACCCAGCAGGGGCTCTCTAGAATAATAGCTAATAATAGATAATATAATAGATAATCTTCATAAGCAGAAACTAATACAGAGTAGTGAGAGTAGAGCCTTTGGATTTTGAGCAAAAAAATAAGATGGGCTTCCTTTTAGGTCTGTTTCTGCAACACTACCTGTGTAGTTAGGCCTCCCTAAGGACTTGATTCAACTCCCAGTGAAATGACTAGAAGACATCTCCAGATCAAGAATCTCAGGAAAGGCAGTATCACATTTGCAAACATAATGGACACTGGAATAGGCTGCCTGGGGAGGTGGTGGAGTTGCCGTCCCTGGAGCTGTTCAAGGCAAGGTCGGATGTGGCACTTGGTGCCATGGTCTAGCCTTGTGCTCTGTGGTAAAGGGTTGGACTTGATGATCTGTGAGGTCTCTTCCAACCCTGATGATACTGTGATACTACTGTGATGAGTCCAACACGGTCTCTTTCCAACCTGAGAGAGATGCTAGGAGCTCATAATGCTGTTTCACAGTGAACCAAGACCACCCTTATCAGGGGAACTATGGTTTCAGACTGGCTTAGATCTTTTATCAATCCTCTGAAGATGTTAGAAAAATCAATCTGATAACTTTCTTCTCCCTTTTTACTGGTGACAAAGACATGTGCAGGTGTGAGACCGCAGGGATCCAAAGCACTTCACCAAAGGTGAGTTAACGCTGGACTGGATGATCTTGGAGGTCTCTTCCAACCTGGTTGATTCTATGATTCAACTAAAATGTGGTCACAAAGGACTCACACTGTGCAGAGTCACTGGGTGGTTTTGCATAAGACAACCTCATTTGTAGGATTCACTGCTGAAACCTTCTCTCTCTATCTCATATCTTGCATTTTTGGTGAGTCTTTTCACATATGTGTCAATAACTTGGGCTTAAAAATTAAATCAGGAGAAATGCAGGACTCCTGGGAGTACTGCCTGTCTGTTCTGCTTCCTCTACTCACAGTGCATCAAATCAGCTCTGCTGCTCATGGCTGTCACCAGACAAGTGGCAAGCTGAAGTTTAGGTTTAGGTTACATAGGTTTAGGTTTATGCCCCAAATGACAGAACTACAGAATTAACCAGGTTGGAAAAGACCTCTAGGATCATCAAGTCCAACCTGTCACCTAACCCTTCTAATTAACTAACCCATGGCACTAAGTGCCTCTTCCAGCCTCCTCTTAAACATCTCCAGGGATGGGGACTCCATCATTTCCCTGGGCAGCCCATTCCAATGCCAAACACTCTTGCTGTGTAGAACTTCTTCCCAACATCCAGCCTGAACCTGCCCTGTCACAGCTTGAGGCTGTGTTCCCTTGTTCTGTCCCTGGGTGCCTGGAGGAAAAGACCAACTTCACCTGGCTACAATCTCCCTTCAGTTGGCCCATATAAGAAATAGTGTGGCCAGCAAGAGCAGTGTGATGGTTTAGGTGTTCTCTGCCCCCCCACACTTTGGAAATCACCCAGACTAGACTCAGCCAGCTCTGGAAATATGAATGAAGCTTATCCCTACAGCTTAGCTCAATGCACAAGCAGATAGCTACAGTATATACAGTTATAGACAGAAATAGACAACATAAAAGGTAATACAGAAACACAGCAGCCCTCCCAGAAACCTGAGTCCACAGGAGGGTGCTCTTCACCTTCCCCCTACTCCTCTCAACCTTACTCCAGTCCCAAGGAAGAATGGAGGTTCGGCCAGGGGGTTAGGAAGCAAAGTGGATTAGCCCAAAACGGAGGGTGAGGTTAGAGAGTAAGATGCAGCTCAGACAGCAGCCCAGTTACTTGTGTTGAAAGAATAGTGTGACAAACTTCTCCTTCTATAGCTCCCTGTGAAAAGAGGTTGCAGCCAAGTGGAGGGGAGTTCATCTCTTCTCCCAGATAATAGCACAAGAGGAAAGGGCCTCAAGTTGCACCAGGAGATGTTTAGGTTGGATATTGGGGGAAACCAGTGGATGTTGTCTGCCTTAACCTAAGCAAGGTCTTTGATGCCATCTCCCACGACATTTTAGTGAGCAAGCTGAGGAAGTGTGGGATGGAAGAGCAGACAGTGAAGTGGGTTAGGAACTGGTTGCAAGAGAGAGTTCAGAGGGTGGTGATCAATGGTGCCAGGTCCAGCTGGAGAGCTGTGACCAGTGGTGTCCCCCAGGGATCAGTGCTGGGGCCAGTCCTGTTCAACAACTTCATCAGTGACACTGATGAGGGCACAGACAGACAGACAGAGTCTGCTCAGCAAGTTTGCTGATGACACCAAGCTGGGAGGCTTGGCTGAGACAGCTGCAGGCTGTGCTGCCATCCAGAGAGACCTGGGCAGACTGAGAGCTGGGCACAGAGGAACCAGATGAGGTTCAACAAGGACAAGTGCAGAGTCCTGCAGCTGGGCAGGAATAAACTGCAGCAGTACAGGCTGGGAGGTGATCTGCTGGAGAGCAGCCCTGTGGAGAGGGAGCTGGGGGTGCTTAGTCTGGAGAAGAGAAGACTGAGAGGGGATTTGATAAATGTTTCTAAGTATCTGAGGGCTGCCAGGAGCAGGGGACAGGCTCTGCTCACTGCTCCCTGGGATAGGACAAGCAGCAATGGGTGTAAGTTGCAGCAAAAGAGGTTCCACCTCCACACAAGGAGGAACTTCTTTCCTGTAAGGGTCACAGAGCACTGGAACAAGCTCCCCAGAGAGGTTGTGGAGTCTCCTTCTCTGGAGCCTTTCAAGGCCTGTCTGGATGTGTTCCTGTGTGATCTGTGTTAGATAGGATTGTCCTGCTCTGGCAGGAGGGTTGGACTCAATGATCTCCTTGGGTCCCTTCCATCCCCTAACATCCTGTGAGCCTGTGAAATGCATTCACTGTAAGAGTGGTTAAGCCCTGGAACAGCCTACCCAAGGAAATCACCTTTCCTGGAATTGTTCAAATGTGGAGTTTAGGCACATGGTTTAGTGGTGGGCTTGGCAGTGGTAGGTTAATCCTTGAACTCAATCTTGGAGGCCTTTCCCAACCTTGATGGTTCTATGAACCCAACTAACTGCCTGGACATGCACTGTAGCTGCAAGCAGAGAATTTATACCAATAGCTTACAATGTAAGTTAAAGCAGAGCTTGTTCCTAATGTCTTTGTTTTATGGCTGCTTTGACCAAGGAATTTAATGGTCCTGTAGTTGGCTCCTCTGTCAACCTCTCAATCCTATCTCTTTGCCTTTTCTTAAGCAAACATAGCACTATTTTGACAGCTGTTGAAAACTACAAGGTGCTGAGAAGGAAAGAGAAACACCAGACCCACTCTAACTACCCCATCTGCTTCCTGCAAGCAAGGCAAACAAGAAGCACCTACTACATTTTCAGCCAGGGAATATTTATCACTTGCTCAATGCTATCATACAGGCAGGTGAAAGCTTTCCTGCATTTAAAGGTGCTGTATAATCATTCCCAGCGTATAGTGGTGTTGGATGCCAAAGAAGTGCAATGCTGGGCCCCAGGCTTGCATATCAAGGAATCTGCTACCTTCATAAAGCTCAGACACAGCTCTTCAGATTTCACTTTACACTGATAAATCAACATTTCTCTCTTTTTACTCTAATGATTCACAAGAGTTGAGTTTTTCCTCACTCTGTGCTGGATCAAGAACTGGATGGACGGCAGAGCCCAGAGAGTGGTGGTGAATGGTGCCACATCCAGTTGGCAGCTGGGTAGCTCCAAGCTGCATTCCCTCTCTCTCTAGCCTCTTTGACTGATCCACTTTGCTTCCTAACCCCCTGGCTGAACCTCCATTCTTCCTTGGGACTGGGGTAAGGTTGAGAGGGGTAGGGGGAAGGTGAAGAGGCAGTTGAGAGCCCCTCCTGGGGACTCAGGTTTCTGGGAGGGCTGTTGTGTTTCTGTATTACCTTTTACCTTGTCTATTTCTGTCTATAACTGTATATACTGAAAATATCTACTTGTCTGCTTAGCTAAGCTGTAAATATAAGCTTAATTCAAGTTTCCATAGCCATCTGAGCCTAGTCTGGGTGATTTCCATAGTGTGGGGGGGCAGGGAACATCCAAACCATCACACAATTCCATTTTGATATAGGGCATGGATGATAGGACAGGGGCAATGGTTTTTAACTGCAGCAGGGTAGATTCAGGTTGGACATAAGGAGGAAGTTCTTTACAAAACACAAATACTGCAATGGGTTGCCCAGAGATGTGTTTCAGGCCCAATCCCTGGAGGCATTCCTGGTCAAACTTGATAGGACCCTGAGTAACCTGATCTAGTTGGAGATGTCCCTACTCAGTGCAGAGGGCTGGACAAGATGACATTGAAGGGACTCTTCCAACCCAATGCATTCCGTGGTTCTGTGCCTCTTTAATCATAGAATCAACCAGGTTGGAAGAGACCTCCAAGATCATCCACTCCAACCTAGCACCCAGCCCTAGCCAGTCAACCAGACCATGGCACTAAGTGCCTCAGCCAGGCTTTTCTTGAAGACCCCCAGGGACGGTGCCTCCACCACCTCCCTGGGCAGCCCATTCCAATGCCAATCACTCTCTCTGGGAAGAACTTCTTCCTAACATCCAGCCTATACCTACCCTGGCACAACTTGAGACTGTGTCCCCTTGTTCTATTGCTGGTTACCTGGGAGAAGAGGCCACCCCCCACCTGGCTACAATGCCCTTTCAGGTAGTTGTAGACAGTAATAAGATCACCTCTGAGCCTCCTCTTTGTAATTTTAAATTACAAATCAAGTCTGAACCCAAGTTTAAGGACTCTCAGATCTTGTGTTTGATTTCGGCATATTCATAGCTTTAAATAAAAGCAACAACAACAACTGCTCTCTTTTAGCAAAAAAAACATTCCAGACCTGTTTCAAAGAAAGAAAAGAAACTAATTATTGTAGTTAATAACTAATGATTTCTGCTGGGCACAGGGACTGCTAAAGTAATTGCATTTAATTTCATTGCAGAGGCAAAGGAGAAGTAATGCAGGTAGGAAGGGTCTATAAATATCTGTCTTTGGCAATCATGTTCAGCATATTCAATGCAGCACTAAATTGCATTAATGAATGTAATGTGTGAAGCAATTGAGATCATTCTCTGGTGTGTGGGCCTCGTTTGCAGTGTTAGATTCTCTTTAGAAGAGCACCACGTTTCTGACAGCAAAAAGTAACCTGGAAAGGAGCAAAGCATGGTGGAAAGGTGGTTTCATTATTAATTGTATGTTGCTTGTCACATTAGGAACTCTCTGGCTGAACACTTTACACCCAAACACAGGGGACAAGACCCTTTTCAGTGCAGGTATCTCCAAGTTTGTCCCACAAGGAGAGGAAAAAACATCAGTAAATGATACAGAAAAAGGAATGATATACAAAAGGCAGATGTCATGAGCAGCTTGAGAGCCTTTAAGTGAGGCAGGACCACCTAAATCCTTGGGGAGCATCTATCCATAGGCTGGAGATTATGGCACTGCAGCAAGCTCTGCTGTTCAGAGCAAAGTCCCTTCCCACAGTCAACTAACCCTGAAGGGAAACGTGGAGAAGCTCTGCAGAGTCAGGCCACAGTGTCCAAAGGAAAGTTTACTCTCATTAGACGGGAAGAGATCTAGAATCATAGAACAGTCTAGGTTGGAAAGGACCTCAAGGATCATCCAACTCCCTGCCATAGGCAGGGATACTTCCCACTAGAGGTGATGATGATTAAACCTCTGCTGATGTTTATTATTGGTGTTTAACATGAAATTTCCTTCTAGCATGGAAGAAAATCAATTCAAAAGCAATATCAAAACCCTCTCACAGAACATAGGATCATTAAGATGTCCAGCTTGAAGATGAGACAACTGAGAAAGATAAAGGTGAAGTCACTCACCTACAAACATGGAAGGAAAGGGCAGCTGAAATGGGGACCAAGCTCATATTCCATGATTCACTCTGTGCTTAGTCAAGAACTGGCTGAATGGCAGAGCCCATAGAGGAGTGGTGAAAGGTGCCACATCCAGTTGGCAGCTGGCACTAGTGGTGTGCCCCAAGGATCAGTGCTGGGCCCAGTCCTGTTCAATATCTTTATTGATGATCTGGACGAGGGGTTTGAGTCCTGCATCAGTAAGTTTGCAGGTGACACCAAGCTGGGAGCAGGTGTGGATCTGTTGGAAGGTAGGAGAGCCCTGCAGAGGGACCTGGACAGGCTGGATGGGTGGGCAGAGGCCAATGGGATGAGATTGAACAAGGCCAAGTGCAGGGTTCTGCACTTTGGTCACAACAACCCCAAGCAGCACTACAGGCTGGGGACTGAGTGGCTGAGAGCAGCCAGGAAGAAAGGGACCTGGGGGTGCTGTTAGAGAGTAGCTGAAGATGAGCCAGCAGTGTGCCCAGGTGGCCAGGAGAGCCAATGGCATCCTGGCCTGCATCAGGAGCAGTGTGGCCAGCAGGACAAGGGAGGTTATTCTGCCCCTGTACTCAGCACTGCTCAGGCCACGCCTTGAGTGCTGTGTCCAGTTCTGGGCTTCTCAATTCAAGAGAGATGTTGAGGTGCTGGAAGGTGTCCAGAGAAGGGCAACAAAGCTGGTGAGGGGCCTGGAGCACAAATCCTATGAGGAGAGGTTGAGGGAGAGCTGGGGGTCTGCAACCTGGAGAAGAGGAGACTCAGGGCAGAGCTCATTGCTGTCTACAACTACCTGAAGGGAGGCTGTAGCCAGGTGGGGGTTGGCCTCTTCTCCCAAGCAACCAGCAACAGAACAAGGGGACACAGTCTCAAGTTGTGGCAGGGGAGGTCTAGGCTGGATGTTAGGAGGAAGTTGTTGGCAGAGAGAGTGATTGGCATTGGAATGGGCTGCCCAGGGAGGTGGTGGTGGCACTATCCCTGGAGGTGTTGAAGCAAAGCCTGGATGAGGCACTTAGTGCCATGGTCTGGTTGATTGGCTATGGCTGGGTGCTAGGTTGGACTGGCTGATCTTGGAGGTCTCTTCCAACCTGGTAGATTCTATGATTGATGGGACATGTTTATCCCAATACCTCCTGTTTTTCTCCAAAGAGGAATGTACTGAAGCTGTTATATCAGATTCATAACTCCAGAAAACTTCTTTTGTGAACAGTTTTGCCATGAGTTCTGAGAATTATTAGAACAGGGAATATTCACAGTGGCTTTGTAAATTTGTGCTGAGATCAGAAGTTTGACACTTAGGTCCAAAGCGCTTCCAAAGAACAAGCTCCCAGGTAGCAGTGAACTGAGCACTTGCACAAAGCAAAAGAGATTAATGGCTACTAATTGTCCAGAGCACAGGAGGAGGAATCAGAAATTACCCCAGAGTATTTTCCAGACAATCATGTTTGGAAAGGAGTAGCCAAGTATTACACAAGTCATGCTGAACCCAATGCCACTCCAACAGCAATGCACTCTCTGTCCCTTTTACAGCAATGATCAAATTGTTTCAAATTGATCAGTGAGCAAAATATCCAAATTGCTGTATTTACAAAGCACTCACCAGCCATTTCTCAAGGAAACTTGACAAAAGCAGTAACTAAAAACAGTGCTATCATGGATCACATAACTCTGAAACTGTTTTATCTATCAAGCCATGAAATTAGAGGCAGAGCAGGAGAGAGACTTACATAAATCCCTTCATACAGCATAGTCCAAAGCATGAGAGAAGAATGTCAGCACTTGTCAAATTAGATATCAGAGATGAGAGAAACTGGCCACAGATAAAAGAGAAGCAGACAACTGTACTCATTAACATAGAAAGTGACCAGTGCCTTTTCACAGTATCACCAAGGTTGGAAGAGACCTCACAGATCATCAAGTCCAACCCTTTACCACAGAGCTCAAGGCCAGACCATGGCACCAAGTGCCACGTCCAGTCCTGCCTTGAACAGCTCCAGGGACGGCGACTCCACCACCTCCCCGGGCAGCCCATTCCAGTGTCCAATGACTCTCTCAGGGAAGAACTTTCTCCTCACCTCCAGCCTAAATCTCCCCTGGCACAGCTTGAGGCTGTGTCCTCTTGTTCTGGTGCTGGCCACCTGAGAGAAGAGAGCAACCTCCTCCTGGCCACAACCTCCCCTCAGGTAGCTGTAGACAGCAATAAGGTCTCCCCTGAGCCTCCTCTTCTCCAGGCTAACCAATCCCAGCTCCCTCAGCCTCTCCTCATAGGGCTGTGCTCAAGGCCTCTCCCCAGCCTCGTCGCCCTTCTCTGGACACGCTCAAGCATCTCAATGTGCCTCCTAAACTGGGGGGCCCAGAACTGAACACAGGACTCAAGGTGTGGTCTAACCAGTGCAGAGTACAGGGGCAGAATGACCTCCCTGCTCCTGCTGGCCACACCATTCCTGATGCAGGCCAGGATGCCACTGGCTTTCTTGGCCACCTGGGCACACTGCTGGCTCATGTTCAGGCAGGTATCAATCAGCACTCCCAGATCCCTCTCTGTTTGACTGCTCTCCAGCCACTCCAACCCCAGCATGGGGTTGTTGTGGCCAAAGTGCAGCACCCTGCACTTGGAGCTATTGAACCCCATCCCCTTGGACTCTGCCCATCTGTCCACGTGGTCAAGGTCCCGCTGCAGAGCCCTTCTGCCTTCCAACTCAGTCACATCTGCCCCCAGCTTAGTGTCATCTTGATGATGACTTGGTGATCTATGAGGTCTCTTCCAACCTTGGTGATACTTGATACTGTATTTTTTTTCTCTCTTATGAACAGAAAATCCAAACAGTGTGATTTGTCAAGTGGTACAAATCAGCTACTTAATTCTTCTCAGGTAGCTTCTTGGCCATTAAAAATGAATATTCAAAACCCAAGAGAATTTATGTTTGCTGGGGAAGGACTTATCACAAGTGCAGTATATCCCAAACACTGATGTTTAACCTGCTCCAGAAAACTGAAGTGATGTTGTCATGTCCATAAGCAAGACAGGGCATATGCACCAAAAGAAATCCCAGCACTTGGCCCAGGTCACCCAGCACATCATTTATCACAGCTAGGAAAACCAAGTCCTGCATCTTCAAGTATTCTGTTCATTTTCAAGGGAATGTGATTTTAGTTCATTCCATGCACTACTGAATATGGGAGGAATGATTTATTAAAAAGGAAAAACAAAAAAAATGTGAAGGAGATATCCCCTAGCAGCAACTACCACCTGCACTCTGCTGGCACAGTCCATGGAAGTCACTCATCCCCTCTTTCAAAGCTCATGCCACTCACTCTCACCTTCCTGTCCACCTCTCAGAACACCACTCGCCATGCTCCTGTCTTTGAACTCTTATTTTCTCTTCTTTCCATGACTGTGGTCTCTGTCATACCTTTAAACACCTCCTTGGTCACTTCAAGTGCAGCTATTAGCTCTATCACACTCCTATTGTTTTCATGGCATCATAGAATCAACTGAACAGCACAATGGCCATTAAAAACCATCTCCCAAAGTCCACCGTGTCCACATGTTTCTTGAACACCCAGGAATGGTGACTGCACCATCCTCCTCCTTGGGCAGCCTCTTCCAATGCCTGACCACTATATCCATAAAGAAGTCATTCCTAATATCCAATCTAAAACTTGTGCTAGTTTGAAGCCAGGTAGAATGTTTTGCTGAGAAGCACTAGCTTACAGTGTGATGCCTACTTCACTCACAGGCTTGCTGAGAGGTATAAGAACAAGAATCAAAACAGAGGTAAAGCACTTCTGCTTGGGAGCTCTGAGTTGCATTTTTCCCTCTAGCCTCTCTGCCATCTCTCTGATTAATCCTCTTTGCTTCCTAACCCCCTGGCTGAACCTCCATTCTTCCTTGGGACTGGGGTAAGGTTGAGAAGGGTGGGAGAAGGTGGAAGGGCAGTTGGGAGCCCCTCCTGGGGACTCAGGTTTCTGGGAGGGCTGTTGTGTTTCTGGAATCCCTTTTACCTAGTATATTTCTGTCTATAACTGTATATACTGTAAATCTCTGCTTGTATATTGTGCTAGCTGCAAATATAAGCTTCATTCAATTTCCATAGCTGGCTGAGTCTAGTCTGGGTGATTTCCAAAGTGGGAGGGGGCAGGGAACACCCAAACCACTGCAAAGCTCCCCTGATGCAATTTTGGGCTGTGATAGGAATAGCATCACCTATATAAATGCACTCTTGTACCACAAGAACCATGTTAGTGTCTTGAATAATGCACTCATTTAAGCAATTAATGATATAAAAGCTGCTGACAATGCTCAATGCAAACATGGGTTTAGCTCCACCAAGACATCTTATACTCTTTATATGCTTTATAGTGTAACAATACTCTTTCTTATCATCTTATGGTACCAATCTCAAACTGGTCATTGGAAGAAAAATCAAACAGCTGAGTACTTTCATAACTGGGGTGAGTAAAACACACAAACAATTCACCAAAATCAAAATGACAGAATTACAGCATCACAGAACATTAGAGGTTAGAAGGGACCTCCAGAGATCATTGAGTCCAACTCCCCTGACAAAAGCAGGATTAACCTATAGTAGTTGGCACAGGAATGCATCCAGGAAGGTTTTGAAAGTCTCCAGAGGAGGAGACTCCACAGCCTCTCTGGGCAGCCTGCTCCAGTGCTCCATTACCCTCGTTTTAAAGAGGTTTCTTCTCATGCTGAAGTGAAATCTTCTATGGTCAAGCTTGTACCCATTGCTCCTTGCCTTATTGCTGTGATCCATCAAAAAGAAATTGGCCACATCCACTTGGCACCCACCCCTCAGATATTTAGAGACATTGAAATCTCCTTTCAGTCTTCTCCAGACTGAACAGTTTCAGGTCTCTCTCTACATAAGGGAGATGCTCAAGTCCCCCAGTGAAAGAGCTCAAATCATCAAGTCCTGCTGAACATTTGCACAAGTAAAGCAATTAGACACCTGCATTGACTAACCAAATCTCTGGCACCAAAGATAAATACATTTTCTTCCAGTTCTAAATGCTTTGGGTTACACCTGGAAAAACTGAGAGTGGAATGCCCTTGAAGTAAAATGTCAGAGACTCATCCCTCAAATTCCAAACACAGTTCTTATTTCAGAGGAAAAGTCACAGAGTTGCCACCTATAGATAGCTAATTATTCTTAGAAATAACTTTGACAGTGCACTCTGTGGTCTGCAAGTCAAAATGAGAAAAGCTACTTCAAATTTAAGGGAGACAAGATCATAAGAGCTTATGCAGTGCTAGCTTCAGGATTCTGCTTCAAAAGATTTTGCTGTTTGAGACAAACTCTAGCAACTATTATACTTTCCATAGGAACCACATTCATAATGCATTCACAATCTTGTGGAGCTGAGCCATGTACCACAAGCAGAAGAGAGGCATGGTCTTGATCTCAGAATTTCTTGGGACACTGACCTGCTGCCAGCAGGTAGTTTCCTTTCCTGTCTGCTCAGAGCAGATTTTAAACTTCTTCCCTGATGCACTTGGTTTGGATTCAGCTGTCTTGGTTCAAGCTTCTTGTCAGCTCAAGCTGAAACAAGTTTGGACCATAAGCCTCTTACAGATTGACAGAATGCATCAGGTTGAAAGGGACCCTCAAAGGTCATTTTGTCCAACCCCCCTGCAGTGAGAAGAGATACTTCCAACTAGATAAGGCTGCTGAGGGCCACATAAAGTCTGATCTTGTAGAATCATAGAATCAAACAGGTTGGAAGAGACCTCCAAGATCAGCCAGGCCAACCTAGCACCCAGTCCTAGCCAAGCAACCAGACCATGGCACTAAGTGCCTCAGCCAGGCTTTGCTTGAACACCTCCAGGGACAGTGACTCCACCACCTCCCTGGGCAGCCCATTCCAATGCCAATCACTCTCTCTGGGAAGAACTTCCTCCTAACATCCAACCAAGACCTCCCCTGGCACAACTTGAGACTGTGTCCCCTTCTTCTGTTGCTGGTTGCCTGGCAGAAGAGACCAACCCCCACTGGCTACAGCCTCCCTTCAGGTAGTTGCAGACAGCAATGAGGTCTGCCCTGAGCCTCCTCTTCTCCAGGCTGCACACCCCCAGCTCCCTCAGCCTCTCCTCATAGGCTTTGTACTCCAGGCCCCTCACAAGCCTTGTTGCCCTTCTCTGGACACATTTCAGTATCTTAACATCTCTCTTGAATTGAGAAGCCCAGAACTGGACACAGCACTCAAGGTGTGGCCTGACCAGTGCTGAGTACAGGGGCAGAGTAACCTCCCTTGTCCTGCTTGAGTGTCTTGAATGTCTCACCATCCCAAAGAGCAATATGCTGCACTTCACTGACACATTGCTTAGAAAAAACATACTATATTTCCCATAATGACCAATAAAGTGCATTTTTTATCTGCTAGACATTATACTGAAGCACAGGAAACATCAGATCTGGAAAAGATAGCAAGCCAGCTCAGCCACTGCCCAAGAAAAACATCACACATTACTCATCATCTTATATTTTCAGTAGCCTCAAAATGCTCCCTGACCACAATTCTCCAAGGATACTGCTACAGATGAATTTCCAGAATGCACACTGGAGACAAGGAAGGCACACTGCAAACACATGTGTTATTTTTACTGTCAGAACTGACAAAACCTCACTGCTAGCTTTAGAATAGCCTGTTAAAGCCATCAAACCAAAATGATGGGGGAAGAGCTGTGTGGCAGTGCTTTGGCTCTAAGTTCACAGTATGGAATATACAAGAGTGCATCGCACAGCTCTGGTTTCAAAGCTCACTGCAGAGTAACACCCTACCGAGTTATCTGCCAAGCTGCATACTCTTCTTTTATAGCTACCCTGAAGAGCTTTAGCATGTTCTAGAATGTTGAAACTGTGTATGGGCCTGCTCATGAGAAGATGAGAAGGACAACGAGGCTGGTGAGAGGCCTTGAGCACAGCCCTATGAGGAGAGGCTGAGGGAGCTGGGATTGGTTAGCCTGGAGAAGAGGAGGCTCAGAGGAGACCTTATTGCTGTCTACAACTACCTGAGGGGAGGCTGTATAGAATCATAGAATCAAGCAGGTTGGAAGAGACCTCCAAGATCATCCAGTCCAACCTAGCACCCAGCCCTAGCCAGTCAACCAGACCATGGCACTAAGTGCCTCAGCCAGGCTTGGCTTCAACACCTCCAGGGATGGTGCCTCCACCACCTCCCTGGGCAGCCCATTCCAATGCCAATCACTCTCTCTGGCAAGAACTTTCTCCTAACATCCAGCCTAGACCTCCCCTAATTGCACAACTTGAGTCTGTGTCCCCTTGTTCTGTTGCTGGTTGCCTGGGAGAAGAGGCCAACCCCACCTGGCTACAGCCTCCCTTCAGGTAGTTGTAGACAGCACCAGAACAAGAGGACACAGCCTCAAGCTATGCCAGGGGAAATTTAGGCTGGAGGTGAGGAGAAAGTTCTTCCCTGAGAGAGTCATTGGGCACTGGAATGGGCTGCCCGGGGAGGTGGTGGAGTCGCCGTCCCTGGAGCTGTTCAAGGCAGGACTGGACGTGGCACTTGGTGCCATGGTCTGGCCTTGAGCTCTGTGGTAAAGGGTTGGACTTGATGATCTATGAGGTCTCTTCCAACCTTGGTGATACTGTGAAGATTGGCAAACAAATGCAAAGAGTTTGGGCAAACAGACTCTTTATCTGGCAGGATGTTGTCTTCGTAAAAGCACAGAGACCCAGTCCTGACTTTTCCATGTGTTTCATAGATTGAAGACATCTGCTACTCTGCTGCTGCTGCTGCACACAAAGAGCCACTGCATCTGCTGTTTCTGATGGCTTAAAGCTATGGCCTTTCTCCACTGTTCAGGTAAAATATGCAACACAAGTCATAAAACGAGATACATTGGATTCTTTGTAGTTTATCCCACGGTGCCACTGTCTGCCACAGGGTTTCCTGCTCACACAACAGCCAGCAAAATGATTCTCCAGTTACACGTGGTGTGGTCACCTATCCAGCTGCAATGGTTTCACCAGATACTGGTATAAGCACTGCCTGCCAACTGCAAGGCTACCTGCTGTGCTGCCAAAAGCTTTGGCTTGTCCTTCATTACGGAACATAACTGGGTGAAAAAGCACAAAGTCCCAGTGCTGGCAGTGCTGGGGGCAGTTGCTGTTTTGCAAGAAAGGGCACAGATACTGTTGTGGTAGACCTCACAGGCCCAAAATGGGCTTAAACATGTCCTGCCTTGCCTAGGCACGTTTTCTGCTCCACCAGAGAGGCAAGTGTGAGAAATGGGACACAAAAGAACCTGGAGCCACTGAGTCTGGCCTGCCCAGGGTCCTGTGGTGTAAGGCACACACTCTTAGCTTGTGCCTGCCTAGTGCAGGACCTGTGCTCTTCCCAAATTAGGGAAAAGTGAGCCTGTGGCTTAGCCTAACATGGTAAGGTTTGGCTAACTGCCATCCTGATTGGCTGTTCTGTGTCCTAAGGGCAATTAATCTCAGCCCACATTGATAAAAGCAGATGTGCAGGTGAACAACCTGCTTTTGCTTCCCTGCTTTGATTCCCTGCTCTGTGCCTGCTCTCTCTGCTGTGCCCAGCCCTGCTGCTATTGCACACTGCCTTATTGCTGCCTGCTAAACACCACTGCTGCCAGTTACCAGGAGCAGACCCTGGATGCCTGCAGGCAGTCAGCCTGTGTGGCCAGTGTGACATTGTGCTGAGACTGCACCACATCTGCCTCTGCACCTGAAGGTGCTGCCTAGAACCCCTGGACATATATCCAGCAGACAAGGTCAGAGACTGTCTGCGTCCTTTCCCCAGAAGCTGGGAAGATTCAGGCCTCAATGTCCAACAAGACAGAGTCCCCTGAAGGCATTTGGGCACTGTCTGGACTGTGGCTAAGCCCCCATGAGTGGTTAATAATAATCTGTGAGTAAATGCTCAGTGCCTCTTTGTAATTCTCCATTGCCTTCTGCCATAGAGCAGAAAGAGCTCCTTGAGCCCAGCTACTGGGCATGTGGCATAGTGACCACAAGCAGCATCTGACCTCAGGAACCTTCTCTGCCAGTTCAATGAATGTTTCTACATTTTGCTGGTTATTCCTAGACCTAGATATTATCCAGAGAATGTTTCCATGACTGTGTAAGAATCTACATATTATTAAACTGAGTGGTCAGGGGTGGGGAGAGTTCTGAATAGCAACATTAACAGACAGTATTAATTTTGGAATAATATCATCTCACATCAATTAATTTCCACACCACAACAATACACACCCAGCACTGGAAGAATAACAACAAGCCTTGGCCAACCTGCACATGGCTTGAGAGACCCTGACCTTCTGCAGGAAAGCTCATGTCAAGTGTACACAGCAGTGGATGAATCTGTCTAGCAAAATGAGTAGCCCTGCCTTAGGACAGTTAGCCAGACATGACAAATAGCAGCAGGGCCACGTCAGTGAACTCCATCTCTTCTTTATATGAAAAGTTCAAGTCTTACTCCAGGCCATATTCTGATTTTAGGCCTTTTAATTCTTCAGGAGAAGACTGGATGAGGCACTTAGTGCCATGGTCTAGTTGACTGGCTAGGGCTGGGTGCTAGGTTGGACTGGATGATCTTGGAGGTCTCTTCCAACCTGCTTGATCCTATGATATCAAAACACCCACCTAGAGCTTCTGGCCATCATCAAAAATGAGAGGAAATAAAATTAGACTGCAGATATGAATATTTCAGAAGTTCAACTAGAGCAAGTGTATCTGGGAATAGGATAGGCAGAGAGGGAGGATTATGATTCTTATGATTATTTGCCTACTTCCAGTGATCACCTGAAAAAAAATCAGGTCTCTGAACTGTCTCATGCCAAATATTGCAAATCACAACTTTGAAAATCTTGACCTAAAAAGCAAATGTGTATTTTTAAATAATTAATAGCATTCTCTGAATGGAATTTTCCAGCCCCAAATGAGATGTGCAGGCGAGTTCCCCTGAGAACAGGTATTTAGAATGGAAACATTGACACAACTGAAATAACACTGCGCTGAGGAGCAATAAAGCTTAGCACATGCTCAGTCATTTCATTCTTCTTATCAAATTGAACCTGGTCCCACCAAACCATCCTGACACTTCTCTTGTTTGCTTGACCTCAGTTTAAACATTTCTACAGCATACAAAAGAAAACAACAACAAAAAAATGTCAGCCCAAGTGCTTTCAAAGTCTAGTACTAGTAAAAGTCACAACTTTTACTAGTACTGAGTTGGAAGGCAGAAGGGCTCTGCAGCGGGACCTTGACCGCCTGGACAGATGGGCAGAGTCCAAGGGGATGGGGTTCAATAGCTCCAAGTGCAGGGTGCTGCACTTTGGCCACAACAACCCCATGCAGAGATACAGGCTGGGGTCGGAGTGGCTGAGAGCAGCCAGACAGAGAGGGATCTGGGGGTGCTGATTGATACCTGCCTGAACATGAGCCAGCAGTGTGCCCCAGGTGGCCAAGAGAGCCAGTGGCATCCTGGCCTGCATCAGGAATGGTGTGGTCAGCAGGAGCAGGGAGGTCATTCTGCCCCTGTACTCTGCACTGTACACACCTTGAGTGCTGTGTTCAGTTCTGGGCCCCCCAGTTTAGGAGGGACATTGAGATGCTTGAGTGTGTCCAGAGAAGGGCAACGAGGCTGGGGAGAGGCCTTGAGCACAGCCCTATGAGGAGAGGCTGAGGGAGCTGGGATTGGTTAGCCTGGAGAAGAGGAGGCTCAGGGGAGACCTTATTGCTGTCTACAGCTACCTGAGGGGTGGTTGTGGCCAGGAGGAGGTTGCTCTCTTCTCTCAGGTGGCCAGCACCAGAACAAGAGGACACAGCCTCAGGCTGCACCAGGGGAGATTTAGGCTGGAGGTGAGGAGAAAGTTCTTCCCTGAGAGAGTCATTGGACACTGGAATGGGCTGCCTGGGGAGGTGGTGGAGTCGCCGTCCCTGGAGCTGTTCAAGGCAGGATTGGACGTGGCACTTGGTGCCATGGTCTGGCCTTGAGCTCTGTGGTAAAGGGTTGGACTTGATGATCTGTGAGGTCTCTTCCAACCCTGATGATACTGTGATACTGTGAACTTGATAAGTACATACAGTGCAGGGCCTGCTCTGATTGCCTCTGCCATAACTTTAGGACAAGGATCTGGAAATCTTCCTTCCAAGCTATCATGGCTGAACAACTTCCAAAGAAAGGAAAGGCTCAGCCCAGCCTGACCACCAGCTGCCCTGCTTTGGCCCTCATATGCTGGCTCATGTGTGTGTTTCTAAAAGACTTAACATCACTCTTTTGGCAAGTGACCTTTAGATACTTAGGGCCCAAACCTGCCTTTTCACATATATGTTTGTAGTATTCAAAGCAACACAAAGGACCTTTTGGAAGGCCTGAAGAGGTCAGACCCAAACCTGAACAGTATCATCACCTTTCTCCAGCTCTACAACTGCCTCCTTAGGATCTGTCCTCCCCTCATGTAAAAGATGGGTAACCTGGACCTTTACTAATTGAGCTTGCTTTTGAAACTGATCTCCTACCTAAATCTTATGCTATCTGGGTCATAGCTGGATTAAAGAGTCCCCAAAAAGACACAGGACAAGCTATAAAATGTATAAACCTACTTTTAGGACTCATTAAATGAGAGAGAATGACAAAGAACCAGAAAAAGATCCCAGGAACAAGCAAACTACAGGGAATCACTGGCCAAATAATGTAATTATTTGGTGTAAGAGAGAGATATGTGAGTGAAGCATAAAAATCCTTGCAAGCAATAGAACGTTTTCATTGATTTCCATAAGATCAGGAGATCATTCTTTGCATCTTGTCATGCCTTGATCTATGAGGTCTCTTCCAATCTTGGTGATACTGTGATGCTGTGTGACTTACACACACATAAAGAGAAGTGGAGCTGGTGAAAAATTTTGGAAAGCTGAAGAGAGATAATTTCTATCATGAAAAAGTCAGGTCTCACAATAGTCTAACCCAAGCCATTAAAAGTATATATGCTCCTGGCATTCAGGAAGCAGAGGAGATAACACCTTACATTAACCATAGTCACAGAATCAGTCAGGGTTGGAAGGGACCACAAGGATCAGCCAGTTCTAAGCTCCCTGCCATGGGCAGGGACACTCTGCTCTAGAGCAGGCTGCCCACAGCCTCATTAAGCCTGACCTTAAACATCTCCAGGGACGGGGCCTCAACCACCTCCCTGGGCAACCCATTCCAGCCTCTCACCACTCTCATGCTCAACAACTTCCTCCTTGCATCCAGCCTGAACCTACCCATCTCCAGCTTTGCTCCATTCCCCCCAGTCCTGTCACTCCCTGATGTCCTAAAAAGTCCCTCCCCAGCTTTTTTGTAGGCCCCCTTCAGATACTGGAAAACCACAAGAAGGTCACCTCAGAACATCCTCTTCTCCAGACTGAACAGCCTCAACTCTTTCAAGTCTGCCCTCATAGGAGAGCTGCTCCAGCCCTCTGATTATCCTCGTGGCCCTTCTCTGGACACCTTCCAGCACCTCAGCATCTCTCTTGAATTGAGGAGCCCAGAACTGGACTTTTAAAAATGAGGGGAACAGCACAGAATAACCAAAGCATGTGTGAATCCTAGATCTACATAGCACCATAGTGACATTTTCAGTCTTGCTCTCTATTTCTTTCTCAATCATTGCAAACATTTGATATGCTTCTTCACCTGCTGCTGAGATACAGGTATCCCCAAATGAGTGTTGAGAGAAGTTTTATACTATGCTACCCTTAATAGAGTTCACCATGGGCAACGGGATAGAAGAAGAATGTTATTAATTCAAGTCTGGATTGTGTCCAGGCAGATATCTTCCTACCTCTCTTTGGTTTGGATTATAAAGACACAATAAATGTACTAACTAGAGCATTCCAAGTGCAACAAGGGAAAATACCAGATGACCCTTCAAACTTTAGAGGACAGAGGGGTGGTATCATCAGCTTTGACTGAAGCAGCTTTAACTTGCACCACTACTGGAAATGGAAGCAAAAAGTATTAGGTAAGGTGGGACCTCATCCTTTGCACTCTGCTGGTTTGTTCTGGCCTCTTCTTCACCATTCTTCATATTTATACCCCTAGTCCCTTATTCTGGACACCAGGGACAAGACACTAACACCTCAGGCAGGGCAGAACAGAAAAGTAGCACACAGGCAGCATATCACAGAATCAAAGACTGTTAGGGGTTGGAAAGGACAGCAAAAGACCATTGAGTCCAACCCCCTTGCCAGAGCAGGATCACCTAGAGTAGGTCACACAGGAACATGTCTCCACTCTCCAGAGAAGGAGACTCCACAATCTCTCTGGACAGCCTGCTCCAATGCTTGTCACCCTCACAGTGAAAATATTTTTCCTTATGCTCATGTGGAACCTTCTGTGATTCAGCTTGCATGCACTGCATAGTCATGGAGGCTCTCCCTGGCAAGTGTAGAGTGCCCATGCCTCCAAGACCCCTGACTGTGCTCTCCTGTGTGAAACAGGGTAGTCATAGGGTGAGAGGGAATGGCTTTGAGCTGGAACAAGGACAAGTGCAGAGTCCTGCGTCTGGGCAGGAATAACCAACTCCACCAGTACAGGCTGGGAGGTGATCTGCTGGAGAGCAGCCCTGTGGGGAGGGACCTGGGGGTCCTGGTGGCTAACAAGTTCCCCATGGCACAGCAATGTGCCCTTGTGGCCAAGAAGGCCAATGGCATCCTGGGGTGTATTAGGAGGAGTGTGTCCAGCAGATCAAGGGAGGTTCTCCTCCCCCTCCACTCTGCCCTGCTGAGACCTCATCTTGAATACTGTGTTCAGCTTTGGGCTCCCCAGCTGAAAACGGACAGGGATGTGCTGGAGAGGACCCAGCAGAGGGCTAGGAGGATGATGAGGGGACAGGAGGGCATGGCTGATGAGGAGAGGCTGAGGGACCTGGGGCTGTTTAGTCTGGAGAAGAGAAGACTTGGAGAGGATTTGATAAATGTTTCTAAGTATCTGAAGCCACAATGACCATTATGGTTTGGGTCTGATTACAACAATAATGATAAACAGTGGTTCCTTGGAACTTTTTGATGATTGACAGAGGCCCATTCGTCCTAAAAAGCCTGTGATATGAGGCAACACTTGACAGATGGACTCTCTTACTTTAACTGAAGTAAGATTTCACTGAAAACAAAAAGGAAATTTTCACTGGATGTTCACCTTCCAACCTCATGTGTGAAATCTTGCAAGAGATGAGGACTGGTATGAGCAGTCCTCCAAGTGAAAATCCACAGCTTCTGATCTTCTTAGTGTGAAACCAAGTCCCTAAATGAGACATAGCTTCCTGGACAGATGAAGTAGCAACATATCCTTTTCAGAAGTTACTTTGCCATTTGAGATTCTAATTCCTGTTGGCTTTTAGTGAGAATTAGCATCAAATTTTCATAAGCACTTAGGAGTTTATGTACCACTTTTGTTAGTCAAATTATTATGAGCTTAAAATGATGTGCAATGCTCTAAGTCTTTTCCCATTTCTAAGAATGGAGCTAAAGGATTCTAAGCTATCTCAACAGCTAGCACACAAGAACCTATCGTGCTAATTAACTCAACCACTCAAAATATTTTGTTTTCTTAATTGCCCTGAATGAATCTGACCATACTGGCCAAGACTTAACAAAGAAATTCACTTTGAAATCAAAATGTGGTGAGACAGATATTCTTTAGAACCCCAATGCTCTCTTTTCCAGCTCCATCATAGAATCAACCAGGTTGGAAGAGAACTCCAGGATCATCCAGTCCAACCTAGCACCCAGCCCTAGCCAGTCAACTACACCATGGCACTAAGTGCCTCAGCCAGGCTTTGCTTCAACACCTCCAGGGACAGTGACTCCACCACCTCCCTGGGCAGCCCATTCCAACGCCAATCACTCTCTCTGCCAACAACTTCCTCCTAACATCCAGCTTATACTTTCCCTGGCACAACTTGAGACTGTGTCCCCTTGTTCTATTGCTGGTTGCCTGAGAGAAGAGACCAACCCCCACTGGCTACAATGTCCCTTCAGGTAGTTGTAGATAGCAATGAGGTCTGCCCTGAGCCTCCTCTTCTGCAGGCTGCACACCCCCAGCTCCCTCAGCCTCTCCTCATAGGGTTTGTGTTCCAGGTCCCTCACCAGCTTTGTCGCCCTTCTCTGGACACCTTCCAGCACCTCAACATCTCTCTTGAATTGGGGTGCCCAGAACTGGACACAGCACTCAAGGTGTGGCCTGACCAGTGTTCCTCCCCATCTATTAGCTCTATACGTTATCCTGGCACTGCTCTCCTAGTGATGGCTTACAAAGCATTTGGTAGCAACAGAAAGAACCCTCAGGGAAACTATTTCCTTTTTGATATCATTGTTTTTCTATGTCATCACTGAAGTATTTCATTAAAACAGAAGAACTCATCTTGGAGAGCCATGAGGAGCACATGGTTCTTGATCCATACTTTAGGTGGCTCACAGAACTGAGATGCCTCAAGCAGATGATGAAATCAAAGTCATAAGTCACATTATGCAGTGTTTATCCCAGGTTTCACCACGGACAAAATGTAATATGTGCCAGGTATTTGCAATTCCCATTTAAGTTACCTGCCCACTCACTAGTATCACAGTATCACCAAGGTTGGAAGAGACCTCATAGATCATTGAGTCCAACCCTTTACCACAGAGCTCAAGGCTAGACCATGGCACCAAGTGATCAGGGGGCAGACCTGAGGTGTACAACTGAACAAACCCTACAAGCTGTGTCTCTTTATCTTAGAGAAGAAGAGATTAAGGGTCAACCTCATTAATCTCTATAACTATGTAAAGAGTGAGTGCCAAGAGGATGGAGTCAGGCTCTGCTTGGTGAAGCCCAGTGACAGGACAAGAGGCAATGGATGGAAGCTGAGGCATAGGAAGTTCCATGTAAACATGAGGAAATGTTTTTGTCATTGTGAGGGTGATAGAACACTGGAACAGGCTGCCAGGGGAGGTTGTGGAATCTGCTTCTCTGGAGATAATCAAAGCCTGCCTGGATGCATTCCTATGTGACCCACTCTAGGTGATCCTGCTCTGGCAGGGGGGGTTAGACTAGATGATTTTTCAAGGTCCTTTCCAACCCCTAACATTCTGTGACTCTGTGAGCCGTGCAAAGAGCTGCAAGCACCCTGGGTAGCAGCATCTCCCTCAGCCACAGCCAAGAACAAACCAAGCTTTTGTGACACAGCAGATTACATCAGTGCCCAGACTGTTTTATGTGGTGATCATTGTATTAAGTTCAAAATACCTCAAGATACAGTTCAGATTAAAATATGCTCCTGCCTTACACTAGCCCTTCTATTGTTCTGACAGAGTAGCAAATTGGGTCAAGGTATAAATAAGCAATAATTAAAAGAAACCTGTCAATAAGAGTATCTTTGTTTTCAGCCCTGCAAAACTGTGTTTCTAGTTCACATGCTGGGAGGGGGGGGAAAAAAGCATCTTCTGGAGCAGATGTAACATACTGATCCTGTTTAAATCAGGGAATTTAAAGCTTTTGGGTTATCAGTACAGCAAACAGCTGTGCCTCTCAAGCCTTTAATCTTACTGCAGATCTGTTTTCTATCACTAAATTTCTCTACATCATGATTTTCTCCAATCTGGTTAACCAGTGAACTAAGAGTTCAAAACAACACTGTGAAAAGGTGCCCATGCTGCCAAAAAAAAGATCTTTCAGACATATCTAGGAGAAGAACATGTCCTCTTAGCTCTCCAGGGATAGGGAGGACAAATATGCTTTGAATGAACTCTTGCTGCATAGATGATAAAAATAAATCAATCATAGAATCAGTCAGGGTTGGAAGGGACCACAAGGATCACCTAGTTGCAAACCCCCGCTATGGGCAGGGACATCTTACCCCTGATCACGCTGGCCACAGTCCCATGCAGCCTGGACTTAAACACCTCCAGGAACAGGACCTCAATTGCCTTCTCCCTGGGTAACCAATTCCAGCCTCTCGCCATCCTCATGGTGAACAACTCCCTCTCCTCACCTCCAGTCTGAACCTATCCATCTCCAGCTTTGTTCCATTCCCCCCAGTCCTATCACTCCCTGATGTCTTAAAAAGTCCCTTTGCAATAGGGCTCTGCTCCCTTCCATGAGAGTCCCTCCCCAACTTTTTTGTAGGTCCCTTCAGATACTGAAAGGCTACAAGAAGGTCACCTGGGAGCCTCCTCTTCTCCAGACTGCACAGCCCCAACTCTTTCAGTCTGTCCTTGTAGGAGAGCTGCTCCAGCCCTCTGACCATCCCAGTGCCCCTTCTCTGTACATGCTCCAGCATGTCCTACATCCCTCTTGTAATGGTGGCTCCAGAACTGGATGCAGTGTATGCAGAACTGGATATCACTGAACTCTTCATTTCAAGCCTATTTGGAGTTAAATCCATTTAATCAATAGCACACATTTTATTATCCCTTATAAAGAACCCCAAAATTCTAAACTACATCCCAAACTTGCATGCATTACACTTCAAATTCAGAAAATCCAGACCCTTCTTAAAAACACTCTTTACTCATGATTTGCTTTACACTTTCTACTTTACCTATTTTCTTGAGCCAGCTTTAACCTCAAGCTTCACTCTTTCCTATTTAAATTAAACCTTTCTTAAATTGTGATTGTTTGTTATCATAAATGTGTGCCCAGATGTAGACTCTCAAAATGCAAATGTCACCAGCAGGACAAGCAAGACGAATTCTCCCCCTCAGCTCTGTACTCATGAGACCTCACCTGGAGTACTGCATGGGGTTCTGTCTGGTATCCCAGTATAAGGAGGACACTGAACTGCTACAGTGGGTCCAGAGGCAGCCCACAAAGATGACCAGAGGGTTGCAACACCTCCCCTATGGCACAGGCTGCGAGAGGTGAAGCTGTTCAGCCTGGAGAAGGGAAGGCTCCAGGGAGATCTTAGAGTGGCCTTCCACTTGGAGAGGTTTTTCACAAGGGCTTGTAGCAATAGGTTGAGAGGGAATGGGTTGAATCTTGAGCAGGGTAGATTTAGACTGGATGTTAGGAAGAAATTCCTTACTGTGAGAGTGGTGAGACACAAAACCAGGTTTCATAGGGAGGTTGTAGATGCCCCCTCCCTGGAGGTGTTCATGGGCAGGTTGGATGAGGCCTTGAGCACTCTGTCCTAGTGGAAGGCGTCCCTGCCCACGACAGGAGCTTTGGTGCTAGATGATCTTTAAGATCTCTTGCAACCCAAACTATTCTATGACTCTATGAATCCACAAAATTCAATTAGACACCTAAACAAAGAGAGATCCTTAAATGGCAAGGCAATGAGCAGCTGCAAATTCCAGAAAAACCCAATTGCTGTCAACACCACTTTTTAAATCTTAATTGGTCTCCAGTTTTCACAAAGCAGCTCATAACATACCACTGAGGCTGTGATATAATTCAGTTTTAACTGGCCATTTCCTTGCCACTTCACAGAGTAATTTGTCTGTAATCCACCTAAATCCATTTAATTACAGAATCAGTCAAATAAATGTAGCCACATATTGATGGTGGAGAATTTTAAACAGCTCTATTTCCAACCACAGATCTATATAAATCTCACCAATCAACCTGCAAGACACAAGTTGGAATTGCCTGTGTGTTTGGAGGGATGCAACATCCTGGCCTAAGCAGCAGCGAAAGAAAAAGACTGTGGTCACAGCATCCTTTATTGTTTGGACCACAGCAACCCCATGCAGAGATACAGGCTGGGGTCAGAGTGGCTGGAGAGCAGCCAGACAGAGAGGGATCTGCGGGTGCTGATTGATACCCACCTGAACATGAGCCAGCAGTGTGCCCAGGTGGCCAAGAGAGCCAGTGGCATCCTGGCCTGCATCAGGAATGGTGTGGCCAGCAGGAGCAGGGAGGTCATTCTGCCCCTGGACTCTGCACTGGTTAGACCACACCTTGAGTGCTGTGTTCAGTTCTGGGCCCCCCAGTTTAGGAGGGACATTGAGATGCTTGAGCGTGTCCAGAGAAGGGCAATGAGGCTGGGGAGAGGCCTTGAGCACAGCCCTACGAGGAGAGGCTGAGGGAGCTGGGATTGGTTAGCCTGGAGAAGAGGAGGCTCAGGGGAGACCTTATTGCTGTCTACAACTACCTGAGGGGAGATTGTGGCCAGGAGGAGGTTGCTCTCTTCTCTCAGGTGGCCAGCACCAGAACAAGAGGACACAGCCTCAGGCTGTGCCAGGGGAGATTTAGGCTCGAGGTGAGGAGAAAGTTCACTAAGAGAGTCATTGGACACTGAGAAATATTTCCAGTCTTTTCTGTGTCAGGAGCTATTTGCACCAGCCCTGTTTCCCATCCACTCAGATTCCACAGAGAATAAAAGACCAAAAAAAAGGACATTATCAAATAAGATTTCCAAAAGTCATTTACAGCCGTGAAACATTCCAGAGAGGTCTAGTTAGAGTATGGATCCTCTGTCCTCCATGCTGTTGTGTGAACACATATTGGGAATCTACATGCAGTCAAGCCAGAATATTTACATTAAAACACCTGCCTGCATCTGATGAACTTTCAATTTAACTGGAGTGGAAATGATTTTGAGTCCCCATTTAGGCCTATTTGAAGCAATGACATGTAAGTTATTGCAGATGTATCACACACAGTATCACAGTATCACCAAGGTTGGAAGAGACCTCACAGATCATCAAGTCCAACCCTTTACCACAGAGCTCAAGGCCAGACCATGGCACCAAGTGCCACGTCCAATCCTGCCTTGAACAGCCCCAGGGACGGCAACTCCACCACCTCCCCGGGCAGCCCATTCCAGTGTCCAATGACTCTCTCAGGGAAGAACTTTCTCCTCATCTCCAGCCTAAATCTCCCCTGGTGTAGCTTGAGGCTGTGTCCTCTTGTTCTGGTGCTTGCCAGTCATGCAAACTGCTTTGTTGTATTGCCTTAGCAGACAGCAAGGTTTTGGCTAAGGATGCCCTCTTAGCTTTGCCTCCCAATTTTCAGTTATACCTTACCAAAGAATCCAGTCTTATCCTTCCTTCCCCAGCCAGTTCCAGAGGTAGAAAACACTGCCTATTTGCAGTGTTTATTCCACCAGGTTTATGTGATAACTTAAGGCTACACCATAGCCTTTAAGTTATCACATAAGAGAATAGTTTTTAGTTGCAGTACAGGGAGATGCTGGGGGCAGGCAGGGATGAGTAATTCCTCTCTCTCTCCAACCATTAATGAAAAATCCCTTCAAGATCACTTTCCCTCCTCTTCTTTCAGATAGCAGTATTATATCTTGCTGTTTAGTTGGATGGCACAGGATAAACACAAGTTTCATTCACCAGAAAATTCTCCTCCTTGTCACTTTTCCAGATAGCCCCAATTGCTCACACAGTTGGATGAGTTCTCACATTAACTTCAAGCACTCTGGTTATTGTCACAGTTTATCCTTGAAAGTGTCTTTGCATCTAGAAGCCTCGAATGAAAAGAGCTCCTACCATGCTCCACACCACCATCCTCACATGGAAATTTAGCCCCTACACTGAGGATCATCAACAGTGAAATGAGTGAGTAAGATAGGAAGAGATTTGCCATGCAGCCAGTGCACAGTAGATACAGAGTCCATCTCTCTGGAACTCCAGTCCCAGCTTCTAGCCACTTCCTCATTTAAGCCACCCATTTTGGAAGAGACTCCACTACATTTTTTCCATCTTTCAATTGAAATTGCAAATCCTTTGCTGTGCTTCAATTGAAATAGTTTATTTAGCATTTCCAAGCCACACTTGAACATGTCTGCAAGTAGCAGCTCTTTAATCTCACCATGATAGCCTAGGCTGTGTTTTAAACGCAAGGAGAGACTCATGGAAACATCTAGAGAGACAGACAGTTCTGCTTTTCACTCACTTGCTTAAAACACAGTAGTTCTTGCATGTAGCATATAACAAAGAGCTCTGTGTTTCCTGGCACTGCACCATTTGTGCCATGCTAGCACAAAATCACAGAAAACATCTGGTTGAAACAGACCTCAAAGGTCATCCAGTCCAACATTTGACCCAGGACTGAAGGGTCAATGTTAAACCATGTTCCTAAGCATCAAGTCCACATGCTGCTTTAAACACCTCCAGGGATGGTGACTCCACCACTGCCCTAGGCAGACCATGCCAATGTTTGAGAACTCTTTCACTGAAGAAATATTTCCTAACATTCAGCTTAAACCTCCCCTGGCACAGCCTGGAACCATTTCCTCTAGTCCTGTCACTTGCCACCAAGGAGAAGAGGCTGCCTCCTCCCTTCAGGTAGTGGTAGAGAGTGATGAGGTCTCCCCTCAGCCTCCTCATCTCCAAACCAAACAACTCCAGCTCCCTCAGATGCTCTTCATAGGGCCATGTGCTCCAGGCCGTTCACCAGCCCCACAGCCCTTCTCTGGACAAGCTCCAGCACCTCGATGTCCTTCCTGTGGTAAGAGGTCCAGAACTGAACACAGTACTGGAGGTGTGACCTCACCAGTGCTGAGTGTAGGGAGAAAATCACTCCCCTGTTCCTGCTGGCCACAGTATTTCTAATAGAAGCCAGGATGCCATTGGCTTTTGGCCACCTGGGCACTGCTGACTCATGTTCAGTTGACTATCAACCAACTATCCCAGGTCTCTCTCTGAGTCACAGCTTCCTAACCATGCATTCCCAAGTCCATAGCTTACCATAGGGTTGTTGCAACCCAGGTGGAGGACCTGGCACTTTCATTGTCGAACTTCATACAGTTAGCCTTGGAACATTGGTCTAACCTGTCCAGGTCTTGCTGCAGAGCCTCCCTACACTCTAGCAGATCAACAGAGCTACCCAGCTTGGCATCATCTGCAAATTACTGAGGGTGCAAAATCATAGAAGCAACCAGGCTGGAAGAGACCTCCAGGATCATCCAGTCAAACCTATCACTCAGCCCTATTCAGTCAACCAGACCATGGCACTAAGTGCCTCAGCCAGGCTTTTCTTGAACACCTTCAAGGATGGCAATCCACCACCTCCCTGGGCAGCCCATTCCAATGCCAATCACTCTCTCTGACAACAACTTCCTCCTAATATCCAGCCTAGACCTCCCCTGGCACAACTTGAGACTGTGTCCCCTTGTTCTATTGCTGCTTGTCTGGGAGAAGAGACCAACTCCCACCTGGCTACAACCTCCCTTCAGGTAGTTGTAGACAGCAATGAGGTCACCCCTGAGCCTCCTGTTCTCCAGCATGGAAAATCATGGTGCATGAGAGCAAACTATATACAACACTTTGTGGGGGTCATAAAATGTATCTCCATGCTGCCCCTTTCTGCTTTACTCCTATGCCTTTCATATGCTGGCCATAAGCAGCACTCTTATCAAGTCAGCAATATGGTTTGCACTGACTTACCCTGCAAGAAGCCAATTTCCTGAAATGCTATTAAGAAAAGCTTTTCCTGCAGCATGCCCTCCTTGACCAGAGAAACAATAACAAGATACATAATCTGTTCTAGTGGGAACTAAATACAAAATCTCTCCTTGCCTCTCTGATTTTCATACACTTAACACGTTTCACTCTTACAGAGTCATCCTTTAGAACATCCCAGTCTCTTGTTTCCATGTTGTTTTCTCACCACCACCAAAATGTGATTTTTCAGACTGATGGGCTCAGATCAGGAGTGATTTGATTACATGTAAAGTGACTATTTAGCAGCATGAACACAAACCCTATGAGGAGAAGCTGAGGGAGCTGGGCTTGTTTAGCCTAGAGAAGAGGAGGCTTAGGGGTGACCTCATTGCTGTCTACAACTACCTAAAGGGAGGTTGGTCTCTTCTACCAGGCAACCAGCAATAGAACAAGGGGACACAGTCTCAAGTTGTGCAATCAGGGCAGGTCTAGGCTGGATGTTAGGAGGAAGTTGTTGGCAGAGAGAGTGATTGGCATTGGAATGGGCTGCCCAGGGAGGTGGTGCAGTCACCATCCCTGGAGGTGTTCAGGAGAAGAGTGGATGAGGCACTTAGTGCCATGGTCTGGTTGACTGGCTAGGGCTGGGTGCTAGGTTGGACTGGTTGATTTTGGAGGTCTCTTCCAACCTGGTTGATTCTATGATTCTATGAAACACTGCTTCTATTGTTTGTACCCCATCTTCACTACAGAAAACAAAGGACTTAGCCAAATCAACAAGCTACTGGCAGGGTCCAGCAACACACATGGCAAAACCCTCAACTATTTTTGTCATACAAGATACAATTGTCTCTACACAGAAGAGTATAACAGAATATCTGTTTGAAAAAGAGAGGTATAATCACACTGGAACCTGTCATTATAATCAGTTAGATTACTATTTACAGTACTGTGTAATTGTTAGCATCTTGCTTACAAGGATCATAAAGGACTATTTGATTAGAACCTTATTTTGATTCATGTAATTGCAATCAAGGTGATATCTATTGCATAACTACAGAACACTTTGTGTTTTCCAGCATAACAGTGAATTTAGATCTATTTGGTGATTAGGCTTATTTGGTGGTTTCAAGCAGAAGGCTCAGACCTGAAAATCTAGCACAGGGGCATGTTTTGACCTGAAGTTGCACATAATGCATCTTGGGAACCTACTTTTGGCTTACTTTGTCGCACATCGTGGACCCTGCCCCACAGAACTTTGGAGGAGACCCTGCAAAGCTGCATATGGAACTAAGAGGCTCTTTAGAAACAAACAATAAAATGACAACACATAATAAAACACACTCCTCCAAAGAGAAAAACAGAGAAGGGGAGAGGGGGAGCAACACCAGAGGAGAGGGGGAGCAACACCAGAGGAGAGGGGGAGCAACACCAGAGGAGAGGGGGAGCAACACCAGAGGAGAGGGGGAGCAACACCAGAGGAGAGGGGGAGCAACACCAGAGGAGAGGGGGAGCAACACCAGAGGAGAGGGGGAGCAACACCAGAGGAGAGGGGGAGCAACACCAGAGGAGAGGGGGAGCAACACCAGAGGAGAGGGGGAGCAACACCAGAGGAGAGGGGGAGCAAAGAAGGAGAAGAAAAAAAGACAACCATGACTACAGGGCTGTCTTAGGTTGACAGTTGGGCTGGCTGATCTTAGAGGTCTTTTCCAACCAAAACAATGCTATGATAGGAAAGACTGGCAAAATCCCTTGGCTCTTGCACAGGCCAGCTATGGGCAACAGAAAGGTCTATCCTCTCCTTTTCCTCATCAACCCTTTACCACAACAACTTTTGCAGGAAGGTTGAATGTCTCCTACAAGCTTATGGACAAGTAGATGCTTCCCCTTTCCCAGCCTGGTGCTGCTGTGGGCCTGTGGTGCCCAGGCAGGTGCCTGTGGCTTTTTTAGAGGACGCAAAGAAAACAAGTTTAGAAAGAGCATAAAAGGCATTCTGACTCATCCTCTATCTCATTCCAACAGCAATAGCACCCATTTTTCTCAGAAATGTGTTTTTTCTCTTCCTAAAACCCTGTGTATCCCTGCTGTCACAAAGTCTTTTCCACTCTCTAAAGTGGATTTCTTCCAGTGGAGTTTAAACCTACTCCTGGTGCTATCCGTACCACACATCGAGCACAACTCCTTCTCTGAGACAGACATTTTACTTTGTGAACTCTCACACCTCTGCAGTTATCTTGTCTCTAGATTAAACAGATTCATCCTTCCCACCTTTCCTGTGTTCTCCAGGTCTCTCTAAGGAAAAAAAATGGTCCAGCTGAGGCCATACTGGTGCCAAAGGTTGCTTCTGGTGCTCTGCATGGGGTATGGCTTTATGTTTCTCTGCTTGGTTATGATGCTTTCACTCCTGCTCAGTTTGTTATCCACTCTAACTGCACATCCTCTCTTGAGAAGCTGCCAGCAACCTATTCATCCATCTTTTAACCTCACAATTTATACCTCAGCACAGGACTCTGTGCCTGTCCTTGAACTCAATCCTACCTAATTCAAATCAGCCAAGATTCTTCTTTTGACTATTAAATGCTGTCATCCAAATGCTTGCAGTCTTTCCAGCTGAGCATGACCTAGAAATGCAATACTCATATTTTTCTCTTCCTCACACAAATCACTGCTCTGAGCACTGACATGCACTGGAGCCACCACAGCTGTCCAAGGAATCCCACACATTGTATCCTCCCCATCTGACAGACACTCACCAACAGCTGTTCTTCAAGACCCTCACTTTCTGCTGCTGTTTGTGTCTTGATCCCACTTATGAGAATGTTATTTGAAAGAGTATCAAGAATCACAGAATGGCTTAGGTTGGAAGGGGCCTTAGAGATCATCCACTCCAAACTCCCTGTCAGAGACAGAAATGCTTCAACTAGACTTAGTTGCTCAATTCCCTGTCTGGCCTGGATTTGAATATCTCCAGGGAGGAGGCATCCACAGTCTCCCTGGGTAGCCTATCCCAGGGCCTTTCATACTCAAAAGCTTATGATCCAGTCTAAACCTACTGTCCAGCAGCTTGAGACTATTCCCCCTTGTCCTGTCTCTAGACACCCTTAAGAGAAGTCCCTCTCCAGCTTTTCTGTGGGCTCCCTTTAGGAACCATAAGGCAGCTATGGTCTAGTTGACTGGCTAGGGCTGGGTGCTAGGTTGGACTGGATGATCTTGGAGGTCTCTTCCAACCTGGTTGATTCTATGATTCTATAAGGCTGCCCCAGAGTATTCTCTTCTGCAGGACGAACAACTCCAATAATCTCAACCTGTCTTCACAGGAGAGGGGTTCCAGCCCTCTGGACATTTTTGTGCCCTTCCTCTGGACACACTCCATCAGCCCCAAGTCTTTTTGTGTTGAAGGCCCAAAAAGTGGACATAGTACTCCAGATGAGGTTCACCAGATCAGAGTACACTGGCAAAATCACCTGTCTCAGTCTGCTGGCCATGCTTCTTTCAACTCAGCCCAGGATGTGTTTTTCCTTCCAGACTGCAAATGCACATTGCTGGCTCACATCCCACTTCTCACCCACCCATACCCACTGCTCTCAATCTTATCCCCTCCTAGCCTGTATCAATCATGAGGATTGTCCTGATCCAGGTGCAGGACTTTGCACTTGGCCTTGTTAAACCTGCTGAAGCCCACTTCTCCAGCTTGCCTAGGTTCCTCTGAATGACACTCTATGCTTTCTGGCCCTCCTTTGGGCATGCTCCAGCAGTGCAATGTCCTTCTTGTCAGAGGTCCTAGACTGGACTCAGTAGTCCAGCTGGGGTCTCACAAGCGCAGAGCAGCAGGGCAGGATGACTTCACTCATCCTACTGGCCACACTTCTTTGGATGCAGCCCAAGACACAGTTTGCAAGCACACATGGCCTTCTCACATTGAGATTGTCATCAATCAACCCCCCCAACCAAGTCCTTCTCTGCACAGCTGCTCATCATTGGAATGGGCTGCCCAGGGAGGTGGTTCCCTGGGGCAGTTCAAGGCAAGGTTGGACGTGGCACTTGGTGCCATGGTCTGGCCTTGAGCTCTGTGGTAAAGGGTTGGACTTGATGATCTGTGAGGTCTCTTCCAACCCTGATGATACTGTGATACTGTGATCATTAGTAGCAGGCTCTCTTCAGAAAGAAAAGTGCACTTCTTATTTTAGAGGGGAATGCCCTTTAGGCCATCAGCAGGGCAACCAGTGAGGTTTGCTGTCACCTCAAAGGAGACACAGCACACCTCAAAGGATCAAGGCTTCTATTAACTACTGTTTCCAAGTTAGTTTCAAAGGTGCCCTTCCAATGCCTTCTCACAAGGCTCACTGCCAACAGCATCGCTCCTCTGATGTGCTAAGTGGCCCTCCCATGCCTATTTCCTCAGCAGAATTCACTGCTAATACCCATCTTATCAGTAAAGAAAAAGCATAAACTGAAATGGAAACAGCAATGGACTGAAAGCAGAGCAGGGCAAACATGGGCTCTGAACCTAGAGCCTGTGTGCCCCTGCACCACCTTCTGGGAGAGCACAGCCTGCTGCTCCTTGTGCCTGAGCAGGAGCTGCAGGTGTAAAGGTCACATCCCAGAGCTGCTGGCAATAAATCTATGCATTAAGTGTACTGCAGGACCCTGCGTTAGGCAATCATTGAACACCCACCAGCAGCTGGCAAGTGTGGACGGGTTTACTTAGCTCCATCTGGTGGACAGACGAGCACAGCCACTCGCTTCCTTTTGACAACAGTTACTGCTCTTATGAGAGGAAGAGATGATTAAGAGAGACTGTCTTCATTAACAGCAATTTCTGCTTCTCCCGTGAAAACCTCCATGTCTAACAAGGAAAATACATTACTGCTGGATGAGATTATTTCCTGCACATCTCTCTCTCTTCCCATGTATTTCAGTTATAGAACAGCCTTTACCTTCACCAATGCCAGACAACTGAAATTACTCTCCTAAAACTCAGTATCTCTTTACAATCATCACTCCTAGGACTCAAAGCACTCTGGTGACAGCAATGAAACAATTCAACTCCTAAGCAGAAATGAAGCAAACAAGCTCTGCAAGTCTAGAATGGTTGGACCAGATGATCCTTGGGGTCCCTTCAAAACTGACACTGTGATTCTGTGAAGTTAGCTGCCTGTTGTTACTACTGTGCATTACCACAGTGAAGTCCCTGGGCTCAGTTTCTCCAGCCATCAGCTAGAGATTAGATTCTGTTTGCAAGTGTGGAAGAAGTTGTTATTTATACCCCCACTGTGCCTGTTCCCTCAATAGAGACCTTACCTAGCCCTGCCCTCTGCCTGTTCCCTCAATAGAGACCTTACCTAGCTCTGCCCTGTGCCTGTTCCCTCAATAGAGACCTTACCTAGCCTTGCCCTGTGCCTATTCCCTCAATAGAGACCTTACCTAGCCCTGCCCTCTGCCTGTTCCCTCAATAGAGACCTTACCTAGCCTTGCCCTGTGCCTGTTCCCTCAATAGAGACCTTACCTAGCCCTGCCCTCTGCCTGTTCCCTCAATAGAGACCTTACCTAGCTCTGCCCTGTGCCTGTTCCCTCAATAGAGACCTTACCTAGCCCTGCCCTCTGCCTGTTCCCTCAATAGAGACCTTACCTAGCCCTGCCCTCTGCCTGTTCCCTCAATAGAGACCTTACCTAGCCTTGCCCTGTGCCTGTTCCCTCAATAGAGACCTTACCTAGCCCTGCCCTCTGCCTGTTCCCTCAATAGAGACCTTACCTAGCCCTGCCCTCTGCCTGTTCCCTCAATAGAGACCTTACCTAGCCCTGCCCTCTGCCTGTTCCCTCAATAGAGACCTTACCTAGCCCTGCCCTCTGCCTGTTCCCTCAATAGAGACCTTACCTAGCTCTGCCCTCTGCCTGTTCTCTCAATAGAGACCTTACTTAGCTCTGCCCCAGAGAGATGGACAAGAAGTAAATGAAGAATAATAGGAGCTCATGACAAAGAATTCAGCAACTCCTTGAATGTCACAGAATGTTAGGGGTTGGAAAGGACCTCTAGAAGTTACCTAGTCCAAGCCCTCTACCAAAGCAAGATTTACCTTGGGCAGGCTGCACAGGAATGCATCCAGGAGAGTTCTGAAAGTCTCCAGAGAGGGAGACTCCGTAACCTCTCTGGGCAGCCTGCTCCAGGGTTCCATCACCCTCGCTGCGAAGAACTGTCTCCTTGTGTTTAGGTGGAGCTTCCTGTGCTCTAGTTTGTACCCATTGCTCCCTGTCCTATCACGAGGCACCACTGAAGAAACTAACACCTTCATTCTGACACCCCTCCAATATTTATAGAGGGTACTAAGATCCTCTCTCAGCCTTCTCTTCTCAAGACTAAACTGTTCTCTCAGTCTTTCTTCATAGGAGAGACGTTCAAGTCCTCCAGTCATCCTTGTTGCTCCTGTTGTCCTTGTCCTCCCATTTCAGAACAATACAAATGTTAGAGGAAAAAGATATTCATAGAATCAACCAGGTTGGAAGAGACCTCCAAGATCATCCACTCCAACCTAGCACCCAGCTCTTGCCAAGCAACTAGACCGTGGCACTAAGTGCCTCATCCAGTCTTCTCTTGAAGACCTCCAGGGATGGTAACTCCACCACCTCCCTGGGCAGCCCATTCCAACGGGAAATCACTCTCTCTGTGAAGAAGATCCATAGTGCAAGGAAAGGAAGGAGATTACAATGCATGGCTCCATTTAAATTCATGATGGATTTCATTTGTTCATCCCACTGACAGGTTTTGGAATGATTCTTCATGCTCTGTTGTCAGTTTTTTTTATACTTGAGAAACAATAGAGCTCTATTAATTGAAGTAGGGAACGTGATAGCCCCAGCCATTTTGTCTATGCACTCCAGCTAATGATAGAAGCAAAAAGAAGATGTTTAGTTAAGTATCTTTGTCTGCAAGCTGGATGCAAACCAACAGCATTAATAGCTCTCTTTAAGACAGACATATGGACTGAAGCCCAAGATTTTATCTCTGTAATTGTGACTACAATAGGTTTCTAGTCACTGAAATATGTGTCCCAGTTTAACAAAGTCCCTGCTGTCACCATTTTTTTTTTAAAGCAATAAACAGTTCTGCACTCTCAGTTTCCAATTTGAAAAGAAACAATCCTAATAGTACTGCTGTGGCCATTTCAACATCAGAGTTCCCTTTTGTCACTATCTTTTTATTATTACATTTGAGTCAATGTGTTGCAAGACAGAAGTATTTCTCCAGTTCACAACCATCCACATGCAATAGGAACAGTATTTAATTAACTCCAATATCAACTTCTTTCAGTGCCAAGGACAAACAGTTTCCTATCAAGCAAACTGGCTCCTTTCTAGGCTGCATTTAGCCACTATCACGACCAAAGATGCATTCTAATTCCTTAGTGCCATGCTTTAGTTGACTGGATAGGGCTGGGGGATGGGTTGGACTGGATGATCTTGGAGGTCTCTTCCAAACTGGTTGTCCAGAGAAGGGCGATGAGGCTGGTGAGAGGCCTTGAGCACAGCCCTACGAGGAGAGGCTGAGGGAGCTGGGATTGGTTAGCCTGGAGAAGAGGAGGCTCAGGGGAGACCTTATTGCTGTCTACAACTACCTGAGGGGAGGTTGTGGCCAGGAGGAGGTTGCTCTCTTCTCTCAGGTGGCCAGCACCAGAACAAGAGGACACAGCCTCAGGCTGCACCAGGGGAAATTTAGGCTTGAGGTGAGGAGAAAGTTCTTCCCTGAGAGAGTCATTGGACACTGGAATGGGCTGCCCGGGGAGGTGGTGGAGTCACCGTCCCTGGAGCTGTTCAAGGCAGGATTGGACGTGGCACTTGGTGCCATGGTCTGGCCTTGAGCTCTGTGGTAAAGGGTTGGACTTGATGATCTGTGAGGTCTCTTCCAACCTGGTTGATTCTATGATATTGTATAAAGGAAGATGTAACGGGGTAACTGTGGCACAAAGAGATGCAGTGTTTCACCTCTGGAGGTGAAAGCAAGGCTCAGACACAGCTCTGTGGACTTCTGATGCAATGCTATACGCCCCATGATGTGATGCAAATCCTTAATCAACTACATTGCTGAAGCCGCTTGCTGCGCTCACATAAAAGCTTGGCAGTTTGTAAAAGTTTCTACCCACAGCTCTGAGGAAAGAGCAGATTCTGTTGGAATTCTGCTACAGTTTCTGCTTTAGCTCACAGGGTGGACACCCTCCTGGAAAAAAAAAAGAGGAGGCTGTGGCTTTCTTACTTGCTCATTAAACGACATGCAGCTGTTTCTCAAAGGAGACAGACTGCCTGTATATGCAGATCTGTACTCATACAGGAGCAGCACTGATGTGCTACATCACTTGCCTAACCTAATTGACTCTATCCCAGACAGTAATAACACTAAAGAACAAAACAACAACAGCAGCCACTAAAAAAAAAAAAAAAAGAAAGGAATGCCACAGCCTCTGTTCCATTTCTCTTTTTCATCAACATCTCAGCTCTGAGCATGAAGACACCAGGACAGTATTTGAATGCTACACTGCACAGACGCAGTCACACAGAAAATTAGAACTGCTCTGAATACTACAGAAAAAAATGCTCCAGTACTTAGCTGCGTCAGTACCAGCTGAGCAGTGGAAAAGTACTTCATCTGCTTAGCCCCCTTGCTCACTACCCTGTTGGTGACGTCAGCAAGACACTAATGGAAGGCCAATTAGCATATCATCCCCTGTGTTTCGATGTACAAGTGGAGCAGCTGATGATTCTCTTCTGAGATTTTAAATCGCCACCAGAGCTGAGCCAGAGCTGCTGCTTGGTAGGAAAGATTTAGCTTCATAACGTACTCGGTTCTCTGTGCAACACAGACAAATAAATATGCCAAGAGAGGCAAAAAAAAACCTCCCACAAAACAAAAAAACCTCACCCCACACTCAGAACAGATGCATTTCACTGAGGAAAGCAGCACAAAGCAGCTTCATTTAGTCCTTATTCTACAACAAAGGTTTTCATTCCTAATTGAGTTTGAAAACTGCACTGTTTGCTCCCAAAAATCAGGTTGCAGACCTCAGTGAGCTTTAGGAAAGCCAGCACTGCTGTTGATGCCCTGCCAATTTTTCACATTACAGTGACTGAAAAGCAAAGAGCCATAGGGACCACAAAGCACATCCTGCTGTAAAAGGGCAACCAGCTTAGAAGTGTTCCAGTTCTGAGCTTCCCAGTTTAAGAAGGAGGGGGACTTCCTGGTGAGGGTACAGCAAAGGGCTGCAAAGATGATTAGAGGACTGGAATATCTCTCTTATGAGGAAAGACTGAGAGAATGGGGGCCTTTCAGTCTGGAAAAGATAAAAATGAGAGGGGAACTTATCAATACTTAGAAATACTTAAAGGATGGCTGACAGGAGGATGGGGCCAGTCTGTTTCCAGAGGTGCCCAGTGACAGGACAAGGAGTAGCAGGAACAGACTTGAACATAAGAAGTTCCATCTGAACGTGAGAAGGAACTTCTTTAAGGGTGATAAAGTTTTGGAGGAGGCCACACAGAGAGGTGGTGGAGCCTATATATGTGGAGACACTCAACACCCACCTGGATGCATTCCTGTGTGACCTTCTTTAGGTGCACCTGTCTTGGCAGGACAGCTGGACTCAATTTCCAAAGGTCACTTCCAACCTCTACCATTCTGTGATACCATAAAAGAAAGGAAATCAGACCATTCCACTTTGGACATCAGTTGGTGACTTGGTTCAGGGGTCTATGTCTCTCCACAGTCCCTATGTAGCCACCAGTGTTCAAGAGGACAGCAATGTGTGGCTGTCACCAAATGTTCCTTACCTGAATGCCTGCTAATCATGCCATAAGCACAGATGCAAGTGCTATCACCCAGGAAAACACAAAGCATTTTCAGCATAGCAATGCATCAATTGCTATAGATTCAGTCTTGACCAAAAATGAATATTGGGAAAGAATGCGAGATGTGAGGTCAAAGAGGCACCTGCTGGGGCAATGTCATACTGACAGTAGAGAGTGAGGGGAAACATTAAAAGTCTAAGCAAGGAGTTCTCTATTAAACTGCACATGTATGGACTGCTAGCAGCACCAGAGGCTGCTGCCAGAACCTTACAGCAATACCAAAGGGCACCACCATTCTGCAGCATTTAGGGGTTAGAAACTGCAAAATCTGTCTTTGTCAACACAACAGCAACAACAAGAAAGCTCAAGCATCATGCAGTGCTCTGAGCAGGAGCTTTGACCCTAACCTAGACAAAGACTATCTAAAATAAACAGGAATTCAAGCCTAGCTGTACTGCCACAGTCTCCACTGAAGTGACAGGGCTACTTGTAAGGTTCAGATGGCTTTGCAAAGTGCTAGCTTTGATCACTCTGCCTAAACAGACAGCCTTTGTGGAAATCAAACCCTGAACACAGCACACTGAGGCACTGAGAGTGTCCAGCTGGGGCCTCAACAAGGTTCATGAAGGGCCTGGAAGACATGACCTACGAGGAATGTCTGAGGGAGCTGGGGTTGATTGGTCTGCAGAAGAGGAGGCTGAGGGGAAAACTCATAGCTCGCTACAACTACCTGAAGGGAAGGGGTAGTAAGGATGAGCCAGACTCTTCTGCTTGGTGGCAAGCAAAGGATTGAAGTGTTTCAGGTTGCACCAGGGGAGGTTCAAGCTGGATGTTACAAAAAACTTCTTCACTGGAAAAGTTATCAAACACTGGAATGGTCTACCCAGAGCAGTGGTGGAGGCACCATCTCTGGAGGTGTGTGCTAGTTTGAAGCAGGCTAGAAATTTTTGGTGAGAAGAACTAGATTACAAGCTTTGAAAGGAAAACAATGGTGATGTCCACTGCACTCATAGGCTTGCTGAGATGTATAAAAATATAAGTCAAAACACAGATAACCACTCTCACTGGGGCTGCTGGCTGAGCTGCATCTCTCTAACCTCACCCTCCATTTCTCTGACTAATCTACTTTGCTTCCTAAACCTCTGGCCAAACCTCCATTCTTCCTTGGGACTGGGGTAAGGTTGAGAGGGGTAGGGGGAAGGTGAAGGGGTGGTTGGGAGCCCCTCCTGGGAGGGCTGCTGTGTTTCTCTATTACCTTTTATCTTGTCTAGTTCTGTATACAGAACTATAACTGTATATACTGTAAATCTCTGCTTGTCTATTGTGCTAGCTGTAAATATAAGCTTCATTCATATTTTCAGAGCTGGCTGAGTCTAGTCTGGGTGACTTCAAAAGTGGGGGGGGGGCATGGAACACCCAAACCATCACAAGGTGTTAAAGCAGCCTGTAAACCTGGAGCTTAGAGACATGGTTTAGTGTTGACCCTTCAACGCTGGGTCAAGGGTTGGATTGGATGATCTTTGAGGTGTCTTCAAACCAGATATGTTCTGTGCTTCTGTGAATACACACCAAGGCAACCCCTCAATTTTCATATACTCTCAAAGAGCTTCTGCCCACTTCCTAGTCCCTTTGAGCATAGAGTCTTCTTATCTGACCAAGGCAGTCTTAGGGCACAAAACAATCTGCAACTATCAGTGAATGCTCCACAAGCAGGCAGAATTATGGCTCTTTTTTATAGGTTATGCTAAATGAACTCATGCCTTTAACTGATTTTTAGCCTGAATCTCTAATCCTACTCATAGATGATCACATCAACAGGTGCCAGGTTCTGCAGGAAAGAAAGAAAAAGCTAACAAATCCAATGAGAAGATGACATTGCATTTAATCTTCAATAAGCATGGCTACAATGTGCTCAGCTGTAATTAAAGCTTTGGCTTTGATTTGGCAAGCAGCCTCTATAAATAGACTTTCTGCTACACTGCTCTTTCCAATCAGTGCTTCATCAAAAGTAAGAAATGTCCTTCAGCTCCTCCCCAACCCCTTGGATGATCAAATGCTTTATAGCTCTGCAAAATTTAAGGCCAAACAGTAGAGCAGTAATATTTAGGTAACTCATTGTAAGAAGGGAATTATCTCCAAGGTGTTTTTCTCCCAGCTGTGCCCCACATTTTCTTGCTGGGGACGGGGACACTCACCAAAGAGCCATAGCAAAAAGGAAGGGTCCATTCCAGAGTGCAGGATATGAACACAGACTGGCTTCAGTAGCTCCTTCCAAGTGGTGACTTATCTTTTAAATGATTTATGGGAAAAGAAGGCAACACTGGAAAACTTCAACACTGGAGCTAGCTACTTCTTTCTAGCTGATATATATTTATCAGCTCACTGTTTCCAATGAGAGAGGTTGCTTTGCTAACCTCTAATGATATTTCATGGTAGAAAATTTCCACCACATTTTACATTCATTCTCACAGCACTGAAGGAGCCTGTCACCTGTTGATTCCAGTCCATATTTATGTCTTGTAAGCAAATTAAAAGGGCAAAAATAGCTTTGGAACAACCTAAATCCATAGATCCCAACAGAAATGTTTCATTTTCTATAAGAAAAAACCAAAACCTCCACAAATCTTTGTTTTCTTTTGAAAACTTCCATCCACTACACCAGAAATTAAAGGAGACCAGAAGTATGACTTGAGTTGACCTCTTTTAACATTCAATAAACTCAGTAAACAACAAAAAACAGGAAAAAGAAATACCAGCTGCATAAACAACTAAAGGCAATGTTGACATCAAAGTTGAGGTGCTGGAACATGTCCAGAGAAGGGCAACAAAGCTGGTGAGGGGCCTGGAACACAAACCCTATGAGGAGAGGCTGAGGGAGCTGGGGGTGTGCAGCCTGGAGGAGGCTCGGGGGGGACCTCATTGATGGTTACAACTACCTAAAGGGCCTGGCCTCTTCTCCCAGGCAACCAGCAATAGAACAAGGGGACACAGTCTCAAGTTGTGCCAGGGGAAGTCTAGGCTGGATGTTAGGAGGAAGTTGTTGTCAGAGAGAGTGATTGGCATTGGAATGGGCTGCCCAGGGAGGTGGTGGAGTCACCATCCCTGGAGGTGTTGAAGCAAAGCCTGGCTGAGGCACTTAGTGCCATGGTCTGGTTGACTGGATAGGGCTGGGTGCTAGGTTGGACTGGATGATGTTGGAGGTCTCTTCCAACCTGGTTGATTCTATGATTCTATTTCTTTTACTACTCAAAATAACATCCAAGAACAGCATTTTTAAACAATCACTCCATAAATTAGGAGTGTTTCCTTGCAGGGTTCTAACAGCCTGCAAGATACAAATCCCATTAATATTATGAATAGATCAATTGAGAAATCAGTTCTGGTAAGAGAGTATTTGAATGTAGCAGCAACCTCAGCTGAGTCTATCTTTGAGAGTTTTCTTCCCAAATAGCCTTACAAGCTTTCAAAATCCCCCAGAAATACCTAGAGTGGAGCAAAAGCAACAGCAATAACACAACTGAGACAAACTCCACAAGATCTCCTCCCCAGAGTGATTTAGAGACTCAGGACAAAAGAGATTTACAAGTGCTCTTGTTCATTTTCAAGTCTTTAACACCCTCCCAGAGTGGGAGTGAACTGCTACCCCATCCAAAGGCAATGGCTTCTATCAACTTTGCTTTCACATCAGTTGTTGCAACCAAGCTTCCAAAAGCTCACAAGTTTGCCTGTCCCCAGAGTGTCCTATAACAACACACAGCCAGCTTTTTTCTTTTCTTCACTTTCCCCTTGTTCTAGGGTAAATAAAGATTAATTCCAATATAGTCAGTGGATTCATCCAACTCAGCTTCTCCTTTCAAAACTGACAATGTGGTTTGCAAGCCATGATTGAATCATAGATTGAATCATAGAATCAACCAGGTTGGAAGAGACCCCCAAGATCATCCAGGCCAACCTAGCACCCAGCCCTATCCAATCAACCAGACCATGGCACTAAGTGCCTCAGCCAGGCTTTTCTTGAACACCTCCAGGGATGGTGACTCCACCACCTCCCTGGGCAGCCCATTCCAATGCCAATCACTCTCTCTGGCAAGAACTTCCTCCTAACATCCAGCCTAGACCTTCCCCAGCACAACTTGAAACTGTGTCCCCTTGTTCTGTTGCTGGTTGCCTGGGAGAAGAGACCAACCCCACCTGGCTACAGCCTCCCTTCAGGTAGTTGTAGACAGCAATGAGGTCTGCCCTGAGCCTCCTCTTCTGCAGGCTGCACACCCTCAGCTCACTCAGCCTCTCCTCTCAGGGTTTGTGTTCCAGGCCCCTCACCAGCCTTGTTGCCCTTCTCTGGACATGTTCCAGTATCTCAACATCTCTCTTGAACTGAGGAGCCCAGAACTGGACACAGCACTCAAGGTGTGGCCTGAGCAGTGCTGAGTACAGGGGAAGAATAATGGAGAACTTTTGCTTTCCAGTCCTGGGGGTGGGGCTGGATAATGCATCTGCACAGAGATTATCTGGCAGTCTAGAAGTACTCACTTCTCAAAGACCACTACTGATAATGACTAATTTGAACCAATAATGAGAAGAGCTCATTCTTTGTTTCCAATGGCTACCCTTGTTGACTTACACTTTTTTGCTTCCAGAGAAAGCACTTATTTCAGACAAACTTGCTTCCACAAAGTTATTTTTCCACTTTCTTCAGTCACTGCCATGCCTGCAGGAATGTCTGATTATCTATAAAATGCCTTCTGACAGCTCAGATTCATTACTAAATTACTACATTTAAATTTTTCATGTGCACAGGGCAATTACTTCTATGAATGACTGCCAGCAACATTCCACTAAACCTGAATGAACTTTTAAAAGATTCTAATTTCCAGTTAGGTGCCCTTATGAGTCTTGCTTTAAAAGCTTTTCATTTCTTTTAGCCATAGTCACCTGTGTCCACCACAAATGTGCTCCTTCTCACATTTTCTACCACTGAAAATTCCCCTTCTGCTCTGCTCTGGTGAGACTCCACCTGGAGTACTGCATCAGTTCTGGAGCCCTCATTACAAGAAGGATGTGGAGATGCTGGAGTGTGTCCAGAGAAGGGCCATGAGGATGCTCAGAGGGCTGCATCAGCTCTGCTATGAGGACAGACTGAAAGAGTTGGGGCTGTGCAGTCTGGAGAAGAGGAGGCTCCCAGGTGACCTTCTTGTGGCCTTCCAGGATCTGAAGGGGGCTACAAAAAAGCTGGGGAAGGACTTTTCAGGCTATCAGGTAGTGACAGGACTGGGGGGAATGTAGCAAAGCTGGAAGTGGGAACATTCAGACTGGACATGAGCAGGAAGTTGTTGAGCATTAGAGTGGTGAGAGGCTGGAATGGGTTGCCCAGGGAGGTAGTTGAGGCCCCATCCCTGGAGATGTTTGAGGCCAGGCTGGATGAGGCTCTGGGCAGCCTGCTTTAGGGTTGAGTGTCCCAGCCCATGGCAAGGGGGTTGGAATTGGCTGCTCCTTGTGGTCCCTTCCAACCCTGACTGATTCCATGAATTATTTACAGCAGAAACAAAGAAGTACAAATCTAGTAGTGCTACACAAGCAGTTCGACTGCACAGTAGAAATGATTCATAGCCAAAGTCTTGAGCATGAATAATTATCTGTAACCCTCATTTGGAGCTTTTGCGTCAAGTTACATTATTCATTTGGGTTTTGGCAGAGGAAGTTAATGAATACTTACTTGACAGACACTTTCAAGTAGTCAGGCCAACCTAATCTTCTAATATGTCCAATGAAAGAAAAAAGAGGAGGCATGCAGGGAATGTGGGGTGTTTTCACCACTGGAATTAAGAAAAGCACAGTGTTCAGCGAGGACAGGTGAGCTGTTAATTACACCGCAGGGATGCATTGGTGCTCTGACTCATGTCCCAGTGGAGTGTCATCAGGAATAGTCATTAACACAGCCTATTTTTCAGCCAAGGATGTTAATGGAAGTGATAAACAAGATCAGAAATAAACTAATCATTGATGAAGCCTCCCAGTAAACTCCAGCTTCTCTTTGAAGTGCTGCAGTTTGTGCCATGCTCCTCATCCTAATGCTTGCCCACTTCAGATAGTTTTCTATTTATCTTTCCATTATCCCTTTTCCTTTAGAGTTTGTAGGGAGGCATCAATTCAAATGTTCCTTTCCAGACCACTTGGATTGGTGATTCTTCTTCATTTCTTTTGTCTACAAAGTCAAGGTTCAGGTTAACAGGAAACAAACAGAAATGTACATCTGCAATGTCTTCTGAAAGCTGTCCTGAGTTTGGGGTTGAAAGCAAATCCATCTGCTGCATGCATAGTAAATGTGAATGCAGAGCTCCAAGGAGTTTGCAGGTTAGGACACCACTAACAATGTGTGCTAGTTTGAAGCTAGCTAGAATGCTTTGGTGAGAGGAACTACACTACAGGCTGTGAAAGGGAAACAAGGTTGGTGTCTACTTCCCTCATAGGCTTGCTGAGATGTATAAGAACAAGAATCCAAACATGGATAAGACACTACTTCTTCTTGGGGCATTGCCTGAGCTGCACTTCTCTCTAGCCTCTCTGCTGTCTCTCTGATTAATCCACTTTGCTTCCTAACCCCCTGGCCAAACCTCCATTCTTCCTTGGGACTGGGGTAAGGTTGAGAGGACTGGGAGAAGGTGGAAGGGTGGTTGGGGGCCCCTCCTGTGGACTCAGGTTCCTGAGAGGGCTGTTGTGTTTCTGTATTACCATTCACCTTGTCTATTTCTGTCTATAACTGTCTATACTGTAAATCTCTGCTTGTATATTGTGCTAGCTGTAAATATAAGCTTCATTCAAATTCCCAGAGCTTGCTGAGTCTGGTCTGGGTGATTTCCAAAGTGTGGGGGGGTGGGGAACACCCAAACAACTACAAAGTTCCCCTGATGCAAAGTACTACAGAATGTTCAATCAGGTCATCTACACTGTGCCCAGCAACAACCTGGGCAGAAAATAGGAGGTATGCCAAGCAAGACAGGGCACAGGGATAGTTGTATCAACAACAGAATGACAGCACTGAGCTATGAGCACAAACATAACTGAATCAGTTATTGATTCTAAGATTACTCAAAAAGAAGCAACAAAGCACACAAAGTTTGAGTGAAATAGTTGAATAAGATCTGATTCAAAAGGGAGATTGCAGAATCACAGGTTGAAAGGGACCCCAAGGATCATCTGTTCCAATCTTTCTAGGTAATAACACAGTTTAAATGGGCTGGCTCAGCACCCTGCCAAGCCAAGTCTTCAAAGTGTCCAGTATAGGGGAATCCACTGCTTCCCTTGGGACATGATTCCAATCTCTAGTGGTTCTCATGGTGAGATGTTGAAAAATAACCTATGAAAAGGGCTTCAGTTTCTTGAATTGCTGTAAAGCAAATGACCCTCCACTCTTAATTATCCTGGTTTTGCTCCTGGCTGACTGCAGAAATGGGGGCCACCCAGTGACCTTCTCCATTTCTTTGCTTCCATTTTTAGCATGGAGGGGATGAGGAAAAACACGTGGCACATGAAGCACTGTACAGATTTTGAAATGTGCAGATAAATGTGCAGCAAGTCATTCTAAAGCAGTCTTTTGCAACAGCAGCCTATTTCACTGTAACCTTCATCAAGGGCCAGAACCTCTGTGAGAGATGGCTGCCAGAAGTAAGCTGCATTTCAGTATTCAACATTGCACAGGATCCAAGAGGGGTTTTTGGTATTAGAATCATAGTATCAACCAGGTTGGAAGAGACCTCCAAGATCATCCAGTCCAACCTAGCACCCAGCCCTAGCCAGTCAACCAGACCATGGCACTAAGTGCCTCAGCCAGGCTTGGCTTCAACACCTCCAGGGACGGTGCCTCCACCACCTCCCTGGGCAGCCCATTCCAATGCCAATCACTCTCTCTGCCAACAACTTCCTCCTAACATCCAGCCTAGACCTGCCCTGGCACAACTTGAGACTGTGTCCCCTTCTTCTGTTGCTGGTTGCCTGAGAGAAGAGCCCAACCCCACCTGGCTACAGCCTCCCTTCAGGTAGTTGTAGACAGCAATGAGGTCACCCCTGAGCCTCCTCTTCTCCAGGCTAAACAACCCCAGTTCCCTCAGCCTCTCCTCACAGGGTTTGTGTTCCAGGCCCCTCACCAGCTTTGTTGCCCTTCTCTGGACACCTTCCAGCACCTCAACATCTCTCCTGATTTGAGGGGCCCAGAACTGGACACAGCACTCATCTGCATCTGAACCCTAATTCACAATTCGTGTAAAGCTGCACTCCATAACTTTATTCCAACATTAAATATCAGCCTTTAATACTTTCCCTTAGGTGTTACTGTCCAAAACACATAGCTATGGATGAAGAATTGTTTGCAAAAGGCAGCTCCAGCAGAGTGTCACCTGTGAAGAACACTCTGCTTTAACACAGACACAATAACAGGTCAAACCTGCTCGAGGGAGCAGTGAACTGCCAAAGCCATTCCTTGCTTTCCAGTGGTCCCACTGCTTTTGTGTACAGGGAGTTAATGAATCCTGCTCTTTTGGTCAGTTCTGCTAGAGCACAGCTGAGCTCTGGCTTCAGCTTCACTGGCATGCTTGGATACAGACAGATAGTAGGCAAGTGTATCTTCACTCAGCAGGCAGAGTGGATTATGTTTTGCAATTGTCATGGGTTGATTTAAAAGAATTCCAGGTTGCTATGAAAACTATATTATGTACAGGAAGGATTGGAGGGTTTTTTTGCATGCATTAGGATTCAACCTATGCTTTCCATAGATCCTCAACATCTTGCAAATCAGCTTGAAGAACCTACCTCAATACATTCATTTCCTTCTCCTCTTCTCCATATTCTCACTTTACATTCCTCCCAGATGAGCAATACTGAGTGACTTTCCAAAACCTTTGATAGTTGTGATGGTTTGGGTGTTCCCCACCCCCCCACACTTTGGAAATCACCCAGACTAGACTCAGCCAGCTCTGGAAATCGAATGAAGCTTATATTTACAGCTAGCACAATAGACAAGCAGAGATTTACAGTATATACAGTTATAGACAGAAATAGACAAGGTAAAAGGTAATACAGAAACACACAGAACAGCCCTCCCAGAAACCTGAGTCCACAGGAGGGGCTCCCAACCACCTTTCCACCTTCCCCCTACCCCTCTCAACCCTACCCCAGTCCCAAGGAAGAATGGAGGTTTGGCCAGGGGGTTAGGAAGCAAAGTGCATTAGTCAGAGAAATGGAGGGTGAGGTTAGAGAGAGAGATGCAGCTCGGAGCTCCCCAGCAGGAGTAGTGAGTTATCTATGTTTGGATTCTTGTTCTTATACCTCTCAGCAAGCCTATGAGTGCAGTAAACATCACCACTGTTTCCCTTTCACAGCCTGTAATCTAGTACTTCCTACCATAACATTCTAGCTAGCTTCAAACTAGCACAGTCTTGTATCATTCTAAGGAGGTCTAGATTACAAGGAACGTTGTGCCAGTTAACACCATGTTAACAGTACTAACAAAAAGAAAACTCCAAAAGTTTTCACCAAGACTTAGAGTGGTAACCATGAAAAAAAAAAAATCAGAGGCTGAACTGTGTTCAGCCCAGACCCAATGAACTCCATTAATTTACTTCTCAGAAACATTACGACGACAGGAAAAGAAGACAAAGCCTGAGTGGTGTTTGCTCTTATTCCTCATTCCATGAAGAAGGATTGCTTCATTCTCACTAGAGATGGAGTGTGGTAGACTGTTCCAGGCAAAACAGAGTAAACAAGGAGTAGTGGAAATGGCTACTGGGGGTTATCTGAGAACTAAAGAGATTGGGGCTTTTAGCCTGCCTGATTGTCTTGTACTATAGAATGGTTTGTGTTGGAAGAGACCTTAAAAATCATCCAGTTCCAACTCCCCTGCCATGGGCAGGGACACCTTCCACTAGATTAAGTTGATCAAGACCCCATCCAGCCTTGTATACCATCAGGGAAGGGGAATCCACAACCTCACTGGGCAACCTGGTCCAGTGTCATACCACCCTCACTCTAAAGGATTTCTTCCTCATATCCAGTCTAAATCTGCCCTCTTACAGCTTAAAGCCATTCACCTTCATCCTATGACTACAAACCCTTGTAAAAAGTCCCTTCTTGGCTTTCTTATAGGCCCCTTTCAGGTACTTCCAGGTACTTTCAGGTACCAGAAGGCCACTGTGAGATCTTCCTAGGTCCTTCTCTTCTCCAGGCTCAACAGACCCAAATCTTACAGCCTGTCTCCACAGAACAGGTGCTCCAGCCCCTCTGATCATCTCTCTGGCCATTCTTTAGATCTGCTCTAGCAGTTTTATGTCCTTCTTGTGCAGGGGGCACAAGAACTCCAGGTGGAGTCTCACTAGATAAGAGTGGAGGGGGAGAATCAATTCCCTTACCCTGCTGTTCACACTTCTTTTGATGCAGCCAGTCTTCTGGGCTGCAAGTGCATGTTGTTGGCTCATGTTCATTCATTTGCTCTCCTCCAAGCTCTACACAACGACTGAGTCTTGACTGCCCCTCCAGAGGAGGGTGCTAGACTGACAAAGTCAGACAAAAAGTTCTTTTAGTTCCTGCTGTGCAGCTGTTTGTAGTCATCACTCTCAGGCACAGCTGGCCAGGGTCCCTGTATACCCCTAAGCATTTGTCTCCATGGAGTTCCTCTATCCAGGAACTTCACCACTTTCTTTCTATGCCCCCCTCATAGAATCACAGAATCAACCAGATTGGAAGAGACCTCCAACATCATCCAGTCCAACCTAGCACCCAGCCCTAGCCAGTCAACCAGACCATGGCACTAAGTGCCTCAGCCAGGCTTGGCTTCAACACCTCCAGGGATGGCAACTCCACCACCTCCCTGGGCAGCCCATTCCAATGCCAATCACTCTCTCTGTGAAGAACTTCCTCCTAATATCCAGCCTATACCTACCCTGGCACAACTTGAGACTGTGTCCCCTTGTTCTCTTGCTGGTTGCCTGGGAGAAGAGACCAACCCCACCTGGCTACAACCTCCCTTCAGGTAGTTGTAGACAGCAATGAGGTCTGCCCTGAGCCTCCTCTTCTCCAGGTTGCACACCCCCAGCTCCCTCAACCTCTCCTCATAGGATTTGTGTTCCATGCCCCTCACCAGCTTTGTCACCCTTCTCTGGACACCTTCCAGCACCTCAACATCTCTTTTGAATTGAGGAGCCCAGAACTGGACACAGCACTCAAGGTGTGGCCTGACCAGTGCTGAGTACAGGGGCAGAATAAACTCCCTCGTCCTACTGGCCACACTGCTCCTGATCCAGGCCAGGATGCCATTGGCCTTCTTGGCCACCTGGGAAGCCACATTTTTAGCTTCCTCTTCTTTGCAGCACCCCACATCTCTGATGTTCCCAATCTAAACAACCTAAAGCAGAAGCACAACATATCGTCGCCCTTTATAATCTCCCTTCTCATTGCTAGGTCTTTTGCAGGCCTGTTTATTAACTGGATTCTGTGAGATGCACCACTCCTTTAGCTCCCATGTTGCCAACATTTACAATTGGCCCACACCAATAGCAGCCAGCAAGTAGCAGGCTTCTGCCTGAGAGTTCAGAAGTTCAGTTTCTGCATTCACATGCACACCCCCAGTTATCTGCCAGCTGTATGTGCTCACAATTTAAGCTATTTTTTCACCTAGGACACAGACAGATATGTTAGTCATGTTGAGTCAAACTGAAATCTGCAGATCATTTCCACATAAGAGCCATTTCTCCCAGGAGACCAAGATGGAAACTGGATTAGGTTATGTGTCATCCTCTAGTCTCAGTTAACTCCCCACACGTGCTCTGGAAGCAGTTCAAAAGAAAGCAAATTGCCTTCATTCAAAATGCTCTGAAGTCTGTGGATGGATTTCTCTACTGAGAACAACTGGACCAGACCCCAGTTTCAGTCTTCTGCTTTTGTCTAGCCTCCTCAACACGCAGCTACAGCAAAGTACTGGCAAAGAAGCATAGACCCAGGAGTCTCAACTTGTTCTAATTTTTCATATCTCAGTAGGAAAGAAGCAATTAAAATATAATAAGAAGATTCCAGAGTGGATTTTCTAAAGTTTTGAGGCTGGTTAAATACTTTTTTTCAAAGCTGACAATGGTTGTTTTTACCAGCTCAGGTTAGGATGATTTAACATCTTATGTAAGGCCAAATGACAGTCAGCAGAACCAGAAAAGCTTTAGACCTTCTACAGGATCTGTTTTGTTCTAGCCAGGTCAGTGGACCTAATAAAACTTTATCTGCCTCTTCTCCTTAGGGTTATCAGAGCTACCAGAACACTGTTGTCTTAATGTCATGGCACCTCAACAACACTGAGAATCTGACTTGATAAACTTGCTTCCTTTCAGAAAATCATAGAATCCACCAGGTTGGAAGAGACCTCCAAGATCACCCAGTCCAACGTAGCACCCAGCCCTAGCCAGTCATCTAGACTGTGGAACTAAGTGCCTCATCCAGGCTTTTCTTGAACACCTCCAGGGACAGCGACTCCACCACCTCCCTGAGCAGCCCATTCCAAAGGACACGAAAGCAGAAGGAACCACACTCTGGAAGGCTTAACATGCCATTTATACCTCAGGAAAGGTACTTTCTTTCCATGGCAACCAAGAGCTATCCAACAGTACTAAGTTCATAAGTCAAGTGGGAGGGATCTATGGGAAAGGGTACAGTGGAAGGATACAAGGATGATTAAAGGGACTTGAAAATCTCTCCTATGAAGAAAGACCGAGAGAATGGTTTAGTCCTGAGAAGATAAGGTTGAAAGGTGGTCTTACTAACATCTATAAATATCTGAGGGGTGGGGGTGTCAAGATGAAGACAACAGTCTCATTTTGATGGTGTCCGGTAATAGGACAAGGAACAGGGGTACAAGATGAAACATAGGAGGTTCCACCTCAACATGAGTTAAAGATTCTCTACAGGGAGGGTGCCAGAGCACTGGAACAGGCTGCCCAGAGAATTTGTGGAGTCTTCTTCTGTGGAGACTTTCAAAACCCACCTGGATGCATTCCTGTGTGGCCTACCCTAGGTGATGCTGCTTCGGTAGGGGCATTGGACTTAGCCAATCTCTAGAGATCCCTTCCAACCCCTAACATTCTATGATTCTAAGGGCATTTATAAAGTTTTCACACATGCCCAGGGAGGTGGTGGAGTCACCATCCCTTGAGGTGTTCAAAAAAGGACTGGATGAGGCACTTAGTGCCATGGTCTAGGTGATTGGCTAGGGCTGGGCGCTAGGTTGGACTGGGTGATCTTGGAGGTCTCTTCCAACCTGGTTGATTCTATGATATAGCTGGCTTAACTGCTTCTTCCCCAGGAGGTTAAGAGACTATCTGTTGAGTTTATCAGTGACAGAAACTTTATCTAACAATCAATTGCATATTATATGTACACTCAGAGAGGGGGCCACTTTACCCTGCTGCTTCCATCTGTCGACCCAGTCACAGCACTGCAATATCCAAGCTGCAGAGAATGTAGCTTGCTGCAATGAGATTGGCAATATACCATCAGCCCTGGTTTGCAGATAAGGCATTTAGACAGACCCCTGATGTCTACAGAACTGCTGTAATTTGAACTTCATTCACCTGTACCCGGAGCTGATGGTGCTTAGTACTGAACGGTCCCTCCTGGGGGACGGTCATTACCCATCCGCAGCTCACTTTGGCAGGCCCTGTTCCTGCACTGCTGACAGAACTATTTTTCATCATGTTATTAGTGCTCTGTTCACTGAGAACTGAAGAAGCAGTCCTCAGTTCTTCAGAGCTAAAAATCCCCAAAACAGCTGTATACATCATGGCCAGCCACAGCTAGTGGCCTTGACAGCAGGACAAATGAGACAACATTCATAACATTGGGGGTGGAGTGATGAAAGGGAAGGTGAAAACAAGGTAATTCTCAGTCCAGCAATGCACTGTTGTCTCCTCATTTCTTTTTTTAAACAGCACATCCTTTTCTCTAATTACAGCAGGCAGAATGTGAACAGATGCTTACTGCACCCAGCAGCCCAATGATTCAGGCAAAATTTTAGTTATTAGCAAATCCTTTAGGTAGCTGACTCAGGCAAACAAGATGTGCACATCCCCCAGCTGATTAACCACTGGGTTTGCACAAGCTTGGCTCATTGACCATAGCTGTTGAAGATACAAATGTCCTCAGCTGACAACCCTGTACTCAGTTTCATCATCGTTTTGGGTTGAGAATAAAAAGTGTTCATTGACATCTTGTCTGGACTTAGAACAAAATACTCCAGATCAGTAAATGAGGAATTCTTGCCTGTAATGAATCACAAGATGAAGATACTCAAATCATGCAAAAGAGCAAGACACAAGCTACAGTGATACCCAGCCTGCAGCTCTCTAGATAAAGCCTGTGGATTTATGTAGTGCTTACAGACTTCTCAGTTGTGAGGCTCTGTAACTACCTCCAAAGGAAACAAAGTCTGTTCAGATTTTCAATGATACACAAAGAACATGTGAATTCCATTTCTGTACTAATCAATCCTATGTGCCCAGCAGCTCCTGCTGTAAGGAACATTCCTAGCTTCTACAGGCACTTAACCAGACTTTGCTTCCAGAGCTGATGTCACACAACACATCTACTGGTGACTGCTACAAAACCATCTCCAGTTCCACACCACCTAGAAAGAAACTACTCCAAAAATCCTGTGCTATACAAAGGTGCCTCTTGGCAGCCTCTACGGAGCTATACAGGAATGAAAACCAGAAATGGTCTTGCAGTTCTTCATCTCTCATTCCATCTGTGCCTGTTTGTGCCACAATTTTCACCCTGTTTCTTCTCATCTATAGAAATAACCCTCTCTCTGTTAAATATGAAGCTTTCATAATCCATTTGCTGATGAAGAAAACCAGAAATGGAAGTAACAACACAAGTCTTTTTCCTTATTTGCTTTCAGGACAACCTAGAATGCATAGAACTGATCACTGGAAAGATATAGACAAGCTTATAGGTGCCTGCTGTAACCAAAGCAGCATTGATGTTCAATGTGGAGCTGCTGGAAGGATGAAGTCATATTAACTGTCAAAGCTTAAATTCCCCAGGGGCTTGCAGGTTTTCAAAATATCACAGCTAATTATATCCAGTTTGCAGACTATCACAAGGCAATCATAAAAATAGACAGTGGATGTCACCATTTAACTATATTGGTGCTTAAAGTTTCACTAACTTCCAACTTCATGAGTTTAAATCGTAAGTGTAGGTTGCACTCCCAGCAAAAAGCTACCAACTGTTCACTAGGAGCCTTACCCTGCAACATGTTGAGCTTCTCTGCAAAATTCCATCACTTGGGAACAGTAAGGGTGCTGCACTTTGGCTACAACAACCCCATGGAGAGATACAGGCTGGGGTCGGAGTGGCTGGAGAGCAGCCAGACAGAGAGGGATCTGCGGGTGCTGATTGATACCCACCTGAACATGAGCCAGCAGTGTGTCCAGGTGGCCAAGAGAGCCAGTGGCATCCTGGCCTGCATCAGGAATGGTGTGGCCAGCAGGAGCAGGGAAGTCATTCTGCCCCTGTACTCTGCACTGGTTAGACCACACCTTGAGTCCTGTCTTCAGTTCTGGGCCCCCCAGCTTAGGAGGGACACTGAGATGCTTGAGCATGTCCAGAGAAGGGCAACGAGGCTGGGGAGAGGCCTTGAGCACAGCCCTACGAGGAGAGGCTGAGGGAGCTGGGATTGGTTAGCCTGGAGAAGAGGAGGCTCAGGGGAGACCTTATTGCTGTCTACAACTACCTGAGGGGTGGTTGTGGCCAGGAGGAGGTTGCTCTCTTCTCTCAGGTGGCCAGCACCAGAACAAGAGGACACAGCCTCAGGCTGCACCAGGGGAAATTTAGGCTTGAGGTGAGGAGAAAGTTCTTCCCTGAGAGAGTCATTGGACACTGGAATGGGCTGCCCGGGGAGGTGGTGGAGTCGCCGTCCCTGGAGCTGTTCAAGGCAAGGTTGGACGTGGCACTTGGTGCCATGGTCTGGCCTTGAGCTCTGTGGTAAAGGGTTGGACTTGATGATCTATGAGGTCTCTTCCAACCCTGATGATACTGTGATAAAAAGGGGAATACCATTTGCAGGAGGATAGTAGCACAGTCTGAAAGACTCAGACAGGGAATTTCTTCCTATAGGCACAGTAAATAGGTTTCAGATTAGATTGAGAAGCCAAGGAGTATAGAAACCTCCTCCCTCAAAATGTGCACATCAAATACTTTGTTCCTTTTCTTGTTCCCACTCAACATTTTGCTCAAAACAGCATGCAGGGGTTTGCTCCTATCGAGCAAAAAGTTGCTTGGCCTTAAAGGCATTTGTGTGTCAATTCAATTGGCCCTCACTATAGGGCCCATGAAGTCCAGTTGCTTGGTGGACAATCATTTGTTCCTATGGGTGAAAAGGCAGGAGGAGAAGTGGGAAAAAAACCCTCTTTCCTATGGGATAATCACTCTGGATTAGTAATGAGAGTAAAAGAGAAAGCTGTGCTGCTAGTCATCCTTTCTCTGGAAGACAAAACAAATCTATACCCTCTCATCTTGCATATGCACATGCAGAGCCTGGCACTGACTTCTTTGATCAGCAGATTATAGGATGGCTGTACACACTTATCAATGAGCCTACAAGCGATATCCCTGGTCCCAAGCAACCAGAGCATAGAGTTATCATCAGTGCCCAACACTCCTATCTCATTACAGCACTCTGAATATTTAGCAGGAGAAGTGATGTAATTGCAGTAAGAACTCTGCAGACACTTAGTCGTGCTAATATAAACAGTACTGTGTGCTATCTTGTGATAACACAAAACCTTTGACCTTTGTATTTTATTCCAGTGGCATTTTCCCTCCTGCTGAATGATCATGAGGTCAGGCTAGGATGAGGGGAAAGAATACTGTACAATGATGGATCTACAGGAGCTGAGAGTGCTTAGAATTCCATACAGTGCAGAGAAATGACAATAAAACAAACAGACTCAAGGATGAAGTTGAAGTTATTATTCAGTCCTTACCTAAACAGTCTATTGAATTTTCACCACAGAAAGGCTGATCAAAGGCATCAAAGGATTTGTGCCTGGAAAGTCCCAGTGTAACAACCAAACAATTCTCCAGTGATACTGCTACCACCATGCCTGTGGCCCTCAGTCACAGACTAAGCCCTATATCACAGAAGAAAGCATTCCCACATCAGAAAGAACTAAACTGGACACACCAAAAGAATATTAACTAAAGAGAGGAAAGCAAGGAGACTGCTGTCTGTGCAGGCAGGCTGTCACAAGACATCAGTGGCCTGGCTTAGCCACTATAGATACCAGTGAACAAAGCTTTTTAAAAGGCTGTAAAAGGAGATAACAAACATTTATAGAGAACTCCCAAACATCAGAGATCAGATTAGTCTGAACACTAAGAAGAGCATAGGGACCTAAGCCCAGCCTAAGGACACCAATCCTGACATCTCAGTAACAAGAAAGGAAAAATGAATGGCAGCAGGCTAGGATGAGCCTTTAAAGTGAAGGTGAGCAATTTAATGTTAATCAAATGGATAGCACACAGTGTAGCACAAAGAGAAGTGAGACAGCCAAAAGGACAGACTAGGAAAGTTCCTTTGACAGCAAAAATTATCTGGGAAAAAAAAAAGGAAAATTAACATTGATAACCAAGAAGTCACAGAATCACAGAATTTTAGAGGTTGGAAGAGACCTCCAGTGATCACTGAGTCCAACCCCTTTGGCCAAAGCAAAATCATCTAGGGTAGTCCAAACAGCAGTGCATCCAGGCAGGCTCTGATAGCCTCCAGAGAAAGGTTCTACAACCTCTCTGGGCAGCCTGTTCCAGTGCTCCATCAACCTCACTATGAAGAAGTTTCTCCTCATGCTGAGGTGAAACCTTCTACGTTCAAGTTTGCATCCATTATTCCCTCTCTTATTACTGTGCACCACCATAAAGAAATTGGCCTCATCCACTTGATATCCCCAAAGGAGATTGGCCTCATCTACTCAACATCCACCCCTCAGATATTTATAGATGCTGATCATATCCCCTCTCAGTCTTCTCAAGACTAAACAGCCCCAGGTCTCTTAGTCTCTCTTCACAAGAATGCTCAAGTCCTCTAATCATTTTTGTGGCTCTCTGTTGGACTCTCTCTAGCAGATCCCTGTCTCTCTTGAACTGTGTAGCCCAAAACTGGACATAATACTCCAAGTGTGGTCTCACCAGGGCAGAGCAGAGGAGGAGAAGAACCTATCTAGACCTGCTGGACACACTTTTCTTGATGCACCCCAGGATACCATTGTTCCTCTTGGCTACAAGGGCACATTGTTGTCCCATGGAGAACTTGCTGTCCAGTAGGACACCAACGTCTTTCTCCATGGAGCTGCTCTCCAGTAGGGAAATCCCTAGCTTGAACTGATGTTGATGTGTTTGAGTAGTACCATGATGGTGATGGTACACAGACAGAACCAAGGCTTAGACATAGACTTGTCCTGTTTGGTCACACTCAGGAGGAGCAGAAGTCCTTGTGTTTAGAAATCTAGCTGACAAGCAGAAAGTCAATGCCCTGGACTAGGCTCAAATCCAGACCAAGACAGAGGCTGAAAAGCTTGCAGGGGAAGAAGAAAAGCCTTACACAAATAAGGTTCATCTGTAGTTTGTGACAGTTTATATCCTTGACAGGCTGACTGAAACTGCAGTTTAGACAGAAGATGAGTGCAGAGATAGGTCTCTGAAAGCAGAAAAATCACTATTTAAGGAATATGTTACCTTTTGGCCACATAAAGAAAACTAGGAAGGAGCAGACAAGCATGAAACTGCCCCAGAAACGCAGAATGTGTGGCAGAAGAATAATCCTCTTAACACTGTCCTATAACTAAACAATAACAAAGATTTTTAGTAAGGATGGAGACATGTCCAAGAAACAATGGTTCTACACAACCAGAAACAACTAACCCAGAAGTAGAGAAGGTTTGAAACGTTCTTGTCTCCTCTATGATTCACCAATGCACTCCAGACCATGCTGACAGCCTTCTCCTCCTCTGGAGACTTTCAAAACCTGCCTGGATGTGCTCCTGTGAACTATCACTATGGAGCATAAATCCTATGAGGAGAGGTTGAGGGAGCTGGGCCTGTTTAGCCTGGAGAAGAGGAGGCTCAGGGGTGATCTTATTACTGTCTACAACTACCTGAAGGGGCATTGTAGCCAGGTGGGGGGTGGCCTCTTCTCCCAGGCAACCAGCAATAGAACAAGGGGACACAGTCTCAAGCTGTGCCAGGGTAGGTATAGGCTGGATGTTAGGAAGAAGTTCTTCACAAAGAGAGTGATTGGCATTGGAATGGGCTGCCCAGGGAGGTGGTGGAGTCACCATCCCTGGAGGTGTTGAAGCCAAGCCTGGCTGAGGCACTTAGTGCCATGGTCTGGTTGACTGGATAGGGATGGGTGCTAGGTTGGCCTGGATGATCTTGGAGGTCTCTTCCAACCTGGTTGATTCTATGATTGAGTATAGTCTTCATCTAAGAGACCATTTTTCTAGGCATTATTGCTAGCATGTGCCATACTGACAGAAAGATTTCCTTGGGATCTTCAAAATCCTGTCTCTTAAAGAGCTTTAATTTGAGGTGGTTTAGCTCAGAGAAAGACAAAGTTTCTAAGTTCTGCCTTGGTAAAACATGCTCACCTCCAGTCTATCCTACATAAGCAGCGAGTTATAAAAAGCCTAATTTACAGGCAGGGTTTTTTTTTTTGTCTGCCTGTTTAATGTCATTATAACATTAAGACTGCTGATGAAAGGCAGCTGTTGCCAGCAGTGGGCTAAGTGGAAACATTAATGTGACAGTTTATTAATCAATTCCATCTCACAAACCCCAATGTAACAAAAAGAAGCATGAATAAATGTCTGATCTGTTAAAGTAATCTGTGGCCTCCACAGTGAGGCACAAGCCTATTTGACAGTTTAAGTTCAGGCTGCTAACACTTCAGAGGATAATATACTAGCTAAATGCATTAATGGTTTAAGTTTAGGTTGTGTTTGCATTTCATTTGCAGTGAAGTTCAGGACTGTTGAAAGGTACTAGATCAATAGTGCTGGTTTTGAGCATATTTATCTTAAACCCCCCTGTGGTCTTAGCAGCTCTCAGATGTGCAACAGGATTCAGCTTAGCTGGTACTTGGCTAGTGTTCAAGAGAAGACTGGATGAGGCACTTGGTGTCATGGTCTGGTTGACTGGCTAGGGCTGGGTGCTAGGTTGGACTGGATGAGCTTGGAGGTCCCTTCCAATCTGGTTGATTCTGTGCTGGTTTCTCAGCTTCTGAGGGCCAATCTCAGTTAAAAAGCAACGTGGAAGACACTAGGCTTCAGACAGTCTTGTTGACTGTGCATAAAGGTCCAAAGTAATCTTCCAGCTTTTTAGTGGCAATATTTACAGCTCTCTGCTCCCTTGCCCTAACTACCCATCCTCACTGCCCTGCTGCCCCTTCCCTTGTGCCGACACAAGAGGCTGTGCCTGAATGGGGGGAACCAGAGGGGACAACTGGGTTAAACCAAACCTATTCATCATACTCGCACTGCCACAAGGCAAGAACACTGTATGGGCAGGAATGATGTGGAGGGATCTAGTAATTTCTTCCACTAGCTGTGCTGGTTTCTCCCCTGGTTAAAGCATTCCTGAACCCTGATGTCCATATACTGCTTAAAATCAGAGAGGATGAACCCATACCTCTCTCATTTTTTCTCTCATACATGCACAGATTGAAAAGAAGCTTGGACAACATTTTTGCATGGGCTGAAAGAGAACTAAGCAAGATAAAGCCTGTTACACTCCTTGTCAAAATCATGTGCAGATGTTCCATATTAAAAACTAATATTTACTGAAATACTTTCAAAGTTGCATCAGAGCTCCTCAGAGTGTTAAAAATAAGCACATGCAAAATATTACATTTAGCTGGGAGCCAAATTCCTTCACCAAATCCACAGACAACTGTACAACTGCTAATAAGATGAGCCAAATCAATCCTCTCCAACTGAGCACCTCTGAACTCTGGGACTGATTTTATCTATATCTATATTTGGCCAAATGATTATTACCCTCCAGTGAGTACATGACCACATATGAAAAGTTCAGTTCATGATCAATTTATTACATGAAGAAATGTAATAAACTGTGATTTAAATTTAAGAGCCACAGACAAATCTGCCTGTTTGTTCAGCAGAGTGAACTCTCAACCTCTACTCATTTACAGAGATCCAAGATTCCTCCACTGCACACATTGCAAACCAAAGTGCCTCAGCAATTTGTTAAGAAATATTTGCTTCCCTCAAGCAGCTATTATTAAGTAGTATTATATTTTGTATTATTATTATTAAAACATAGCACATGTGGTTCTGATAAGAATGAGCTAAACAAGATGTCCTCAAATTCCTATCTGATTAAGAGACCATCATATGACAAACCCAGCAGAACCAAGTATCTGCCCAAAAGCTGGGGAAAGCACTTGATTTACAGCACTAAGTGGATGTCTGCCATGATTTTCACACACTTTGCTATCTTGGCTGACCTCTCCCAGACTTATTTTCTGCACACCAACAGCTTTCATATGTTTTTAAATATGGTGACAACTGGGAATTCAGAAATAATCTATCTCCACTGAAATATAACTGCCATGCCTGTGCAGTTCCAGCTCCAAGCTGGATCTGCAGCAAAAGCCAGACAGCTTAAGTTTATAGCAGCTCTCCCTGTTCTGCCACTAAGCTCTTCAAATTACTCCACTTGTACTCAGCTAACCAGGCATAGATGGCTCAAGCTAATGGTACCTAAATGCAGGCATGAAATGTTGCCTCTTGTCAGGAGAAGTTATCAACATGCATGAAAATTTTGGTAGGTAAAACTGCAGAAGAGAGTGCATCAAAGTGTGTAGATGAATGCCTTCCAAAAAAAATCATGGATTCATGGAATGGGTTGGAAGAGACCTTAAAAACCATCAAGGGCAAACTCCACCATATCGTTGGCAGAGGCACCTTCCACTAGACTGGGTTGCTCAAGGCCCTGTCCCACCTAGCCTTGAACACCTCCAAGGAAGGGGTTAGCCACAGCTTGTAATATCCATCCTAGAATCAACCAGGTTGGAAGAGACCTCCAAGATCAGCCAGTCCAACCTAGCACCCAGACCTAGCCAAGCAACCAGACTATGGCACTAAGTGCCCCAGCCAGTCCCCTTGAACACCCCAGGGATGGTGACTCCACCACCTCCCTGGGCAGCCCATTCCAATGCCAATCACTCTCTCTGCCAACAACTTCCTCCTAACATCCAGCCTAGACTTCCCCCAGCACAACTTGAGACTGTGTCCCCTTGTTCTGTTTCTGGTTGCTTGGAAGAAGAGGCCATCCCCCACCTGGCTACAATGTCCCTTCAGGTAGTTGTAGACAGCAATGAGGTCCCCCTGAGCCTCCTCTTCTCCAGGCTAAACACCCCCAGTTCCCTCAGCCTCTCCTCATAGGGTTTGTGTTTCAGGCCCCTCACCAGCTTTGTCACCCTTCTCTGGACACCTTCCAGCACTTCAACATCTCTCCTGAATTGAGCTCAGCCTCACAGGGCAGCCTGCTCCTGTGTCTCACCAGCTTTACTGTAAACAATTTCTTTCTAATATCCAGTCAAAATCTCCCCTCTTCCAGCTTCAATCCATTCCACCTCATCCTATCACTACAAGCCCTTGTAAGCAGCCCCTCCCCAGCTTTCTTCAGGTACTGGAAGGCCACTGTAATGTCTCCCCAGAGTTTTCTCCAAGCTGAAGAACCCCAACTAGCACAGCCTGTCCCTATACGTGAGGTGCTCCTACCCTCTGATCATCTTTGTTTCCCTCCTCTGGAGCTGCTCCAACACTCTGAAGATCTCACCCTGGGGGCACATCCACTTTACAGATTGGTGTTTGTCAATGGACATCTTCAGCACCATTCACGCCCATCACATAGGGGTGTCAAGCAGCAGTCAGGGACTATGATAGAACTTTGTTCCTGCAAGCCAGCCTACATTCCCTGCACTCTTTACACAGTACTTGAGGAAAAGCAAAGCATAGAAATATCACTTTCAATGATATTACTTTTCTGTTTAGGTTTCTGCTCTGGCTTGGTGGCAATCCCTCTGTTATTTTTGCCTCCCAAATTGTCTGAACTGCTCTCCTGCATGAGAAACCCTAGGAAAAGCAAAATTCAGTCTAGACTCCAAATTCATGATTCTAGACTGCAGAAGAAGACATGAACACAGCAGAATTTTCACAGAGGCAAGTAGACATTGATAGATGCTCTCATCACTATCTCCCCTAATCTGTTTTCATTCTTCTCATCTTTTTTTCTCTCTGATTCTTGAGCACCTACATGAAAGACAGTGTATGCTGCTTGAGACATTTCAGTTCAGGACAGATCTTTTGAGAGCACCAGTCACAGATTGACTGGTGCTAAAACTCTGTTCCTCTGGCCCTCCCAAAAAAAAGTCATCAGAAGCCACCATGTTCTGCCTGATTGCACCCAGAAGGCAGCACCTGAGACAATAAGTGAGACCAGGCTCCCTTGTTACTCATCCCAGATTAACCAGATTGCAATCCCCTGTAAACACCATGTCATAGCTCACACAAGGAAAGCTGCTCAAGATGCTAAATCACTCCCTTCAACCAACCACATGAGTTAAACTTCTCAATATGCATGAAAGTCTTAGAGCCATAGAATTGTCTTGATTGGAAGAGACCTCCAAGATCATTGAGTCCAACTCATCAACCCAACCCCACCATGGCCACCTGAACATGTCCCCAGGTGCCACGGCCACAGGTTTCCTGAATGCCTCCAGGGATGGGGACTCCACCACCTCCCTGGGCAGCCTGTGCCAATCCCTGACCACTCTTGTAGCAAACCAATTCTTCCTAGTCTCCAACCTGACCCTCCCCTGGCACCATTTCAGGCCATTTCCTCTCCTGTCTCAGAGAAAAGAAGAGCCCAACCTCCACCTCACTCCAATCTCCTTTCAGGGAGCTGAAGAGAGCAATGAGGTCTGCCCTCACCCCCCTCTTTCCCACACTAAACACCTCCACTTTCCTCACCAGACTTGTGCTCCAGACCCTTTGCCAACTTTCTTGCCCTTCTCTGGACCTATGCCAACCTCTCAATATCCTTCTAGGAGCCAGGGCCCAAAACTAAACAACTATTTGAGGTGTAGCTTCACCAGAGCTGAGTGGAGGGGGACAATCCCTGCCCTGCTCGCCACACCACTGCTGATCCAGGCCAGGATGCTGCTGGCCCTCTTGGCCACCTGAGCACACTGCTGGCTCATCTTCAGCTGCCTGCTCATCAACACCCCCAGGTCCTTTTCTGCTGGGCACTTTTCAGCCACTCTGCCCCAAGGCTGCAGTATCTTCAGTGTCATGGAGGCTCAGAGCAACCTCTAAATATTCCATGTATCCTACACAGGTGATTTATAACTGTCTTCAAAGTTCTGAAAATACTGGGGGGGGGAAGGTAAAAGCAGCCACCAAGGTACCTTCACATAAGAAATCCTGGTATTCTGGAGTGTGAGAACCACAGAAGATAGCCCAGTCCTTTGGCACAGAAAAGAGGAGTCCTGCTACTCTTTTCTCTCAGATGTACAGTCCTTGAAATGAGAGATGGAAAAGTCCAAGTGCATCTCTTAGTCTAACAAGAAGGACCATTCCCCTGGGTTTATCCACCCATCAGTTTCTAACTACTCAAGCAATGGATTTTATTACTTCATGTCCCAGGAAAGCATCTGTTGATGTAATGACTCTCACAGCTATGCAAATTTCCTTCTTGCTCAGCCCAAGTTTCCCTTTCCTTTCTCTCATTCCATTACTCCCTAACACTACTCTCAAGACCACTTTTCCTTCTATGAGGAGTGGTTGGCTCCACTTCTACACCTTCTGAGCATTACATTTGTATTCCTAATGTATGCTGTGGTTCTTTTATGCTGTTAACGTACTTTGGTCATTTTGGTCTTTCACTGTTATGACAAAGGTGATCACAAGATCTAGGTTGGGTGTAACTAGGATGGAGAAAGCTTTGTAGGAAAAGGCAGGTTATCAGCCCTCAAACACCATGAACTATTCTGCCTTCTGACAATTTAATGAAAGGGAAGCACACTCCTATTAGTCCCAGAAAGATCCTAGATGCCAGATACTTAGGGACACAGTTAATGCTTATCTCTCAAATGCCTCCCCACTAGAGTCTTCCCTCCTGTGATCCATGCTTATGCTCCAGACAAAGAAAAAGCTGCCCTCAGCTTCTTGAGTCTTTCCCAAAGCACCAGCAGACTGGCCTAGAAGTTCCCAAGAAACCGTGCCTAAAGAATTCAAGGTATCTTTCCCACAAGTTTACTGAGACATTCACAGCAATCTCAGTGTGCTGGCTCCACACATAGCAGCCTTGACATTGCTTTACACCAGCACTCCCCATGACAGATCTTGGATACAGAAAGGCAAGAGAACACAAGTCCTGTTGTGCTACTACCACTCTTGTGTCCAAGTCGCTTTTCACTAGTGACTTCTCCCTCTTGTGATTTGTTCTCTCATCATGCTCCAGATGAGGGCACCGAGTCAGTCATCAGCAAGTTTGCAGATGACACTAAGCTGGGGGCAGATGTGGCTGGGCTGGAGGGCAGAAGGGCTCTGCAGCAGGACCTTGACCACCTGGACAGATGGGCAGAGTCCAATGGGATGGTGTTCAATAGCTCCAAGTGCAGGGTGCTGCACTTTGGCCACAACAACCCCATGCAGAGATACAGGCTGGGGTCGGAGTGGCTGGAGAGCAGCCAGACAGAGAGGGATCTGGGGGTGCTGATTGATACCCACCTGAACATGAGCCAGCAGTGTGCCCAGGTGGCCAAGAGAGCCAGTGGCATCCTGGCCTGCATCAGGAATGGTGTGGCCAGCAGGAGCAGGGAGGTCATTCTGCCCTTGTACTCTGCACTGGTCAGACCACACCTTGAGTCCTGTGTTCAGTTCTGGGCCCCCCAGTTTAGGAGGGACATTGAGATGCTTGAGTGTGTCCAGAGAAGGGCAACGAGGCTGGGGAGAGGCCTTGAGCACAGCCCTACAAGGAGAGGCTGAGGGAGCTGGGATTGGTTAGCCTGGAGAAGAGGAGGCTCAGGGCAGACCTTATTGCTGTCTACAACTACCTGAGGGGTGGTTGTGGCCAGGAGGAGGTTGCTCTCTTCTCTCAGGTGGCCAGCACCAGAACAAGAGGACACAGCCTCAGGCTGCGCCAGGGGAAATTTAGGCTGGAGGTGAGGAGAAAGTTCTTCCCTGAGAGAGTCATTGGACACTGGAATGGGCTGCCCGGGGAGGTGGTGGAGTCGCCGTCCCTGGAGTTGTTCAAGGCAGGATTGGACGTGGCACTTGGTGCCATGGTCTAGCCTTGAGCTCTGTGGTAAAGGGTTGGACTTGATGATCTGTGAGGTCTCTTCCAACCTTGGTGATACTGTGATATTGTTAAAGAATCACAACTCAGGAGGTGGCTTTGTTTTGGTAGAGCTGTTATCTGAAACCTGCATTCTTTACCTGGTGCACAAATGCCAACCGACAGATGAAGAGTGAAGATATTTTAGTCTAGTTCTGAACAGAAAAGGATGCTGGGCAAAGGGTGCAAAGTTAGCACCCCAGTTGAAATTCATAGCAGATATATGGTAGCTATGCCTAATAGCAATACCTACTAACTAGCTACTGGTTAGTTTCTTTCTTGTTTCACCTCAATGATACACTTCCTTTGAAATTCACTGCACATGCTAAGAGGGTGAGAGGCTTCTCTAGCTAGAAGGTGTGGTTTCTCATGCTATAATGACATAGCCATGAGGCAAGTTCAACAGCAGGGCACCAGTTTGGGGAACATTGCAGATTTTACCAAGCAATGTTAATCCTCAAGGATGCAGGTTCAGTGTTTTGGGATTGTCCAGCCTTTCATCATAGATAAAGTTCCCCTGGAACCAGTTATCTCAGTGTAGCCTTATCTCAAGGTAGACAGTATTAGCCTAACTTCAGCAATTCCTCATTCTGAGGCCATCTTATCCTAAGGTAAGCAATGTCAGCCTCACTTTTAAACAATCAGTCATCAGAGCTAATGGTCTTGGGGTTTTTTAATGTGCCCCTTGCTATGGGTATTTATAAGTCAAGGAATTTGTGTTGGAGCAGGGAGCAAGCTGGCTTCTAAGAGTTATGCAGGGCAAGGCCAAACACACAGCATGAGACACAAAACACAGTCAGAGTTTGCTCTGAGCACTCTTTCCTGTGGAGAAGTGGGGCAACTCATGATGATAGATGAATACCCAAGTGCTAATGCAGACACATCCTCCTACTCCACCGAGCTCAGCGCAGCTCAGATGGTGCAGCCTTGTGACCGGCTGAGCGCAGTTAAGTGCTTGCTAATACCATATGCATGCACTGGGATCTGCAGTGGCTCTTTGTGAGACATTGTCCAGATACTGCCCAATTCTTCCACAGAGTAGGCAGGTCTTATTAACATTCTAAATAATTGGGTCAATAATTGCAGCAAAAGCCCCAGTGTTCTGGTGCAGCACTAAGATGAAAAAAGACAGGGGACAGCACTTGTCTGGAGCACAACCTGATGGTACACAGGGCCACCACCTCTGCACTCAGCTGGGTTAGTACTTGTAAATCCAGTCAAACTCAGTCTCAAGCTCATATTCATCCTCTTGAGAAATCCCACAACATTGGGAGCTGCAGCTTGAGGGGCACATATTTCATGGCTTGCCTCTAGCAAATAGTAAGAGGTTGAACAGCTCTAGACAAAGGCCATTAGTCAGTCAAAGACAGGTGAATGTCCCAGCAACTCAGCAGCCATGTGCAGGGAGCTCTCAAGAATGTCCAATAAGTCAATGTGCAAGTAGACACAAGAGTTTGCATGGGCAGGGTCAGTGGATCTTCTCTGATCCATTATATACCTTGCTTGTTGCCTGTGATGGTCCTCAAGTCAGAAATACCAATCCTAAATCCCATGTTTGTCTTGAAACAAACTACTCAAAGTAGTGTAGATACTATAAGATCTTTCTAACATTGTAAACAATTTCTTCTGCAGGAACAAAGAAGTTTTCACTGCTCTTTGAAATCAAACCTTTGCCCCTGTTTTATGCAGCAACTTTCAAAGGAGTCCTGGTGCAGATGGGAAGACCAGATACTATTGCAATACAAATGCTAGTGTCAAAACTGCCTTCTTTCTGTATTTTCTTAACAGAGTCATGGAGTTGTTTAGGTTGGAAGAGACCTTAAAGATGAATAAATCCAATCTTCAAACTATATGTACAAATATACAAGTTAAAAAGGTAATACAGAAACACACTCCCAGAAACCAGAGTCCCCAGGAGGGGCCCCAACCACATTTCAACCCCTCTACCTTACCCCAGACTTTGCCTTTGTTTGAGGTGAGTTTGGAGAATCAGCCAGGGGAGTTAGGAAGCAGAAGGATTAGTCACACGGACAGCAGGTTAGAGAGAGAAGAGAGGCAGCCAAAGAGCAACTGTGTTATCTATGTTTGTGTTCTTGATTTTATCCATCTCAGCAAGCCTATGAGTGCAGTAGACATCACCATTGTTTCACTTTCACAGCCTATAATCCAATCCCTCTCACTAAAATATCCCAGCTAGGCTCAAACTAGCACAGACCACCATAGCCTTTAAACCATGTCCCCAAGTGCCATGTTTCTTGAACACATCCAGAGAGAGCAACTCCATGACATTCTTCCTATATTTTCACCTTCTTGGCCTGGTAATTTACCATGTACAGGGTCCAGTGTTTCTGTGTAGCTTCCTCCCTTAACTGCTGCTGGAAAGGAATGCTAAGGAATGGAGAAGCTTTGAATGCCTAACCTATATGAATGATCATATGTACCAACCAACACCTCCTCAACAGAGCCACTCTTCTTTGCTTGAGGGAATGATAGGAATGTGTGCAATCAAAGCTGATGGCATTATGACTAGCTAACTGGGGAAATTATATAAGCTTCTGTATCTTAATGCATTTCACCACATCATTTTTCTTTTTTCCTTTCTTTGGTTCTTTTTTGAGGGGTTTTGTTAATATAGGCAGACATGTAAACGTCCTAAAATCACAGAACATTAGGGGTTGGAAGGGACCTCAAAAGATAAAGCTCAACCCCCACCCTGCCAGAGCAGGATCACCTAGAGTAGGTCACACAGCAAAGCACCCAGGAGAGTTTTGATTATCTCCAAAGAAGGAGACACCACAGCCTCTCAGGGCATCTTGTTCCAGGGCTCTGTCACACTTACAGCAAAAAGTTTTTCCTTATATTCACATGAAACTTCCTCTGCTCTGGCTTGCACCCACTGCCCCTTGTCCTGTCGCTGGACATCACCGAACAGAGCCTGGCTCCATCCTCCTGACACTTATCCTCCACATATTTATAAACATGAGTGAGGTCACTCTCAGTCTCCTCTTCTGCAAGCTAAAGAGCCTCACCTCCCTCAGTCTGTCCTCATAAGGCATCTTCCTTCAGCATCTTTGTGGCTCTGCACTGGACTCTTTCAAGCAGCTCCCTGACATACTTCTTGAACTGAAGGGCCACAGAGCTGGACAAAATATTGTAGATGTGGCCCCATCAGGGCAGAAATCTATTCTTTATATTCAAATCTCTGACACTAGTTTTTCTTCTGTTTTCTCTCCTGTTTTCAAGTTTAAAACCCTCTCTAAGGAAAATAACTGGTGGTAGTGCTCCTGTTGTTGCTTTTTAAGAGACTAGTCTAGTTTTATGGGAGACTATTCCCTAAGTGTACAATTAGCCACTTCAAGTCATTAAAAGCTGAGATTTAGTACATGCAAAGCACCCTATCTAACTACAAGCCAGCTTATACTACTGCTATACAATTAGCCACTTCAAGGCATTAAAAGCTGAGATTTAGTACATGCAAAGCACCCTATCTAACTACAAGCCAGCTTATACTACTGCTATGACTGTTAAATGCCTCCTCTCTGTATAGTTCAGGTTATAGAAAAGGTCAGAGTCAGCCTCTGATGTAAATTTGCATCAATGGAAATCTGGTAAATGGCAGCAGTCTGTTGGAGCAACACAAAAAACCAAATCTGTCTGATCAAAAAATCACATTCCTAAGTGTACCTAGAGAAAAACATTTCAGGAGGAGAAGTTCCACCTAATAAGGTAACTCCTCACATCAGGTAAACAGCAAAACAAAACCAAAGAATTAAACAAGCTAACAACACAAAACAAAACTGAGGCTGCTCAACATGGTGAACACCTTCCTTGCCAGAGGAAAATTCTCTGCTTTAAAGCATTTGGTGATGCCTGCTCTCTTCTCCTTGTCTGATTCCTGCTCTAACATTCCAGTATCTTGCACTTAAGAGCACAACAAAGTCAGTTTTTAAAGGATATCTTTGCTTTTATCAAAGCAATTCACTCCTTCCATCAGAAATAAAAGCCAGCATCCACACAACGTATCTGTAGTGGATTTTTACCATCACAGACTAAGAAAGATAGAACTGTGACTTGGAGATTTCAGTTTAAAATCAAGCCAAAAAAATGAACACCCACAAATAGATGTAATTTACAGCATTGATTGTTGTATTTCACTTTCACATCAGCTACCTACTGTGCTAAGGCCAAAAAGGGAATATAGGTTGAAGCTTCTTCAAAACATCAATGACAAGGATAAACAATAGCTCAACTGCTGCTGCTAGAGACATCACATAAGAAATCAGAATAAACTAAATCAAATATTTTCACTGGAGCAATCTTGTCATTTTCTTTTTTTTTTTTTGGTTCTTGTTTTCAGTTTACCATAAATGGATACAAATAAGCAACTCAGACTATGGATTTGAGTATTTTTTTTATGATAATAAATCATAGAATCAAGCAGGTTGGAAGAGACCTCCAAGATCATCCAGTCCAACCTAGCACCCAGCCTTAGCCACTCAACCAGACCATGGCACTAAGTGCCTCAGCCAGGCTTTGCTTGAACACCTCCAGGGATGGTGACTCCACCACCTCCCTGGGCAGCCCATTCCAATGCCAATCACTCTCTCTGACAACAACTTCCTCCTAACATCCAGCCTAGACCTACCCCGGCACAACTTGAGACTGTGTCTCCTTGTTCTGTTGCTGGTTGCCTGGCAGAAGAGACCACCCCCCACCTGGCTACAGACTCCCTTCAGGTAGTTGTAGACAGTAATGAGATCCCCCCTGAGCCTCCTCTTCTGCAGGCTGCACACCCCCAGCTCCCTCAGCCTCTCCTCATAGGCTTTGTGCTCCAGGCCCCTCACCAGCTTTGTTGCCCTTCTCTGGACACCTTCCAGCACCTCAACATCTCTCTTGAATTGAGGAGCCCAGAACTGGACACAGCACTCAAGGTGTGGCCTGACCAGTGCTGAGTACAGGGGCAGAATAACCTCCCTTGTCCTGCTGGCCACACTGTTCCTGATGCAGGCCAGGATGCCATTGGCTCTCTTGGCCACCTGGGCACACTGCTGGCTCATCTTCAGCTACTCTCTACCAGCACCCCCAGGTCCCTTTCTTCCTGGCTGCTCTCAGCCACTCTATCCCCAGCCTGTAGTGCTGCTTGGGGTTGTTGTGGCCAAAGTGCAGAACTCTGCACTTGGCCTTGTTAAATCTCATCCCATTGGCCCCTGCCCACCCATCCAGCCTGTCCAGGTCCCTCTGCAGGGCTCTCCTACCCTCCAACAGCTCCACACCTGCTCCTCACTTGGTGTCATCTGCAAACTTACTGATGCTGGACTCAATCCCCTCATCGAGATCATCAATAAAGATGTTGGACAGAACAATTGATTAAACAATTTAAAAGAAGTTCCATATCCATTCAGTTTGGATCACAGCCAATCTCAGCTCCAGATTTAAACTCCAAACCTGCCAAAGTTTAGATACAATCAGTGTGGGTTTTTTTTTTCCTATTCATTCTAATTTTAATAAAATTATTTCTAACTTCTGTTCCACTTCTGTCTTCTGCTGAGAACTGGAAGAAGAAATCCCAAAATAGGCATATTCTGCACCATCCATTTATACACTTCAACAGGAAGGGAAAATACTCAGACCTGCAATCTGCAGCAGGACTGTGAGTCAGAGCTGCAACTGGAACCCAAATTTTGTACTTCCAGACCTCTAGCTATTTTAGACATGCAGTCTGAATGCTGAGCTGGCATGAGACTTTGCACTTCTAATATAAAACAAGCACTCCGTGCTCAAACACAAATCTATTTGCAGAAGCTTTCCTGTAGCCTTGCTCTACTGCCTGCCCATATTTGTTTTGTGGCAACAAAGTACGAGGTGTCTGACATGGGGAGAATCCATGCACTGCTGAACAGGTTTCAAGCAAATTAGGTTTCAAGTTTTTCTTGTAGTTCAATAAATACTTCCATGAAAGTCTCTTTGTTGCCTTTCCTTTTGCCACTCCTTCACCTTTTCTTTAGTTTTGGAGAGAAAACCAAGGGCTTCTTTTCACAGTATCATCAGGGTTGGAAGAGACCTCACAGATCATCAAGTCCAACCCTTCACCACAGAGCTCAAGGCTAGACCATGGCACCTCACAGATCATCAAGTCCAACCCTTCACCACAGAGCTCAAGGCTAGACCATGGCACCAAGTGCCACATCCAAAACCTTTGGAACCAGGCCCTTTTATTTTTCCCCCAGGAGTTTGTATTAGCTTCATCATGAAGTAAAAAAATATCTTTCACATAGGACTCCCTTTTAATGTAGGGGTTTCACCACTATCCCTGCCAGAGATATGCTGCAGCAACATCACAGCCATGCCTGTGCCTGGCCACGTACCCTGAAGGCTCAGTTTCCCAGGTTGACCTTGGACATGCCTTGCCACCATAGACTTGCCCAACCATCACTGCACTGTGTCTGACCCCAGTTGCTGTCCTGACCTGATCCTGACTGACTCACTGGTTCACCCCTCACCGTGGCACACAGACTTGCCTCATCACTGTACACATCCACCAGACCGGGCTCTTGCCTGACCCTGCCTGCCATAAATGGGCCTCTCATCTTGCACCATCCCATGCATTGCAGGGCTGCACTCCTGTTTGCAAGGATCCTTGCATCTACCAACCTTGCAGACATGCCTCTTCTGCTCTGGCTGCACTCTGGCACTGCTCGTAGATCTGGATGGTAGCCTTATAGCTTTTCATCAGAGCTTTAACTCCAGCTAATCCTGTACAATGTACCAAGTCTAACAGGATTTTACTATAACAGCAGTTTGGCTCAGCAGTCTTATTCTCATCCATTATTTTCCCACAGATTAGCTTTCCCTCCACATAATGGGAAAGGAGGAAGAACACAGCTGTTGGAAATGAGGATGTCGTATCTTGTATTCACCTAAATTACCACTGGACTGAGATCTAGAGCTGAAAAATCTCTCCAATGCTGTGTAGAATTGTGGCTCTTAACATCTCTTTGCTTCTGCTATTGCTTAATAGGTTCCCTTAATGACCAAGTACCTTAGAGAGCAAGCTAAGTGTAAGCATAGATGACAACGACACATTCAGTATGAACATCCCATACCTCTTCCATTTCCTTGCTGGCATTAAGTCAAGCCTATGCTCTATGCTGTAAGAACTAAAAAGAACCATTAAAAAAAACCCAACACCTCTCAAGCACATTATTTTCAGATCTCATTTTCATAACAGATGAACAGTTTTAGGACAAGGTCGCATCAGTAGCCCATTACCATTCATTTTTAGGCACCAGGAGGACACACTATTCAAAGCTGAAAAGGAAAAACTCTCACCTTTCAATGATTTCTCTCTCACTAGACCCCTACCTGCACTGGAAGCATGAACAAAGAGTCAGGAGGGACACTGTAGCCAGGTGGGGGTCGGTCTCTTCTGCCAGGCAACCAGCAATAGAACAATGGGACACAGTCTCAAGTTGTGCCAGGGTAGGTATAGGCTGGATGTCAGGAGGAAGCTCTTCCCAGAGAGAGTGATTGGCATTGGAATGGGCTTCCCAGGGAGGTGGTGGAGTCACCATCCCTGGGGTGTTCAAGGGGACTGGCTGGATGAGGCACTTAGTGCCATGGTCTGGTTGACTGGCTAGGGCTGGGTGCTAGGTTGGACTGGATGATCTTGGAGGTCTCTTCCAGCCTGGTTGATTCTATGATTCTAGGAGGCCAAAGTGAGTATGTATCCCATGACAGACAGCAGCCACTCATCTCTCTTCACTGACATCCTTTACAGAATGGCATCTAGCTGATGAGGACTGGCAGGAGGCAAGAATGATCTGACAACTAGAATCAACACAGACTTAATATTTAGGCCCTGCCTTCTGTGATATTCTGTTGCCATACTGAAGCACAGCTTATTTGCAAGGAGCTGCCAATGTTCATGGGGCTACGCAAGCTGCAGAAAAATGGAAGCACACTGATACAAGTCAGCTCTGCTGACTCATACTGATTGAAAGTTGGCCCCAAAGACTGTTACTTAGGTGACCAGAAGAAAACTAATCCTCCTAGTACTACAGGAAATGGCAGGACTGGGCTGTTTTTCAAGTCTGCTCTTGATCAACATACTCAGTTTTCAGTTTATATAATTTTGGGGGCTGAGCTGAATTATGTCTGCTTTGGTCCTTGTTTCTTTTCTGATGAATTCTCTAGGCTTGCTAAGCAAAAAAGAAGCTTGGTGCTCAAAGCAAGCAGAAATAAATCCATGGCTGTTCAAGGCAGGATTGGACATGGCACTTGGTGCCATGGTCTGGCCTTGAGCTCTGTGGTAAAGGGTTGGACTTGATGATCTATGAGGTCTCTTCCAACCTTGGTGATACTGTGATAAAGAGCTACCAGTATTGGTCTGTATCAAACTTCTTAGTAGTTTATTTAGACAGACAGACAATCATAAAGGCTGGAAAAGACCTCTGTGATCAAGTCCAGCCTTCTACTCAGTGCCTCCATGACCACTAGACCATGTCCCAACATGAGCAATACAGTTGCAGGCCACAGGAGAGACCTCAGTCCTTGGCCTGCTGGCTAAAGTCTGTCCTACTTATGTGAGGCACATGTATCTCAGACTCCATTAGGAAGGGGAAATCAGCACTTGGGTATGGCCAGAGCATGTCTTACTGAAGAAATGAGGCTACTAAAAGGAAAAAGTTGTCTAGAGCATCAGCTCATCCCTAAAGCTGCTCTTGTGATCTACCAGGAAACACTGAGCAGCTCTGAGGTGTCTTTTAAACTATATCCTGCTGCTGTGGGACTTTGCACAGATTTGTTCTCACTCCCTTATGTCTGTGACACACAGCAGCCAGCTTGACCTATACAATGAGAGTGGTTCAATGCACAGCTTAACCAGGTTAGTGCTGATACTTCACGTTCAGACAGGATGTTTTACTTGGAGACCTGCACCACACTACATGAATGATAAGTGGAAAACCCTGTTATATGCCTCGGCAATGGAAAATTCCTTCTACTACACAAAAGTACACAGGCTTGAGTGAAGGAAAGCCCAGCTATAAATAATTCACCCAAATAGCATCATAGAATCAACCAGGTTGGAAGAGACCTCCAAGATCACCCAGCCCAACCTATCCCCCAGCCAGTCAACCAGACCATAGCACTAAGTGCCTCAGCCAGTCTCTTCTTGAACACCTCCAGGGACGGTGACCCCAACACTTCCCTGGGCAGCCCATTCCAATGCCAATCACTCTCTCTGCCAACAACTTCCTCCTAACATCCAGCCTAGACAACCTGAGACTGTGTCCCCTTGTTCTGTTGCTGGGTGCCTGGGAGAAGGGACCAACACCACCTGACATTCTAAGACCTGCTTCATGTGCAGTTTTTTCATGAAAAACATCTTTTTTTCTTTCCAACTCAGAGACTTCTCTTCTTTTAAAAGCAATGTCATACTTCCTGTCAAAAAACCTTCTGAAAATTACTGACAGTCAAGTTTTCTTAAGCAGTGAAAATACTTTTTCATTAATTGATTGGACCATATAAACAACTTTTGGCTGAACCTTTGAGGAACTTGTTTGCTCTCCAGCTCATCCACTTACAGAATGAGTCAGAAGCTCAGCAATGTAGCTATTACTTTCTCTTTCCAGCTTCCCACCACTAGTATTGCTGCACTGAGATGCAGATCAAGACCTTACTTAGAATCATAGAATCAACCAGGTTGGAAGAGACCTCCCAACATCATCCAGTCCAACAAAGCACCCAGCCCTAGCCAGTCAACCAGACCATGGCACTAAGTGCCTCAGCCAGGCTTTGCTCCAACACCTCCAGGGATGGTGACTCCACCACCTCCCTGGGCAGCCCATTCCAATGCCAATCACTCTCTCTGACAACAACTTCCTCCTAACATGCAGACTATACCTTCTCCAGCACAACTGGAGACTGTGTCCCCTTGTTCTATTGCTTGTATGCTTAGCTAGACAAACTCACAGACAATTCAAGTGTAGCTGGAATATCTCCACTCTGTTTTTTTCCACCACCAGTCAGACAGCCAAACTTGCCTCTGGTATATTAAGATCCAGGTTCTGTAACACCAGGTGTTGCTCTTGCAACACACCCAAAAAATAAGATAAGCATTTCACAGAACTGAAACCCATTTTGGCCTTCACAGAGCAGCACATGGACTGCATGTATTTGTACAGTGCCACCATATCTGTCCTTGGCAGAAGGGCAATGTCAGGGATGGGTCTGTGGTTGAGGCATTCTGTGTTCCAGAAACTGAAGCAGCTGGGTAAAGTGTCTCCAAAAGCACCCATGGGGGCTGCTCCAATTTAAACCAGCCCCTCAGCAGCTAAGAAGCTGAGGAACAGAAGCAGAGATGGCCTCAAGCCATTGTTGTACTCTCTTCCTGAAACTGCACCTCCCTCTGAAGTACAGAAAAAAATAACAGCAGATTGTAATAGAGTCAGGAATGAAGCTGGGCAGAACAAAGTCTCTTCATCCAACAAAGTCTCTTTTACCCAAACACCAAAACCACCTCAAAATAACAGCCCTGCTGCAAGCTAACATTGATTGCTGCCTCAGCTAAATAAGGAGGAGAAAGAAGGAAATGGGCCAGCTTCTGATGACATTCATCACAGCTCTGGTGCTGAATAATGTTGTTTCCCTTCCACAGCATTGCTTTTGAATTACCTCTAGGAAACCAGGAGTGGCCAGCCCCTCTTAGCATACAGAGCTGCTCAAAAATTGAGGTTTGAATCTGGGATCATCCCAGACAGTCAAAGCAATCACTTTGGGAACCTTTTTACATCTGAGGAAGAACTCCACTGTGTCTAACAAGTAATGAATCTTAATCAAGCACAGAGCACTGATGGCAGGACTGTCCCTGCCTGACAGATCAGGTTGATTGTGTAAATGAGACTGCTTTTCCCTAATAACATCTCTGTTCAATGGGAAGAGTTAAGAAATTGGTAAGAGGGAGCAACAGGGAAGGGAAAAAGAGAAGCAATTGAACATTTGTCCCATGACACAGAATGTGCTGAAGTAGGAAGCTGGAGAGTCTCACTAGGTCCACAGCAGCTGTAACAGAGTCTCCTGGCTCCTCATCTCTGCTAATGAAAGATTTTGGTAAATGTTCCCTTCTGCCACCACCAACTGCTGCACATTTGACAGAGTGTGATGGTTTGGGTGTTCCCTGCCCCCCCCCACACACACACCTGAGTAAAAAAATCACTCATGCTAGGCTCAATCAATCTGGAAATTGAATGAAGCTTTCTATTTACAGCTCAGCACAATATACAAGCAGAGATTTGCAATATAGACAGAAAGAGCCAAGTTAAAAAAAAGTAATCCAGAAACACAGCAGCCCTCCCAGAAACCAGCTCCCAGGAGGAGCTCTCAACCACCCTTCCACCTTCCTCCCACCCCTCTACCTTACCCCAGACTTTGCCTTATGTTCAAGCCGAGTTTGAAGGATCAGCCAGGGAGGATTAGTCAGGCAGCAAGATAGGTTAGAGTGAGAAGTTTGTACAGCCCCAGAGCCCAGAGAGCAACTCTGTTAGCTAGATTTATGTTCTTGTTTTTATCCATCTCAGCAAGCCTATGAGTGCAGTAGCCATCACCATTGTTTCCTTTCACAGCCTATAATCTAATTCTTCTCACCAACATATTCTAGCTAGCTTCAAACTAGCACAGAGTGAGGCACAAGTTCTAGTGTAGCAGAGTTAATTTCTCATTTGGACTCTCTTCTTAAGCTGGAAGAGGGCAGATTTAACCTGGATATTAGGAAGACAATTTTTAGAGTGAGGGTATGTGCTAGTTTGAGCTAGCAGGAATGTTTTGGTGAGAGGAACTGGATTACAGGCTGTGAAAGGAAAACAATGGTGAGGTCTACTTCACTCACAGGCTTGATGAGAGGTATAAGAACAAGAATCCAAACATAGATAAGGCACTTCTGATGAGGAGCTCAGAGCTGCATTTTTTTTCCTCTCTCTAGCCTGTCTTATTAATCCACTTTGCTTCCTAACCCTCTGGCCAAACCTCCATTCTTTCTTGGGACTGGGGTAAGGTTTGAGAGAGGTGGGAGAAGGTGGAAGGGCAGTTGGGAGCCTTTCCTGAGGACTCAGGTTTCTGGGAGGGCTGCTGTGTTTCTGTGCTACCTTTTGCCTTGTATATTTCAGCACATAACTGTAGATACTGTAAACCTCTGTTTGTACATTGTGCTAAGCTGTAAATATAAGCTTCATTCAAATTTCCAGAGCCAGCTGAGTCTAGTCTGGGTGATTTCCAAAGTGTGTGTGGGGGGAACACCCAAGCCACTGCAGAGTAGTAAGACTTTGGAACAAGTTGCCCAGATAAGTTGTTGATGTCCCTATCTGGAGGTGTTCAAGGTCAGGTTGGATAGGGCCTTGAGCAACCTGGTTTAGTGGAAGGTGTCCCTGCCTATGGAAAGGGGTTTGAAACTTATATGAGCTTTAAAGTCCTTCCAACCCAAAGCATTCTGTGATGTGTTACAATTGGAAGAAGAGGTCTCCACATATGTCCTCAGGTGCAGTTTAGGCTTGAGGGCACAGACAGGCTAGGATTTTATTTCAAAGCAAATCCAAGTTAGGATTCTCCTGTAAATTTAACAGTGATTCTCTGGAGATTCAGGTTTAGAGAGTCTTCTCTGATCCCCAGCCTCTCTGGGAAATACTGTGTATTCTTGGGCCTAACCCTTAACAGATGCAAGCACACAAATAGATCTCTAGCCTTCAAACCATTTTAAATAGGAATGTTTGGTTTACTGGCCAAAATAATCTCCAGAACTGAGTCTGAAGTGGCTGCTGTGAGCAATGGAAATCATTTCTCTTCCCTTTCAGTACTGGTCACCCTGCCTCCCTCTGCAAGAGCTGAATACAGATCACTACCAAAGAGAATGAAAACCCAGTGCTGAACGTTCATACATCCTCAACCCTCTGAGCTGGTCAGCACAGGACACACCAACCACACAATGAGAGGACATAGCAAGCTACCCATAGAAAGAGGAGCTTTTCTGAGCCTACCACACATGTGCACACTTGACCTTGGCATTCTGCCCCTTGACCTAGCCCAGAGAACATCTTGATAAGATATTTAGTTTCTCTGTCTTGGGAAAAGAATGAGCATACAGGAACCAGCAGGGGAGAAATAAGGACTGAGTTGGCTTTCTTGCAGCTAGCGTAATGCTTAAAGTCATCTTCTTGTACATGACCTTATTTCTCTGTACTTCCCCTCACTGTAACCACGAGGGTAACCAGATTCCTCACCTCACATGGGTGTTGCAAGAGGAAGTTCATCATCATCATAGAATGCTAGGGATTGGAAAGGACCCAAGGAGATCATCCAGTCCACCCCTCCTGCCAGAGCAGGACAATCCTATCTAACACAGATCACACAGGAACACATCCAGACAGGCCATGAAAGTCTCCAGGGAGGGAGACTCCACAACCTCTCTGGGCAGCCTGTGCCAGTGCTCTGGGACCCTCACAGTAAAGAAGTTCCCCCTTGTGTTGAGGCAGAACCTCCTGTGCTGCAACTTACACCCATTGCTCCTTGTCCTATCCCAGGGAGCAGTGAGCAGAGCCTGTCCCCTGCTCCTGGCAGCCTTCAGATACTTAGAAACATTTATCAAATCCCCTTTCAGTCTTCTCTTCTCCAGACTAAGCAGCCCCAGGTGCCCCAGCCTCTCCTCATCAGCCATGCCCTCTTGTGCCCTCATCATCCTCCTAGCCCTCTGCTAGGCCCTCTCCAGCACATCCCTGTCCATTTTCAGCTGGGGAGCCCAAAGCTGAACACAGCATTCAAGATGAGGTCTCAGCAGGGCAGAGTAGAGGGGGAGGAGAACCTCCCTTGATCTGCTGGACACACTCCTCCTAATACACCCCAGGATCCCATTGGCCTTCTTGGCCACAAGGGCACATTGCTGTGCCATGGGGAACTTGTTAGCCACCAGGACCCCCAGCTCCCTCTCCACAGGGCTGCTCTCCAGCAGATCACCTCCCAGCCTGTACTGGTGCAGTTCATTATTCCTGCCCAGATGCAGGACTCTGCACTTGTCCTTGTTGAACTTCAGGCCCTATAGCAATCAAGTAAACAAGTCCAAATTGCCTTTAATACAAGCAAGAACCTGTTTTGAATGGAGTGGCCTTTTTAGATTCCTGATGACAAATGCAAAGCAACTACAGTAAGAGCACCTTTTTTTCATGGTTTGGGGGAGGAGGATGGGGTGGTAAGTAGTCTTTGTGTAAAGGCAAAAAAAATGCTCTATTTTCAGCTTTATTAATCAAATCTAATGAGCCCCTAAAACCTCTTGTGTCTCTCAATCAGCTATCAGCAGTGACCCTGTAGCAGCCTTTCTCCATCAAAAAGCAGCCCAGGGGCCATCTAGTGACACACCAGTGTGTGTGTGTGACTCAGAGTTTCTCCATAAAATGAGGCTTGCCTAAATTTCCAGACCAGATGGTTAAACTGTGAGACAATCATATGGCTTTGAAGTGTTTGATACAATTAAGGATATGCAATCTGGAAATGCCCTGGCCTCAAACAATTTGTCTGGAGGTTTCTGTACAGCTTTCAGAAACAAATCTGCTCACAGAATCATAGAATGATTTGGGTTAGAAGGGACCTTCAAAGGTCATATTGCCCAAATCCTCATCAGTGAGATCTTCAACTAAATTGGGTTGCTCCAGCCTCAGCAAGTTTGTCCTTAACAAGCTTAATGTTTTCTTGGCCAACAGCAAGGGAGCAAACCACTAAAGGAAGCAAAGAGAAACCCTTGCTAATGCCTTCTCATCAGTGTAAGGGGCAAGATAACACAGGAACAGAGCTTCAACTGTTGACAAACATAATGAAATGGGTTCAGTTCCCCAAAAGCAAACACTTGGTGTGCACAGTGCTTTTCATGCAAGCAATGGAAACATTAATTCTCTCTATGCTTTTCAAAGACTTGCAATTATACCTGCTGTGCAATCAGGAAAACTGAGGCACATTGCTCCATGGCTTGTTTCCACCCAGGAGATGATGGAAGAACACCACATGCTGGGCCTGCCTGCCTTTTTCTCTTCACTCATCCTCTTCTCTCTTTCTTTCCATCTGCATCACCATCAATCTAATGAAGCTGTTCCAATATCCCTAACCATTTCCCTAACTCAGGAAGACAGCTTGTCTTTGAAATGAGAAGAGACAAAAGACTCCACAGGAGGTGACAGGCTCACAATTCTTCCTTCAAAACAGCAGACCTGATTGGAGAGTGACCATGAACAGAATCACATCAACACGTGGTCCCAACTTGGTCAACTGTCACACCAAGGAGCATCTCAGCACCAAGGAGCATCTCAGCACCAAGGAGCATCTCAGCACCAAGGAGCATCTCAGCACCAAGGAGCATCTCAGCACCAAGGAGCATCTCAGCACCAACTACCTCACATGTGACACCTCTCTCATACATAGAGTCTACCATGGAGTGGAGGGAGAGACTTACTGTGTAAAACACACATCCCCAGGAGAGAAGAGTAGGAAAGGAAATGGATAGATTCAAACCAAGAGGTTGAGCTGCTGTAGAACAAAGCTAGAAACTAACACCCATGGTTGAGTTCAAGAATTCCTGCTTCCAGATGTGTTTCATGATCTGTTAAAGAGCAACAGGGAGAGGACCACAACATCACAGTAGGTGTTAGTGTCCTCTGATCCCCAAACAGATATACCTTAAGACTGTTTACCAATAACTTGAGCTACACTGTACATAAAGCATATTGCATGTTTCCAAAACAAGCAGCTAGAGCCCAGGATTTTAAATAAATCTGTGATAGATCTGGGGGGAAAACCCCCACACACACACCACACAGATAATACTTGCATGGCTACAATTAAAACCTGAATGCCTCGAGTCATGAGCTGTGGTTCCATGACTGCTTTAAACCAACATAACCACCAGCTGCTGCCAAAAAGCAGCTCTCCCACTTCACATTCCTGTCACTGCATCCCAGTCACATAAACAACTGGGAGCTGCATGGAGCTGTATTGGTTTCTAAGCACTTGTGCCAGCACTGGTAGTTGGATCACAGAAGCAGAGGTGAGAGTGAGAGGCTGGAAGTGATTCTGACGTTGTCAAATTACATTGATCTGTCTTAAGAGATACATGTGATTCCTTTTGCTACACCTCACGTTGACCTTGCTGCCCACAGGTCTGATTCTTCCTGCTAAAATGTTTCATGCCAGATTTCTGTCAAGCCAAACAGCCTCTTCTCTAGGTTGAGCTTCACAGCACATTTCCTTTTTGACATGTAGCTCATGAGAGACACAATTGTAGGCCTGCACAAATACCATACTTACTAATGCTCAGCAGAGAGGAAAGGAAACTTAACTGTGCAGCTCAGAATTGTGTTGAGAGCTGTATTCGTTGCACATACTCAGGTGGACAAATGAAGGTCTTACAGAGTAGCTTCAGCTTCTGCACTAGCAGATTGCTGGGTGTTTAGGGCAACAAAGATGGTGAAAGGCCTGGAACACAAAGCCTATGAGGAGAGGCTGAGGGAGCTGGGGGTGTGCAGCCTGCAGAAGAGGAGGCTCAGGGCAGAGCTCATTGCTGTCTACAACTACCTGAAGGGAGGCTGTAGCCAGGTGGGGTTGGTCTCTTCTGCCAGGCAACCAGCAACAGAACAAGGGGACACAGTCTCAAGTTGTGCAATCAGGGGAAGTCTAGGCTGGATGTTAGGAGGAAGCTGTTGGCAGAGAGAGTGATTGGCATTGGAATGGGCTGCCCATGGAGGTGGTGGAGTCACCATCCCTGGAGGTGTTCAGGCAAAGCCTGGCTGAGGCACTTAGTGCCATGGTCTGGTTGACTGGCTAGGGCTGGGTGCTAGGTTGGACCGGATGATCTTGGAGGTCTCTTCCAACCTGGTTGATTCTATGGTTGAATGGCCATGGTGGTCTTAGATTGGATGTTGGACTTGATGATCTTCAAGGTCTTTTCCAACTGAAATAATTCCTTCATTCTAAATGACCTGCTGTGATGTTAGATGTGAGCAAGTGATTCCAATCTTTAGAGCTGTCAAGCAGTGTTAAGTGTATAGTTTCTGTGCAGATGAATTGCAAATTAGCTCAATAGATACTGCAAGTGTCTCTGGTGTTACAAAGGCAGTTGCACAAAGCTTGGTAGAACTTCAGATGAGAATTTCTCCAACACGTACTTGTAATCTCACATGATCTATCTCACACATTGCTCAGAAGTTCACTGTGCTCCACAAGATCTCTTCCTGCTTGTAACATCTGCCAGAAAGCCTACCTACAGCTCCACTTCTCAATGCCATATACATTCTCTCTCCCCAAGAAAATGAAAACCACCTTCCCTAGGCAGCTGCTTCAAAGAAATTCTTGTCTACAGGTGCTTTGATGAACAGCCTGTGTTCCCAGAAGGATGTGTCTGCTGGTAGCAGACCAGGTAGTTCTGAGACAGGGTCTCTTGACAGACTTACTTTATGTTTTCTTATTGCCAATTTCAGCAGAACTACGCTGAAAGTCAGTGGGTTGACAAAGATAAATAGTAATAGGCAAATAAAACTCTCATGCACTGTGCCACGGTCTTTCTTTCAAAGACAGCTAGCAACCTGTTAATATGCTAAGCCTCATATTGTATGTGACCCAGTGGAATAGTGACACCATACATTATCAACTAGGCAGCCCTGGCTGGACTGTCAGAGGAAGGCAGGTGGGATTATACAGGGTAAAGACTTATTTGGCCCCTGTGGGTAGCGTGGAGATCAGTAACTCCCTTCATCCTGCTCTAAATCTGCAAGGTGTGACATTTTGGCTGACAAAGACATCTACCTTTTTCTATTTCTGATAGTAACTTTGGATGAATTTTCTCATATCCAGATTTATATATTCCAAGCCTGGCAGCTTCAGATTATGTCCTTTCCTGCACAGCAGGGACATAGCCTCAGCCAGTAATTCAGATCTCATAGTTTCAGAGAATCACAGAACAGTAGGGGTTGGAAGGGACCTCTGAAGATCACCAAGTCCAAACCAGAGCAGGATCACCTAAAGCAGATCACACAGGAACACATCCAGGTGGGCCCTGAAAGTCTCCAGAGACTGAGACTTCACCACTTCTCTGTTCTAGTGCTCTGCCACCCTCAAAGTAAAGAAGCTCCTCTTCATGTTTAGATGGAATAAACCAGGTTGGAAGAGACCTCCAAGATCATCCAGTCCAATCTATCCCCCAGCCCTAGCCAGTCAACCAGACCATAGCACCGAGTGCCTTATCCAGTCTTTGCTTGAAGACCTCCAGGGATGGTGACTCCACCACCTCCCTGGGCAGCCCATTCCAATGCCAATCACTCTCTCTGGGAAGAACTTCCTCCTAACATCCAGCCTATGCTTCCCCTGATTGCACAACTTGAGACTGTGTCCCCTTGTTCTATTGCTGGTTGCATGGAATTTCCTGCATTCACGTTTATTCGCATTACCTCTTGTCCTGTCACTGGTGACCACTGAGAAGAGTCTGGCCTCACCTTTCTGACACTCATCCCTTAGATATTTCTAAGTATTAATAAGATCCCCCCCCCCCCAGCCTTCTCTATTCCAAGCTAATCAGCCCCAGCTCTCTCAGCCTTTCATTAGATAATAGATGTCCCAGTCCCCTCAGCATCTTAGTGGACTCAGAGTCCCCTGTGCTGGACTCTATGGTAGTTCATTGATCTTCTTGTGCAGGGGTGCCCAGAACTGGACACAGTACTCCAGGTGAGGCATCACCAGAACAGAGTAGAAGGGGAGGAGAACCTTCTCTTAATGCATCCCAGGGCACCTTTGGCCTTCTTAGCCATGAGGGCACACTGCCAGCTCACGGTCATCCCGTTGTCTGCCAGGACTTCCAGGTCCTTTCCTCAGAGCAGTTCTCCACTAAGTCAGCACCCAGCCCATGGGGTTATGTTCTTCCCCAAATGCAGGACTCTACATCTGCCCTTTCGTTACATTTCTCCCCAGGCCTGTCTAGGTCACACAGGATAGCAGCACAGCCACACAGGGGTGTCAAGCACTCCTTCCAGTTTCCAATTTTCAGCAAACTTCCTGAGTCTACCCTCCAATCCTTCTCCCAGATCATTGATAAATACATTGAACAGGGTTGGACCCACTACTAACCCCTGGGGGACACAACTGACCACAGGCCTCCAACTAGACTGCCCCACTGACCACAACTCTGAGCTCTGTCCTCCAGCCAGCTCCCAACTCATCTCACTGCCCAGTCATCAAATCCACACTTGTTAAGCTTAGCTGTGAGAATGCCACAGGAGACAGTGTCAAAGGCTTTGCTGATGTCAAGGTTGACTGCATCCACATTCGTTTGGCAATAGCAGATCACAGCTCTGGAAAGGTCTCACTCTCTCCTCCTTGCTTATGAACTAAGAATGAAAACCAGAGGGGAGCATCTGATGAAGGGATGGGATAACTCATGCTTGCCAAGAGCACAAAGTGCCTTCACCTGTGCCTGTCACAAGGGCACCCAGAATCTAGGGCACATCCACAGGGAACTGCAAGGCAGCCACTGTCAGACAAAGTGAACATCTAAATTCTGACAATTACCTCCAAGCATGAGGAGCATTTAAGAAAGAGGTTTCCTCAAAGACAAAGAATTACTGCCTCCTGCAGGTGAGGACTCCTCGCACCAGGCAGTGCCCACCAGCATGAGTGAAATGATGATAAGGCATTCAAAATGAATGGAAGGACACACAGTCTGCAAACACTCTTCCAGCCTCCATTTGGGTACTACATATCAGAGCAACATCTACATCTGCATCCAGCCTGGGCCTCAACGCACTGGTCCCTCAGAAAGAGATTCAGCCTCACTGAACACTCTTCCAGCCCCTACTTAGGTACTACATATCAGAACAACATCTACATCTGCTTCCAGCCTGGGTCTCAACACACAGGTCCTCAGAAAGAGTCAGGCTCACTGACCACACTTCCAGCCCCTGCTTGTGTACTACATATCAGAACAACATCTACATCTGCATCCAGCCTGAGTCTCAACACACAGGTCCTCAGAAAGAGAGTCAGGCTCACTGAGTGCTCTTCCAGCCCCTGCTTGTGTACTACATATCAGAACAACATCTACATCTGTATCCAGCCTGGGTCTCAACACACAGGTCCTCAGAAAGAGAATCAGCCTCACTGCTGCACCTTTTCCAAGCAATGCTTTAAGAGACCATAAGCTTTGAGCTTCCTTCCATTGCACCACAAGAGGGATGTTAAAATGGTAACTGGGAGAATAAGCCTGAAGTAGGCACTTGAGGGAATAACCTCAGGTCAGGGGCATGAGGTAAAGGTTTTCAGGCTCTCCCAGTTCATTTAAACAATGTTGTGGTCAAGGCACAAGAGCTTTAGAATTTTCAACTCCATAACCTTCAAATTTATTAAACTGGCAAATTTTCAGGGTTTTCTTCCCCTCCTCATGGAAAGATGTGCAAAAGGAGAAATACTGCAATTGAGATGGAAAAGCATAGTCCCTCTCTGCTTCTCCCAAACACACAGAGATGACACTAACTGTGCACTGCAACAACCAATAGCTGGTCTTAGTAATAGTTTCAAACCTGTCCTCCAGGAGGCCAAGAAGAAAGGTTTGCTCTGAGGTTTCTACAGGTGAAGTTTGATTGATCAAGCTTTTGCTGAACCAAATTGTTTCCCTAAGTGCTTCTGTAAACAAATTAATTAAACCCCTACCAGAATGCATTCAGCTTACATATTTAGCAGCGGCATCTAGACTGAAGCAAGCACATCTGCCTCTGGCACACTATATAGAGGAGACAGCATATTAGACTTCTTGTTTCCATAGTTTTCTCTCATTTTCCAACAACCCAGTGACCATCTGTGATAAAGATCTATTGAACCATCTCTAGACCAACAGTCCAGAGGGAATCATTGCAGAACAAGCAAGCATAAAATGAAAATTGAAGAGGTAACTGGAGATTAGCTGAAACCTAGATTCATGCTACACAATTATCACTGCAACTTCAGGACTTCAGAGAAGACAGCAATGTGCTGTTTCTTCTCACTGAGCACATCAGAGTGGTTTAGAACAAGTGACCATCAGCACAGCTAGAAACAACAAGTCAGTCTTGAAATTTACCTTGAGCTGCTGCGTTAAGCATGAGCTGTGACAATCCATCTTCGAGTCTGCAGGATCCAAGATTTTCAGCAAGATAGCTGTGAAAACATCCTCGTGCTGGGACTGCTGAGGAGCATTCACTGGGGGAAGAAAATGGAGAAATGAACACCAAAGAAGAGAAAGTCTCTGCATCAATTTATTCTCCAGTTCACGTTCTTAGGCAGTGAGCTTTCCATTTGCCATATAAAATGAAGTAGTTATTACTATCTATTTTCCAGACATCCCACAACATACATCAAGAATTCTCATTGAACTCCCAGTCCAGGGACATGCCTGAGGGGATAGGTGCAAGCACATCCATGCCTCTTTGCCTGCCTTTCTCAGTGGACTAAACTGAGAAAGAAAACTTGAGTCTCTCTACCCTTGCTTCATAGACATGTTCAAAGCCTCCAAATATTAAACATGTGAGGATAGAGAGTAAGATGGAGCTCAGCCAGTTTCCCAGCAGCAGCCCCAGTGAGAGTGCTTATATGTTTTTGTTTCTTGGTCCTATACCTCTCAGCAAGCCTATGAGTGAAGTAGGCATCACCACTGTTTTCCTTTCACAGCCTGTAATGTAGTTCTTCTCACCAAAACATTCTAGCCTGCTTCAAACTAGCACAACGAGGCATAAGAGAACAGTTAAAGGTTGATCATGTGCACTCCACACTGACATAAAAGCATCTGGTGGATTCTGGAGATCAAAGTAGTGTTTCTGTATTACTGCTGATTCTTTTTCTATTCTCCAGAGGACTTTAAAAGTGTATATATTTATTCTGGGAAGAATCCAAACAAGTTTCATTCACTTGTCCTATAAAATCCCAACAGCTGAGTCAGTCTTTAAGAACATTTCTCTTTTTTACTCTTGTTACCTTTATACATTACTTAACATAAATAGGAATAGATCTATACATTTTTTTTCTAGAACTGTTTGAAAGAGAAATTTCCCAACCACAATCTTGTCTGCCATATTAATGGGTGTTAGTGTTTTCAACCTCAAAGCAATTCCTCTCCAACTGGAGAGCTAAATAAAAAGTTAATTACATTTTTTCTCCACAGCAAAACAACAGTCCACCACTTGTCAGGTTTATTCCACTGCCAGGGTTGTTTTCACCAGAAGAACAGCAAAGTAAATGTAATTTTCTGTTAAGTTTTTGCCTAGGGTTGCACTGGTGGAAAGGTCACAGTATCACCACCACCAAGGTTGGAAGAGACCTCACAGATCATCAAGTCCAACCCTTTACCACAGAGCTCAAGGCCAGACCATGGCACCAAGTGCCACATCCAATCCTGCCTTGAACAGCTCCAGGGACGGCGACTCCACCACCTCCCCGGGCAGCCCATTCCAGTGTCCAATGACTCTCTCAGGGAAGAACTTTCTCCTCACCTCCAGCCTAAATCTCCCCTGGTGCAGCCTGAGGCTGTGTCCTCTTGTTCTGGTGCTGGCCACCTGAGAGAAGAGAGCAACCTCCTCCTGGCCACAACCACCCCTCAGGTAGTTGTAGACAGCAATAAGGTCTCCCCTGAGCCTCCTCTTCTCCAGGCTCCAGAAGTCACCAGAGCTGAAGCCTCTGCAGGTAAGTCTCATCCTATCCCTTCTTATTGCAGCTTTTTCTGGAACACTAACACAAAGTTTTGACACTGCACAGGGGAAGTGCTAGCAGAATAAGAAGAATGCCCCATAAACACACCCACAGCACAATCCCACAGTCCAGTAATGACTTAACTGGAAGACTAACAGCATTCCCTGGGCAAAGTGCTAAATTACTCCCTATTTTGTAAGGTAAGACATGTTTGCTGGGCCAGAAAGTATAAAGCCACTGTAAGACCTAAGAAACACTAGGCAAGAGATATTCCATGCAGTCTGGATCTGAATTTTTCAACATGTGTAGCAAATGGTCTATTACCCGGAGAAATACTTCCAAAAGTTGGTTTTTCAGCCAAGTAGAAAACTACATTGCCCTGTACAAAGGACTCTAATTCTTTCTTGAGTCAGACACTGTGAAAAGCATCAGGAATGGTGAATCAGTTCTGGGTTTGTGTAGATCAGCCCCTCTGCTTGTACAGCTACTGTTTGTTAGGAAATATTTCTTCTCTGAAAGGGTTCTCAACTTTGGGATGGTCTGCCCAGGGCAGTGCTAGAGTCACCAACACCACATGTGGCCCTGGTTTATTGTTGACCCTTCAGTGCAGTGTTGAAGGTTGGACTGGTTGATCTTGAAGGTCTCTTCCAACCAGATATACTCTGGGATTCTGATTCTGTGAATTGTGCTGCTAAGGAATGTGGCCTTAACACGCTGGATTTCATATTCTGGGTTGCAGCATATAACCAAGCTCTGTTTCACAGCCTATATTTGAGGGAACAGAATGAGTCCCTGTTCCTCTCTGCATTCTCTATGACTGGGGTTTGAAAAACCAAAACCAACACCAACCAACAGGCAAGGCTTCCTGAGGAGCAGCAAGACATTACACTTCTCAAATGAAGACATCCTAGAAAGCACAGAGAAGGACTACAGACTGCTAAAAGCCAGCACATATATATGCATCATTGAAAGTGAGGCCACAAATATTTTTCTGATCTGAGATCTAAACACACTCAGATTCATATCTACAAAGTCCTGATAATCTTTCAATCCCAGTGGACTTGTAGATCAGGTTGATCATCATTTATGTGGCAGAAGTACCCCTGTGTGCTGACCCATGTCATGTCCAGCTTATGACTATACACAAATACTGACTCACTCTTTCCATGGGAGTTGCATCAATTCCACTCCACGTGGCAGAAACTGTGGTGTTGGTAAGTCAACTGGTCCTGGCTGGACATCACAAAAGAGTCACTTCTAAATTTACCCACATAAAAGCAAAGTAATTTGGGTCAAGCATTGCCCAACACACTAAAAGCTTTACTACATCTGTTACCTAAGTGAATTAAGTTGCTTAAGATATCTTCTCTACCCTATGGCAGGTTGAGACACCTTTCAAATCAGTTTTGTTCAGGAGAAGAATTACTAGACAAGTATAAGCTTTGAAATAGGTCTGTCATGTAGGAAGAGCAGCTGCTGATATTTATACCCTACAGAGAGGCTCACTTGGAGTTTGATTACAATGGTCTAATGTTCTGATTTCTGAATTACACTCAAGAACAATTTCTCCCCTTACACAGTCGAGATCTAAGCACATCAGTCCTGTTTGACATTCTCAGTGGTGCCTTTAAAGCTTCTGGGGACATTTGATCACAAAGTCAGCTTGACAATTCTGCTTGAGGGGATTTGTCAAAGCCATAAGAGCACAGATTGCATGTCAGTATCTGAAGGATGTGGCATCACCTGAATTAGCCTTCATTAGCTAGCCAGGGCCTCTGTGGTAGATATATCTTATGCTATTACAAAGTAAACTAATTTAGAAGAGACAAGCCTCAAACAAAAATCTTTACAGAAAGCTTAATCCAAGTTCTCAAGATTCAAAACAATTTCATTCATTCTCTTCCTGTTAATTTTGAGCTCTGCATGATGCATTAGATTTGGAAAAGGTGAAAAAAAAAAAAACAGGTTAAGTACCCTGAAGAAGGCTGTGCTCTCAGTATTTCCACCCCAACTGAAAGTAGGAAAAACAGCAAAGGAGATAAACCCAATCACAAAGCTGAACTACGGCTCCAAGCTTACTGGAAAGAAGAGAGGTTCAGGAAGCTGTTAGGCAGTTTGGTCTTTCAGAAGCAAAGAAGGAAATCATCAAACAATGGGGAGGCACTTTTTACAAGGAAGGTTGAGGACAGATTTAGACTGGATATTAGGAAAAACATTTTTTACAGCGAGGGTGGCAAGACACCAGAACAGGTTGCCCAGGGAAGTTGTAGATGCCCCCTCTGTAGGGCTGTTCAAGGCCAGATTGGACATAGCCTTGAGCAACCTGGCTTAGGGGAAGGTGTCCCTGCCCATGGCAGGGGGGTTGGAACTGGATAAATCTATGAAATAATTTTTCACTCTGAAAACTTGACATTGCATCAGTAAAAGCACACTCTGAAGCAGTAGCATCTGCCTGAAAAGTGTTAAGAGTGAGATTTTCCATGCTAAACATGCAGACTTATGGAGAGTGTTTCAGAAGAGGAGGTGATTGATCACTAAAAACCTGGCCTCCACACTTCCAAAATGCAGTTCCAGAAAGCTTCTTTGGGAGGCAGAGCTTCTATCAATTACTAGCATAAGGCTGGGAGTAGAATCACAGATTCTCAGGATCAATCACTTCTTCAATTCTTTTCCAGCTCATTTCTAACAGAAATTAGAGATGAGGAAAGGATACTCAGCTGCTTTACTATCCTAAAACAAATCTGTTGCTAGATTCTGTCCAGCGAGCCTGCAGCAGACCTATGTACTAGATAGTATGGCCTGAAAAACTGCCAGGGAGGTTTAGACTGGATATCTGGGAAAATTTCTTCATTGAAAGAATGGTCATGCACTGGAACATGCTGCCCACGGAGCTGGTGGAGTCGTCATCTCTGGAGGAGTCCAAGAAACATGTGGACATGGCACTCTGGGACATGGCTTAATGGCCATGATGAACTTATGTTGACAGTTAGACTCCATGATCTTGGAGGTCTTTTCCAACCAAAACAGTTCTTTGATTCTATAATTATATAGAAACCCTCTAGACAACATCCTTTCATTTCAATTTGTTCTGTGACCTACGTTGGTTCACTCCAGTAATTGGGAAGATGAATCTATTCTCCTAGGAAAGAACAGAGCTGCTGATGTACACACCTTGTGGAAAGAACAATTGACAAGCCTGTTCATAAGCAAGACTGTGCAAGTATCCTAATCAGTAAATTACCATTCTCATGTGCTGTCCTGTGACAATCACCCCTACTTGTGGATTGTGATGGTTTGGGAGTGACCTGCCATCCAAATGAAATCATCCAGACTAGAATCAGCTGGATGGAAGTTAAGGAATGAAGCTGTATTTACAGCTTAGCACAATTTACAAGCATATATATACATGATATTTACAGTTATGTGCAAGTTAAAAGTAATACAGAAACACAATGCCCCCACCCAGGAGACTCCTGACCCAAACCTCCTTCCCCCTCTTTTCAGCTATAACCAGATCAGTCCCTGTATATCTCACATGAGAAATCTGGAGAGATCTAAGGTGAGATGTTGAAAGAACTACAAAGAGGTTAGAGGAAAACAAGTTAGATCAGATTAAAGAGTTAGGGCAGAGGCAATCACACACACAGACCACCAAAGAGAGAAGGAGCAGAACTGAGAGCTGAGAAGTGTCTCATCTATATTTTGACTGGCTGTGTTTCTTAGCAGAAGAATGAGTGATATAGAATCACAGAGCTCATCCCATTGGCCTCTGGACTTCAGCAAAGCCTTTGAAAAAGCTGGCAGCTCATGGCTTGGACAGATTCACTCTGATATGGGTCAAGAACTAGCTGGAGAACCACACCCAGAGAGTGGTGGTGAATGATGCCATATCCAGTTGGCAGCCACTCACTATTGGTGTTCCTCAAGGATCAGTGCTGGGCCCAGTCCTGTTCAATATCTTTATCAATGATCTGGACATGGGGATTGAGTCCAGCATCAGTAAGTCTGCAGATGACACCAAGCTAGGAGCAGGTGTTGATCTGTTGGAGGGTAGGAGAGCCCTGCAGAAGGACCTTGCCAGGCTGCCAGGCAGAGGCCAATGGGGTGAGATTAATAGGGCCAAGTGCAGGACTCTACACTGTGGCCACAACAACCCCCCAAGTGATACAGGGGTACTAGTGTGGGGTTTTTTCCTTTCTTCTCACAGCTAAGGTTTTCATTTCTCTCAGTAAAACATTCCAATTAGCCTCAAACCAGCACATGGGTGGACACCCCTTGTCTCAGTGGCTCCTCCAGAACACGTTCCTTCTTCAGCAGAAACGTCCTAGGCTGGCCATCCTAGGATGGTGAGGACAGGCCAGTGAACACCTGGAGCTCAGAACACAACCCTCTCCAGGCACACAAGGAAATGGGGGCAGGATATTCTGAAACACAATCATAGAACACATGGAGTTGGAAGGCGAACAGAAGAACCACGTGGCCTCTTCTGTGATTCCAACCCACAAACTCATCTCCAGGAGAAGACATATGGAAAAATCAGAGCTGAGAACAAAACTATTTTCACTTCAATCACTTTTCTCCAGAGGGAAAAAGAAAAAAATCACCTAGCTTCAGGTATGTCCAGCACTTAACCAATGTTTGGCTTTTGAAATTGAGAGTCCATGCATCTTTCTTCCATCTATCTTAAGAAAGCTCCAGAACAAAGAACAGTTTATTCCTTGATTAGCATAGAGACTGTCTGCCTTTGGGACTGAGATGTGTTTCACAGGAAAGGGAATGTGAGCACTTGAGGAAGGGGCCTTGTAGCTGTGACAGGTCTCCTATTTTACCTTTCCCAGTAATTGAAACCTAGAGCAGACCCACACATTCGTGTCTCACTTGGGTAGTTGAGCCAAATATTCAAAGCCTTGCAAAAAAGACTATGGCTGAGACAACAGCCTCCCATCTACAGCAGTGCTGACCACATTGGGACACATTCCCATTCCTCTATCTCCCACTGAGTGGCAAAAAGAGCTTAGTAGCTATAGCTTTACAGCTGCTTGGAAGAAATCATCACCAGAAGTTTATTTAAAACAAGGACTATGATGCCTACTAAGCAGCTCTATTCCTTGTGTCTAAAACCAGCAACAGGAAAATTAATCCATTCTTTTTTCCCCCCCCTTTGGAGAGGCAAGGAGTTTTGAACTATCCCTTTACAGTATTTTTATTCTGTTACAGCCTCTTTGAAATCTTCTGAGGCTATTTTTATGCTGATATTAATAAGGCTTTGCATCAACACAGCATGCCACAAATGAACACATCCAGAATCCCCTTGGGAGGCTGAGGGGGAAGTGCTGAACAGCTGGGGAAACAGAGCACAGGGTTGAGCACCAGCATCCATATTGAAGGAGGGGTAGGGACTCCTCCCTGGAGTAGTCCCTACCCCTCCTTCAATATAGGCTGGATATTAGGAAGAAGTTCTTCACAGAGAGAGTGATTTCCCATTGGAATGGGCTGCCCAGGGAGGTGGTGGAGGCACCGTCCCTGGGGGTCTTCAAGAAAAGACTGGATGAGGCACTTAGTGCCATGGTCTGGTTGATTGGTTAGGGCTGGGTGATAGGTTGGACTGGATGGTCTTGGAGGTCTCTTCCAACCTGGTTGATTCTATGACTCCATCGCTTCTGGTTCCTCTACCTCATAATCATTCCTGAATTGTCTGTTTTCCAAAGAAGTTTAAAAGCTTTCTTGGAAAATGTGATTGGTACATCTTTAGCTTGATTTTCCTTGGAAAATGGTTCATGTAACCACACCAGTTTCCAAGCCTGCTCCCAAGTAACCTTCAAATCTGCTGGCTGGTTTCAGTCAAATGTGAGAGGATTGAGGGCCTTCCAAGTGGTCCTGGATGTGTTGGAAACCGACAACTGAACAGATGCTGTTGACACAGGTTAGTATCTGCAGAGTGAGCACACAGCTGCTTGGCAGCACGTTGATGTACATGTATGTATCTTCATGTGTCTTTAGTGACAGACTGATCACAGTATCACCAAGGTTGGAAGAGACCTCACAGATCATCAAGTCCAACCCTTTACCACAGAGCTCAAGGCCAGACCATGGCACCAAGTGCCACGTCCAATCCTGCCTTGAACAGCTCCAGGGACGGCGACTCCACCACCTCCCCGGGCAGCCCATTCCAGTGTCCAATGACTCTCTCAGGGAAGAACTTTCTCCTCACCTCCAGCCTAAATTTCCCCTGGTGCAGCCTGAGGCTGTGTCCTCTTGTTCTGGTGCTGGCCACCTGAGAGAAGAGAGCAACCTCCTCCTGGCCACAACCACCCCTCAGGTAGTTGTAGACAGCAATAAGGTCTGCCCTGAGCCTCCTCTTCTCCAGGCTAACCAATCCCAGCTCCCTCAGCCTCTCCTCGTAGGGCTGTGCTCAAGGCCTCTCCCCAGCCTCGTCGCCCTTCTCTGGACACACTCAAGCATCTCAATGTCCCTCCTAAACTGGGGGGCCCAGAACTGAACACAGGACTCAAGGTGTGGTCTAAGCAGTGCAGAGTACAGGGGCAGAATGACCTCCCTGCTCCTGCTGGCCACACCATTCCTGATGCAGGCCAGGATGCCACTGGCTCTCCTGGGCACCTGCACTGCTGTACTCCAGCTACTTCCTGTCTTGTGAACATCTGCAAGGGCACACATGAGGACAAGAGGCTGGGCAGTGGCAGCACACAGCTTTCAACCTACTGTCACCCTTGGGCAGCTGGCATAGCCGACACATGGGCCACAACTGAAAGGTACCAAATGCAGCTGTGCTTCATCTGCAGGGAGCTCCCAGTAAGTTCAACATGGTTCAGGGAGTAAAAAGCAGAAGCAGCCAGAAGATACCTCACACAGCTTCACTAGTCAGAGCAGGGTTAGACAGGTTCTTCACCCAATGCCTCTGGTAGCTCCAGGAGGGGAAGCACCCATGCTCTCCCAGAGGTGAAATGCTGCATGATCTCTATCCTTTCCCTGCCTGGGCTCCAGGAGTGCCTCCAACTTAAAGGCAAAGGCCAGGCACGGTCAAGTCCTTTTCTGCACTTTGAAGAGCACTATGTCCTTTGGCTAAGATGCAGGCCTCCTGAATGTTTTTTGACAAGGAGGAGATGTTTCTGATAGTAACATAAATAGACACAACCCCTTTCTAATCCAGGGCAGGGGTGGGGGGGAAGGAATATTCTAGCTATTTCTCAACATATCTAACTGTCATGAAAACATTATTCACTTGCAGACAGGTTAGTTTTAAGAATGTAGCATCTTGATTATTCAAAGATGCTGCAGAACATCAGCTACCTTATTGTCACAGTCAGAAACAATTCATTATAGTAAATTATCTTCAAACTTGATTTGGATTGGAGAAATCACTTTCATAGAATCAACTAGATTGGAAGAGACCTCCAAAATCATCCAGTCCAACCTAGCACCCAGCCCTAGCCAGTCAACTACACCATGGCACTAAGTGCCTCAGCCAGGCTTTGCTTCAACACCTCCAGGGATGGTGACTCCACCACCTCCATGGGCAGCCCATTCCAATGCCAATCACTCTCTCTGCCAACAACTTCCTCCTAACATCCAGCCTAGACCTCCCCCAGCACAGCCTGAGACAGTGTCCCCTTGTTCTACTGCTGGTTGTCTGGGAGAAGAGACCAACCCCCACTTGGCTACACTGCTGGCTCATCTTCAGCTACTCTCTACCAGCACCCCCAGGTCCCTTTCTTCCTGGCTGCTCTCAGCCACTCTGTCCCCAGCCTGTAGTGCTGCTTGGGGTTGTTGCAGCCAAAGTGCAGAACTCTGCACTTGGCCTTATTAAATCTCACCCCATTGACTTCTGCCCACCTATCCAGCCTGGCAAGGTCCCTCTGCAGGGCTCTCCTACCTTCCAACAGCTCCACACCTGCTCCTAGCTTGGTGTCATCTGCAAACTTACTGATGCTGGACTCAATTCCCCTCATCCAGATCATAAAGATATTGAACAGGACTGGGCCCAGCACTGATCCTTGGGGAACACCACTAGTGCCAGCTGCCAACTGTATGTGGCACCATTCACCACCACTCTCTGGGTCCAGCCCTCCAGCCAGCTCTTGACCCAGCACAGAGTGAATCTGTCTAAGCCATGAGCTGCCAGCTTGGCTAGGAGCTTGTTGCAGCAGACAGTGTCAAGGGCTTTGCTGAAGTCCAGGTAGACTAGATCCACAGTCTGCCCCACTTTCACCAGGCTGCTAACCTGATCATAAAAGATCAGGTTGCTCAGGCAGGACCAACAAAAAACAAAATCAACCTGGTTGATTCTAAAGGCATTTTGTGGCTCAGCTTTTTCCATTTTCTAGCTTTCCTAAATGACCAAAATTTCCCCCAGATACCCTTGTGAAAACTCCTGACTGAATTAGAACCTGTAAATAAAATTTAGCTAGTTTTGTATATAGTTTTGAGGACTGCTCAGGAAAATAACTCTATTTTTTGTCATTCCTGCCCCATCAAATTATCACACTCCCAGGCTTGGAGTCTCCACAACTTCTCTGGGCAATATTCTCCAGTGTCTCAGCACCCTCATAGGAAAGAATTTCTCTCTAATATCTTAATCAGGCTTGCTCCAGTTTGAAGACATTACCTTTTGTCCTTTCACTCCACACCTTTGTCAAAAGTCATTCTCCAGCTCTTCTGGGGGCCCCCTTCAAATCCTGGATGGCTACTCTAAGGTGTCCCTGGAGCTTTCTCTTCTTCAGGGTGAAGAACCCCAACTCTTTCAACCTGCATTATGGTTTAAGCCTTAGTCTTTTGTGCCTAACTGTACACAAGGGATGAACTTTCCAGAGACATTGAATGGGGGGGATGGTAGTCAATAATTTGCATAAGATACAAAATAACAAATCTAAATCTATATAATTCCACTGATGTGCTTATGGGCATAAAACTCAGTTGCATAAACAATTGTTTCTTTCTTCTTTGCTCCTCTCCTCTGCAACTCTGCTTTGCATAGCCTTTTATCTCTGTCCTGACCTTCTTGCTGGCATAGTCTGTCTGAGCGGTAACAGGAGAGGGGAATAAGAGGGAGAGGGGGAAGAAGGAGCCTGGTGGAAGTCCCTCTAGATGTGTTCAGAGGGGTGATTTGGGTCATTAAGAGGGTCTTTGTATTGTCTCTACTTTGTAAATATATCTAAATGTATTTTTATACATATATGTTGTATTTTAACCTTTCAGATTTTAGTTTGTTGTAAATATATAGATCCATTTTGCTTCCAAACCTTCCAAACTAGTCTGGTGATTTTAGTTTGTTGTAAATATATAGATCCATTTTGCTTCCAAACCTTCCAAGCTAGTCTGGTGATTTTAGTTTGTTGTAAATATAGAGATCCATTTTGCTTCCAAACCTTCCAAGCTAGTCTGGTGATTTTATTTTGGGGGTAATTGTAACCCTTCCACAGCCTGTCTCCATAGAGGAGGTGCTCCAGCCCTTGGATTATCTTCATGGCCTCCTCTGGACCTACTCTAATAGTTCCATATCCTTCTTTTGTTGGGATCTCCAGAGCTGGATGTAGGATTCCAGGTGGGGGTCTCAGCAGACCAGAGGGGCAGAATCATTGTATTTGAAAAACCCTTTGCAAAGGGGTAAAAGACAAAGCAATCCATCAGCAGGTATCAATTGAAATGAATACATTAAACTCAAACACCTTTAGGTTAATTACAGAGTTTAACCATCCTGCCAAACAATTAAAACACCCAGAGCATCCCATTCCATAAGGACTGGAGCTGTGCTGCAAGTCCTTTCTCACAGAAGCCAGCAGCAAGGCAAGCATGCTGGTTTTGCTGATCTGTACTTCTACTGAGATAATTGCAGGTGCACTAGGCTGCTCCCAGGACACAAAAAAATCAGATCTGAAGAGGACAAAGGTCTAAGAGCCATTACAACCTCTTAGGAGACACATCACACCTTTGTTGCAGCCCAAAGCCTGTAGCTGGTTTGTGCAACAAAGACCTGCATCCTCCAAGACATCAGTAAAATTGAATTCATCAGGGAAGCAGATGGCAAGCCAGGCAAAGGAATTTGGAACAAAGGCAATACTAGAATGCAAGAGTATTTCCAAGAATAATTAATCTCTGAAGAGTCATTCCTTTGCATTCAAATGCTAGCAGAAATGAATCAAGATATGGCAATAAGATCCTATGGAATATGCATGAGATTACCTCACCACTCAGCAACAAGGAGGATGTAAATTCACAGCCACAGGGTTAGCATCTGCAGACTGACACCAACCTGACACAGTTAAGCACATATTTATTCACTGGAGTTAAGGACACTTAGAGACCTAATTAGGATCAACTAAGACACTTTCTAATAGCAGCACTGGTCCATGCTGAGGGCAAAACTACCTCTATTCTACTGAACTGATGTAGTGTTGAATAGCATGGTCATTCCATTTGCTCCCCTACTGCCTGATCCTTACTGTAGAGAAAGTCTAGGATAAATCTTTCCAATCCTGCTCTTTCTTAGCAGCTCTACTTCAGAAAATGAAACTTCTACATGCTGCTCCAAATAACCTTCATCATTCCTCCCTACCTTGGGAGTGTGTCTTCTCACAAACCTCTTCCACAGGAAAGAAAAAGCCAAACGTGTCACACCAGCAAGGCAGCTTGCAAAGGGCCTGACTGTTTGCTTTCACAGGGTCTGAACTCTGAAGCTGCTGTTAACCCTCCACTTTTACCAGCATTAATTCACTGGACTGAAGAAGTTATGCTCATGAAGGCCCTGGTTTACCAAGAGGGACACACAAATTTAGTCTTACTGCAAATCTGCAGAATATATAAAACCCTGGGTCTCTACATGCTTGGCACATCTTTATAGGTAAATTGTCATGTAGATGTTTTTTGGAGGTGGGGGAGAGGTGTGTAAAAAATTCACTTTCTCCAACGGTTGATGCCAGTTAAAACATTTTCTGCATCCCTTCACGCAGTACTTAGGTTCCACCTAGTGGCATTCAACAGCAATACACAGAAGACTACACAGGCGTTTTATTGCCTAAATGCTTACCTTCCAAAATCATGGAATGGTCTGGGTTGGAAGGATCCTCCAAAGGTCACCTAGTCCAAATCCCTCTGCAGTAAGCAGGGGCATCCTCCACTAGATCAGTTTGCCCAGAGCCCTGTCAAGCCTCACCTTGACTATCTTCAGGATTGGGGCCTCAACTATCTCCATAGGCAACCTGCTCCAGTGTTCCACTGCCCTTATGGTGAAGAATTTGTTACTAACCTCCAACCTAAATCTACTCTAGTTTGAAACCACTGCCCCTTGTCCTAACACTGCAGGCCTTTGTAACAGTCCCTCTCCATCCTTCTTGTGGGTCCCCTTCAGGTATCTGTGTCTGGTTGCAGAAATACTCAGACTCTTCTCTAGGAACACAATTTACCTTGCCACCTTCCTGAAAATTCCCCTGATCCTTTGTCAGAAGTTTTCCAACCAGAGTCACTCAAGTGCAAATATCAACAGCAAAAGGGTGTTAAATTAGACTACAGCCTACCCCTGTGCAAATGTGACTGAGAGGGTGGGCTGGCTAAAAGCATCAGCAGCTTGCAGACAAGAGCTATGCCATGCTGCTATGCCTCTTAAATAAAGCAGCTGTCATGTCCCTTCCCTCAGGCCAGGTCTCAATACAATATCTGCTCCTTAGCAGGACTTAGCTGGTGCAAACCTGTCCCACCCAGTGAGATGTGCCTGATTTCTCAGTTCATGTTTTCAGGAGGGACTCTTCACAGTCAACTGAGAAATAAACCCTTCTAGATGGTTCAGATGACTTATTTTAGAGGTGTACTTGAGGTGAGATGAACTGAATCCTACAAACGTCTCATTTCCTTTACAAAGACAAATTAGGGAGCTTAATGATAGCATGGAGTTTGCCAGTCCACTCCATTACACATCTTGAATCCCACCCAGGGAGGTTCACTAAGCCTGCTGCACAGCATAGGAGGTGTAGCCCACTTTGCAGGGAGCTCTAAGCAAGCAACAAAAGGAACCTGGAAGCGAGGCATTCACAGAGACTTCACTCTTAAGCTGAAAAGCAGTAGTGACTACCACAGAAAACTTGATTTCAGTGCAGTCCAGTTCTCAGAATACGACTCACCTTGCCTCTCAACCACCTTAGATTGATTTTTGTCTTGGAACTGCAAAAGTGTCTAACACTTCTGCTCCTACCTACTTCAAGGTTATAAACCAAGCCATGCTTATATTTCAGTTCCCTGAGGCATTAGCAGAGCTTTACCAACTCTAAAGAATCACTATCTTCAAAGGGAAAGGGGAAAAAAAGCAACCATCAAAGAAGTCTGAAACTTCACCAATTTATCAGCTGCCACATTAGAGGTCAGGAGCAGATATTTCAAAGCCATTTCAGTATCTTACATGAACGACAAGACAGAGCTCACCAAAACTGCTCTAGTTTGTCCACAGAGATCAGATCCATTTAAAGAGAAGGTGAAAGAGGAAAGAAAAAAAAAAATTAAAAGGAAGTTGACCTAGTTCATGATTTGTGAAGTGTGAGATGGATGAAAGGTCTTTAAGTCCTTAATGCAGCTTTTTCTGTCTATTCTCATTTCAAGGAGCTTTACTTTTGGTCACAAGCAGTTAGAGGCTTGCACCCAGCAAATCATGTGTGTTTTCTAGAACGTGACTCCAGCACGCAGCAGAGCTGCTCAGATTTATTGCTCTGTAGTGGTGGTTCTCAATTTCCTCTCTGCAGCTTAACTTTTCACCTTCACCTAAGCTTTCCTTTGGGGAGGGCTAGATACAGCAGGGTGGCTCTTTTATGCAAGAGGAAAAAGAGAAAATTCTTCAACTGTTTCAAGCTTCCCTGATCTGTAAAAATGAAAAGACAAACCACAGCAACACAGTGCCAATGGCAGTGCTGATCTTGCTGCTGGGTTCACGTCTTAGGCAACCTACACCTGTGCCTTATTTGCAAAATGATTAAACCTATTTTCCCCTCTAGTAGTTACAATCATAGAATAAACCAGGTGTGCCAGTTTGGAGCTAACTAGAATGTTTTGGTGAGAAGGACTAGATTATAGGCTGTGAAAAGGAAACAATGGTGATGTCGGCTTCCCTCATAGGCTTGCTGAGATGTTGTGACAGTTTGGGTGTTCCCCACTCTCCCACAGTTTGGGTGTTCCCCACTCTCCCACACACACACTTTGGAAATCACCCAGACTAGACTCAGCCAGCTCTGGAAATTGAATGAAGCTTATATTTACAGCTTAGCACAATAGACAAGCAGACATTTACAGTATATACAGTTATAGACAGAGATAGACAAGGTAAAAAGGTAATACAGACACACAACAGCCCTCCCAGAAACCTGAGTCCCCAGGAGGGGCTCTCAACCACCCCTTCACCTTCCCCCTACCCCTCTCAACCTTACCCCAGTCCCAAGGAAGAAAGGAAGTTCAGCCAGGGGGGTAGGAAGCAAAGTGGCTTAGCCCAAAATGGAGAGTGAGGTTAGAGAGTAAGATGCAGCTCAGCCAGCAGCCCAAGTGAGAGTGGTTATCTATGTTCTTATTTCTTGTTCCCATACATCTCAGCAAGCCTATGAGTGCAGTAGACATCACCACTGTTTCCTTTCCCAGCCTGTAATCTAGTTATTCTCACCAAAACATTCTAGCCTGCTTCAAACTAGCACAGATGTTTAAGAATAAGAATCAAAACATAGATGAGGCACTTCTGCTGGGGAACTGACTGAGCTGCATCTCTCTCTAGCCTCTCTCTGCCATTTTCTTCTCTTTAATTAATCCACTTTGCTTCCTAACCCCCATGCCAAACCTTCATTCTTCTTTAGGACTGGGGTAAGATTGAGGGGAAGGAAGGAAGGCAGAAGGGCAGCTGGGAGCCCCTCCTGGGAACTTGGGTTGGGCTGTTGTGTTTCTGTATTACCTTTTACCTTGTCTATTTCTATCTATAACTGTATATAATGTAAATCTCTGCTTGTCTGTTGTGCTAAGCTCTAAATAATAAGCTTCATCCAATTTCCAGAGCCAGCTGAGTCTAGCCTGGGTGATTTTCAAAGGGGGGGGAGGGGGGGGGGGGCGGGTGAAGGACACCCAAACCATCACACCAGGTTGGAAGAGACCTCCAAGATCCCCCAGCCCAACCTAGCACCCAGCCCTAGCCAGTCAACCAGACCATGGCACCAAGTGCCTCATCCAGACTTTGTTTGAAGACCTCCAGGGACAGCAACTCCACCACCTCCCTGGGCAGCCCATTCCAACGGCAATCACTCTCTCTGTGAGGACTTTCCTCCTAACAGCTGCCTACCACAAAACCCAAGACTTACAACACCAAGCTGATCATCCTTTCTCCATTTAAAAGGTTTGTTTCCCCACACACACTTCACACAAGACCAAATACAGTCCAGCCTTACCTTTGAAACCTTCTGCTGGTGCCAACCACAGGGAACAACTGCTCCTTCCTTCCCAGCACAGAGGACGTTACCAGACGGCCTGGAGCCCTCACAAGCTCTGTTTGCACTGAAATAGTCTCCCCGGCAAGACAGTTTCAGTCTAAACTTGCAGCAGGTGCATCCACTTACAGTTTCACTCCAAACTTGCAGCAGGTGCACCCACTTGTGGATAAAGAGAGAGGGAGGGAGGCCTCCTCGCTCCCCTCAGCAGAGGCCACACAGGTGAGCCGGGCTGTGGGTTCACGCCGAGCTCTGCCGTGAAGGGAACAGCTGCGAGGGAACCGTCAGGAGCTTGTCACAGGTGAAACTGCTGCAGATAATTGGAGAGAGGCCCCCTGGTGCCCTCACTGCAGGGTATCACAGTGTCACAGTATCACAGTATCAGCAAGGTTGGAAGAGACCTCACAGATCATCAAGTCCAACCCTTTACCACAGAGCTCAAGGCCAGACCATGGCACCAAGTGCCACGTCCAGTCCTGCCTTGAACAGCTCCAGGGACGGCGACTCCACCACCTCCCCGGGCAGCCCATTCCAGTGTCCAATGACTCTCTCAGGGAAGAACTTTCTCCTCACCTCAAGCCTAAATTTCCCCTGGCACAGCTTGAGGCTGTGTCCTCTTGTTCTGGTGCTGGCCACCTGAGAGAAGAGAGCAACCTCCTCCTGGCCACAACCACCCCTCAGGTAGTTGTAGACAGCAATGAGATCTCCCCTGAGCCTCCTCTTCTCCAGGCTAACCAATCCCAGCTCCCTCAGCCTCTCCTCGTAGGGCTGTGCTCGAGGCCTCTCCCCAGCCTCGTTGCCCTTCTCTGGACATGCTCAAGCATCTCAATGTCCCTCCTAAACTGGGTGATGAGATAGGCAGCAGCATGCCCAGATGAACAAGAACACCAACAGCATTGCAGCCTGTATCAGCAGCAGTGGGGCCAGCAAGGTCAGGGCAGGGACTGTGCCCCTGTGCTCAGCACTGGGGAGGCCACACCTTGAGTGCTAGGTTCAGTTTTGGGGCCTTCACTGTAAGAGGGTAATTGAAGTGCTAGAGAGAAAAGAACCAGCTTTCTTGTGTCCAAAGAAAGCCAGAGACACTGGTGAAGGGTCTGGAGAACAAGTCTTAGGGGTGGCTGGGGGGACTGGGGTTGTTTAGTCTGGAGAAAAGGAGGCTGGGAAAAGACCTTATTGCTCTCTACAAGTCACATGAAAGGAGGATGTTGCTTTAAGGGGATTAGTCCCTTCTCCCTAGTATAGAATCATAGAACCAATCAGGTTGGAAGAGACCTCCAAGATCATCCAGTCCAACCTAGCACCCAGCCCTAGCCAGTCAACCAGACCATGGCACTAAGTGCCTCATCCAGGCTTATCTTGAAGACCTCCAGGGACTGTGACTCCACCACCTCCCTGGGCAGCCCATTCCAATGCCAATCACTCTCTCTGTGAAGAACTTCCTCCTAACATCCAGCCTAGACCTGCCCTGGCACAACTTGAGACTGTGTCCCCTTGTTCTGTTGCTGGTTGCCTGGGAGAAGAGACCAACCCCCACCCGTGATAGGATGAGAGGAAATGGCCTCAAGCTGAAGGAGAGGTTTTAGATTAGAAATTAGGGACAAATCTTTCACTGAAAAGGTTCTTCTCAGATACTAGAACAGGCTCCCCAGGGAGTCTCAAAGAAGGAGTGATTACACTCTGAAATGGGCTGCCCAGGGAGGTGGTGGAGTCACCATCTCCGGAGGTCTTTAAGGAAAGATTGGATATGGCACTTGGCAGTATGATTTAGCTGATGTCGTGGTGTTAGGTCATGGGCTGGACTTGATAATCTCAGAGGTCTTTTCCAGCTTCAGTGATTCTTTGATTCTGTGACTGAATCCCCCTCCCCAAAGGCTTTAAAAGATGCAGAGGTGCAGCACAGAGGAACGTGGGTCAGCACCAGACACTGTAGAGTTAAAAACCGGTTGGCTCTGATGATCCTAAAGGTATTTTCCAGCCGAAACGATTCTATGAAACCTATGAGGCTCTGCCACAGCTTCGCCTCTACCCCCGCTAAGACCCAGAGGCCCCGGCAAGGGCTGCCCCTGCGAGGCACAGGGGCCGTCGGCAGGGGTGCAACCGATAGGTGGCTCCATAGCTCAGTGGTTAGAGCACTGGTCTTGTAAACCAGGGGTCGCGAGTTCGATCCTCGCTGGGGCCTTCCGCTTTTTCCTGTGCTCTGCTCTATTTTTCTATACTTTCGGTTGCTTTTTCTTTTCTTCTCTTTGTTTTTGCCCCCTCCCTCTCCCGACCAGCACAGGGAGCGTCGCTGCGCGGGGGCTAAGGGAAGTGCGTGCGGTCCCTACGCAGCTGCTGGTGTATGCGTTGCACCCAGAAGATGGCGGTAGGTGAACAGCTTACCGGGCGTACCGCTAAGGGACGGCGTTTGCTTGCCTCCCATTTACACCAACTCTGCTACGGAAATAACTACGGAACAGCTGAAGTTTGTTACTTCCCCTCTTTCACAGTTGGTTAGCGCAATTCCAAGGTCCTCGCTAAATTCATGTCGCAGGAGATGCGCTCCTGCCAGGCTTGGTGGGGCATCAGCATCTTTCCAGTCCAGCTCCATGCCCAGGGCGAAGAGGCTCAGCCAGGGGAAGCTGCAGCACCCGACCCTGATGTGCTGGTCAAGATGTGCTCTCCAACTGGACAGAATCCAGCCTCTGGTCACTTAGAACCCAGATGATGATTCAACGCAGTTGCTCAGCTCTGACTAGGATTTTTAAGGATTGCTTTGTTTGTGTTGCTTTGATTTAAGTTGGGTTTAAGATTTGCTAAGCATTTCTAGCCCTTACTGAATCCTCTGGAAGCTGCTGGGAAAAAAAACATTGTTTAAAACAAAAAAATAGCTAATTTCATTACCATGAGACAATGAAACTTTATATATTCTTTTTTACTGTGTTTCAGTTCAAAGGCACACACACAAAAGGCATTCTGAAAGCTTTCACAGACACAAGTAGAGATCCACACACACCCCCCCCAGCTTGATCGCCCTGCAATGGACAGGGACACCTCACACTAGAGCAGGTCGCTCAGAGCCACATCCAGCCTGGCCTTAAAAACTTCCAGGGATGGAGCTTCTACCACCTCTCTGGGCAACCTGTTCCAGTGTCTCACTGCCCTCATTGTGAAGAACTTCCTAACTTCCAATCTGAATCTACCCACCTCTAGTTTTGCTCCATTCCCCCTAGCTTATCACTACCTGACACTCTAAAAGGTTCCTCACCAGCTTTCCTGTAGCTCCCCTTCAGATACTGGAAGGCCACAAAAAGGTCTCCTAGAGCCTTCTCCTCTCCAAGTACTGTTTGAATTTCTACCTGAATTTTATCTCCCCATCTTGCAAAAGTTCTGGGCCAGAACTTCTATCCTTTGTTTGTTTGTTTTCTGTTTTAACAGAACAAAGTCGCAGAAGTTAGAACAGAAGGAGCTGAATTCTGCAGAAGGATTATTTCACTGGTTTTCACACCAGCAGCCCAAACCAGTGCATCCAGAGATTTTGTTTGGCACATGTATAAGAAGTTGAGTACATGGACAGTCAAAGCATGAAGAACTACTGCATTAATATCTTCTCTGCCTTACAAATGCTTCGAACAAGTGTAGCTAGCAAAAGCAGATGCAGACCTTGCCAGATGCAAAGAGAAGCAGCAATACCAGTAGAACCAGATTGCTTTAGAGGTCTCTTCTAGCCTGTGTGTTTTCAAAATGAACATAACACAGAATGTCTTACATCGGAAAGGACCTTAGAGATCCTCTACTCCAACCTCCCTGCAATGGGCAGGGACACCTCTCAACTATACTTGATTGCCCAAGTCCTCATCCAGCCCGGCCTTGAGCACCCCAGAGAGGAGGCATCCACAGCCTCCCCGGGTAGCCTACTCCAGAGTCCCACCACCCTTGACAGCAGAAAATCCTTGATCCAGAACACATCCTCATCCAACCCTCTGTCAGCTGTGAGGAAACACAGCTCCACTGCCAAGCTGCACTCCATGACATCTCCCTTGGGCTCTGTGGGACCAGTGAGACTGCTCAGGTCACTAAAAGCAGCTTCCCCTGTGGAATGCTCAGATCGCTCACTACCACACTGGGAAGGCTGGGGGAGAACTTGGATGGTTTTTACTGTTTGCTGGTTTTGGCAATGAAGGAAGACCTGACTGAATGAGCTGCTTTGTTGCAGCACATCACAGCTACCCTGGTCTCCCCCAAGAAAAGTAAAACAATGCTGCCCTTGCCAATTTAGAGCAGCTATTAGTAATGCAGTTTTATCAACTAGCACTTAACACCTCTTGCCTGAGATGTATTTTATTCAAGAGACATAAGCTAATATTATTTTGTCTACTACTGCTTCTGAGACTAATCTTTGTATCCCAAGTTCCCCACTTGGAGTACTACATCCAGTTCTGGTGCCCTGAGCATAAGGACACTGAAATGCTTGAATAGTTTCACAGGAGGGCCACAAGGATTATCAGATGGCTGGAGCCTTTGGTGACAGGCTGTGAGAGCTAGGGCTGTTCTGTCTGGAGAAGAGATCACTGCAGGAAGACTGCCCAGTACCCAAAGGGGGCTACAAGAAAGAAGGGGAAAGACTTTTTATAGGAGCTTGTAATTGGAGAAGAGCAAACAGATTGAAGCTTGAGGAGAGTAGGTTTAGACTGAACACTGGGGAAGAATTCTTTCCAAGGAGGGTGGTGAGACACTGGAACAGGTTGCCCAGGGAGGCTGTGGATGGCTGCTTCCTGGAGATGTTCAAGGGCAGCCTGGGTGAGACCTTGAGCAACCTGGACCAGTGCACAGTGTCCCTACGTATGGCAGAGGAATCAGAACTAGATGATCTTTACAGGTCCCTTCCAACTCAAACCACTCTGTGAATAGTATCAACAACAGCACTTGGTACCAGCAGCAGTTTTGCCACACAGAGCACAAGTCAGCACTGGGCACAACTCCACCTTGATCACATTTGTGCATCTGTCTTTCAGTATCTGATGTGGCATTAAGTACACGTCAACATTCCATGGGTAGTGACAGGTAGTCAGGATGCTGTGGAGAGGCCTTCATTTTCCATCTCTTCCACATGAGATCACTGGTAACAAAGTGATACACCAAAGTGACAGCACTAGTGCAAATTGTGTGGTAGATCTTGGCTTCTCCATCAATTCAACAACCAGACAGTATCTGCCAGAGGACTCAGCCTTATTTGCGTAGCTGCCACCAAACAAGAAAATCATAGAACACTCCAGGTTGGAAGGGACCTTTAAAGCTCATCTAGTCCAATCCCCCTGCAGTCAGCAGGGACATCCACAACTAGACCAGATTGCTCAGAGCCCCACCCCACATGGCAAATGTTGCCAGGGATGGGACATCTGGGACATCTACCACCTCTCTGGACCCTCAGCATAAAAGAATTCTTCTTCAAATTCAGGCTGAATCTCCTCTCTTTTAGTTTAAAACCATCGCCCCTTGTCCTGTTGCAACAGGCTCTACTACAGTGTTTGTCTCCATCTTTCTTATAAAGCCCCTTTAATTATTGAAAGGCCACAATAAGGTCTCCCTGGAACCTTCTCTTCTGTACACTGAACCACCTCAAGGATCTCAGCCTTTCCTCATAATCTTACCTGTGTGAAGTAAACAGTTACCAGTAAGTTCCAACAAGTTTGTAGGTTTGCCTGGGGAGTTGGACATATATCCAGTGTCACCCCAGAGGCCTCAGCAGCACTCTGCATAATGCTTTCTTCCAGTCAGCAGCACAGATATAGCAGGAGGACACAGTACACTGAAGCAACACAACCATCATAAGCTTCTCCCCTAAAGTTTAACAACAATCTCACTTTTTCATCTATTTTCAAGTGACAAACGCCTATTTGCAAAGTAATAAGCTAAAGAAAAAGGGTGGTTTGGTGGGGTTTGCTACTGCCCTTACAACCAACACAAAACTGCATTACACCCTGCAGAACGAGCAACCAAAGCAGCAGTCATGACTTTTTTATAGTGTCTCTTTCTGCCCTCAGCATGTAGAAGAAATCTTCATGACACCAACACCAATGGTTCTGCTAGGACCTGTAATACATCTTTTTTTCCCATTTCCCAGCTGTGAAGTGGCAACCAACTACCTTCTTTCCAGTGGTAGTTCTGAAAGGGTGTGTCACTCTTACCCCAAGGATGATGTCAGAATCTTGCCAGCATCCAAAAAGCATGGAAACACTTCGGTTCACAAGTAATATTTTAGGGCTAAGGATGTATTAACAGAAGGTAGTAAGGTCTTGTACCTTTTGGCTGCTTTGATTTGGCATGCAGTAAACCTAGCTCTGCATGACTTAACATTTGTTAAGAGGCAGATCAGTTCTGCCCTCTACTTACAGAGAGGCAGGGGAGCCCAGGCAGAACACCACCCTCGGTGTTTTGTCACCACAGAATGCCTGCTTCCATGAGCCAGGTGAACAGCAGGGAACTAGCCCTGATGAAAATGCAGTGACTGAAGCCTTGGGAACTTGCAGCAGCTGTGTGAAACTGCTGCCTATTACATTTTGTTCTGCTTTAACCCCCACGCCATTTGGAGCACTCTCAGCGGGAACACAATCAAACCACATCCCTCATGCAGTGCAGGGATTCAAACACTTTCCCTGGCAATCCCCATAAGCAATTTGATCCTGTAGAATTTGTAATCCAAACTCTAGTAGCCACTCCACTAGCAGAAAATGAAAAGAGCATCAGGATCCTGATTATCTGCACTGGGCAACACTTTCATAGATCACTGCTAGTACCAAATGATGACTGTAAGTTGCCAGATAGCACACTGATGGACCTCACACAAAGCACTTCACAAAATGCATGCTGAGGAGTAGGTACCACTACCCCTGTCAGCCCACGTTTGCCATGCTGCAATACAGATAGCTGTAAGAGGCTATCAAAACCACAACTGACACCCAAGGCAGCCCAAAGTGTAGGATACAGATAGTTTTTTTCCTGCCCTACCTGACACAGGATATCTTTATGTTCCACAGAGTTTATGCCCACAGGGATCAATATAATCCAAGGTGTCCCAGTAGCTTGCTGCCATTCTGTTGTCTCCCTCTTGATCATAGCAGCCAAAACTTGCATAGGTAGCACAGAACTCCAAGTGAAAGGTGGGGGGGAGGTGGAAAGGTGGCTCATAATCCAGACACTGAGGATGTCCCAGCAAACTGCCTACCAGGCACAGCAAACAGGCAAAAAAATATACATGGGCAAGGAAATTCTATAGTTGCTGCTGCTGCTCCTTCCAGCGCACGGCCAAGTGCTCACTGCCTTCAGTGTAGGATTCCTGAGGTCAGATGCATAGAAATCCTGGGCTACTTTGTAGTGTGCTTCATTCATCCTCTCTATGAATTGCCAGCCACAGAGCTCAGCATTCACTCAGATTTGCTTACATCCTCTTTCCTTTAGTCTCTCTGAAGTTTAATACTTGGCAGGGAGAAGCTCTCTGGGCTGTCTCTTTGCTGTTTCACACATCAGATAGCCGAACCTCCAGACATTTCTCTTGTCCCTAGAAGCACTCACAAATCTAATCCCTACATTTCACTTTAAACTGATGGAGAAATCCTTCAACCAAGAAATACTAGTAAAACAAATACATGAAATGCAAACAGTCTTCAGTTGGTAACTGCCATTGTACTCAGCTTTTGAAGTGCCAAACCTGGCTCTCAGTTTCATAAAGACTGAAGGGGGATGGGGAGGGGGCATAAAATACAACAAAATTGAAGCAACAATTAGATGCACAAGTAGTTTTGGGACAAAAGTACTTACAGAGATATTGCTGTTACCCACAAACCCAGGTACTCAGGGTTAAAACAAGGCATTCAGGAAAAAAAGTAAGGGGAAAATACACATGTAAGGCAGCAGCACAACCTGAAGTTCACTGTGCTATTCTGTACTTCAGCTAAATGATTTTAGTGGCTTTGATCCCAGCTGACATTAAAGTGATTTAAAGATGCATGAGAAGTTTGCCCTCTTTCATCATTGGCGAGGAATGCATGAGCAAGCCCAGCAGTCAGCCAAGCCCGGCATCAGCTGTGTCTGCAGGTGGATTTTGTTTGTATTCAGCCTTTGTTCCTGAGGATGATGCTTCCCCAACTCTGCTCTTCCACGAGCAGAGTGGGAGTGCTTTGATCACAACCAAGCTCTCTTCTTATGTCACCAAAACATACACTTTCCTTTCACTTACACATCCTTACTTGTAACATCCCAACAAAGCCCCAGGCGTCCGGAGTGCTCATCACTGCTGTCCTGCATGCATCACAAAGCATAAGTTGAAGATCAGCATCACACCAAGAGTGCAGAGGAGCAAGTTCTGCTGCCTTGCAGCTGCAGAAGCAAACAGTCAGCCTGATGCTGTTAGAAAGTGGCTTTTATACGCCCTCCCTGTCCCACTCCTCCCTTCTTTCCATACAAAAGAGCATCTTAGTGAGCAAGGCTTTGTGAGCTGTTCTATTGCTTCTGAAACATCAGAACAAAGTAATTTAAAAGGAAAAAGAGAAAGACTATCAGATACCTCCTCTCATTCCCACAAATCCTAGGAGAAACTATTACAGCCAATGCAGAGGTATCCTATCTGCTGCTTTTTGCAGCTCCCTACTTACTGCATTACCACCCTTGGACACAGGCAGAGCAGGGAACAGGAAGCTGCAGGGATAATCTCACACATAGGCATGCTTCTGCTCATAGAAAACTCATCTGTCTTTCCCCACACGTCATTATTTCCTTAGAGGATTTCACTGCATGTGGCTCATGGAGAAGCCAAAAGCTCCCAGCCCTAACTTCTCAATAAAACCATGAGTGTAACATGACAGCTGAGAATTCCTTGCAGCTATATGGATCTCCTCAGAGTCTTTACTGGGAAATGGTTGTTGTCAAAAAAATACCCCCCCCACACACACACCAAACTCCCCCCACAAACAGAAAAACAAAACAACCAAGCACCAAACAATCTCCAGTTTTTTTAGAGTCTTAGAGGTCCTTTCCAACCAAAACACTTCTAAGATCATAGAGTCTGATCATCAGCCTAGGACCACCATGGCCATTAAACCATACCCCAAAGTGCCATGTCCACAAATTTCTTCAACACCTCCAGGGATGATGACTCCACCACCTCTCTGGGCAGTCTGTTTCAATGCCTGGACACTCTTGCAGGAAAGAAAGTTTTCCTAACATCCAAACTACAGCTCCCTTGCCACAGTTTCAGTCCATTTCCCCTCACTCTATCACCTTATATTAGAGAGGAGACTCATCTGAACCTCACTCCAACCTCCTTTCAGGTAGTTGTATAGAGAAATGAAATCTACCCTCAGCCTCCTCTTCTCTAGACTAAACAATTCCATTTCCCTCAGCTGCTCCTCAAAACTTGTTCTCCAGACCCTTCATCAGCTTTGTTGCCCTTCTCTGAACACACTTCAGCACCTCAATATCTTTCTTGTAGTGAGGGCCCCAAAACTGAACCCAGCATTCAAGATGTGACCTCAACAATGCTGAGTACAGGGTCAAGATCACTTCTCCTGCACTTGTTTTGCCATGGCTCTAACTTGGGGTACCTTGGCCATCCAGCAGCTTGCCAATAAACATATCTGTTTGGCTCTCAATGAACTGGAAATGTGCCAGTTGCTAGAGTCAGCAGTATCAGAGGATCACAGGATTTTAGGAGTTGGAAGGGACCCGAGAAGATCGAGTCCAACTCCCCTGCCAGAGCAGGAGATGAGATAAAAGACTTTAAATCCAAGTACTTAAATCTGCTGAACTATCATTTTCCCTCAGTTATTCCTCCCAAACATTGTGGACAAGCACAGAAATTAGGGCATTACTTGGCAATTAGCCTTACCTTGAATCCACAAGCAGCAGGGGTATGGGGATACCAGCACACTCTGCATTTCTACCTACTGTCCTCTTGATTCCTTAGCCTTTTCTGAGCTCTTTAGGGTAAAACTATCTACCACTAAGATGCCTCTCTCCCTTTCCTAGAAACATAACCACTTTGCAGGCAAAACCACAGAGTATTTACTGACACTTCAGCTCAGGAAACAAGGACACTCCTTGTTGCCCTCTGATGAGGACAGAAAAGCTTGAGTAGCTTCACTTGTTTTCAGCCTAGGAGAGAGTACACAACCTCCCACAGAGCTTACTGCTCACTTTCCCCAAGGACTCAGCAGTGGACAGTCTGGGTTATTTTGCCCAACACACCACCCTCAAATGCAGCACATAAGGCAGAGAAGAACCTTCCATTAACCACTGCAGGTGAGAACACCACTCACAGAAAGCCATGAAGAGCTGTAAATTCGAGCCAGTACACAACACATCAATCCTCCAGTTCTGCAGGACTGCTCCAAGGGGAAGGTATGGGCTTGTTCACTGATAATGGTATGCTTATGCTGCTCTGAAAGCTAAACCAAGTCCTGCTAAGGCTTCCAGAATGAGAGAGCTGCTCAGAATACAGAGAACCTGGTGTGGAAAACTAAGAACACACAGGGTCAACACACTTTAAGGAGCTGAGACTTCATTACTCCTGTTCAAGAAAAGGAAATTAAAGATTTTCACAATAGGAAAGCACAAGAAAGAGCATCAAAAACATGACTCTAAGAACAGAGAAAGCAAAAGGTAAAGCTGAAGTGATTTGTAGTTGTGCTAGGTTTTAACATTAATAACACCAGAACAAGAGGTGAAATAGCAGAGTCACGGAATCATTGAGGCTGGAAAAGACCTCCCAGATTAAGTCCAGCTTATGACCCAACACCACAACATCAACTAAACCATGCCACCAAGTGCCACATCCAATCTTCTCTTAAAGACACCCAGGGATGGTGACTCCACCTCCATGAGCAGTCCATTCCAGTGCCTAATCACTCTTTCTGTGAGGAAGTGTTTCCTAACCTAAACCTCCCCTGGTGCAGCTTCAGACTGTGCCCTCTTATCCTGTCTCTAGTTGCCTGGGAAACTGCCTTCCCTTTAGGCAGTTGTAGAGAGTAATAAGGTCCCCTCTAAGTCTCCTCTTCTCCAGGCTGAATAATCCTAGCTCTCTCAGCCTCTCCTCATTAAGACTTTCCCTCCAGTCCCTTTCCCAGTCTTGTCACTCTCCTCTGGACCTGCTCCAGAACCTCGATATCCTTCTTGCCCTGAGGGGCCCAGAACTGCACACAGTGCTCAAGGTGAAGCCTTGCCAGTGCCAAATACAGAGGCAAAATCACTTCCCTAGTGCTGCTGGCCACACTACTCTTGATACAAGCCAAGATCCATTTGCCTTCTGTGCCCCCTGGGCACACTGCTGGCTCATGTTCAGTCATTGTCACCCAGCACCCCCAGGTCCCTCTCTGCCAGGTCACTCTCCAGCCACTCATCCCCCAGGCTGTAGAGTGCATGGGGTTACTGTGACCAAATTGCAGGACCCTGCATTTGGGCCTGTTGAATCTCATACCATTGGCCTCAGCCCATTGACCCAGCCTGTCCAGGTCTCTCTGGAACACTGCAGATTCCAACTTTCAGGCAAGACTACAAAAAGATCCCAGAAAAATCTCTTCCACCAGACAGAAGCTCTGAGTAGTTGTGCTTTTGCTCTCGCTACAGCAACCTCTCACTCTCCTACCAACAGCATGAAAGCAACCCCTCAGACGGACACACAGACACCAAGTGTGGCATGTGGAAACACTGTCTTTGGTTGCTGTTGAAGTGCATCATCCAATTAAATGAGCTGCAGTAGATCCTCACAGGTTGTAATTTTTCTCAATACAAAATGTAAACCCATGTCTTGGTTCTAATTTAAATTCCCAGAGACTCAAATATATTTGATAGAACCAAGAACAATTTTTTTAGAGTGCCCTTCCCTCTTCCTCCTTCTTTCCCAAAAGAAAGGAATTAGATGCAGAGAGGAGAAGCTAAGCACACCCAAATAGATAATCTCACTCTGATTTGGAAGTTAGAAAGAAGAAAAGTTTAACAATAAAATAAAATAAAATAAAAAGGTATCTGAGGTAGGGAAGTTACAGAGGTATAGGGAAGGGAAAACAGATACAAAATGTGTAAATACAACCAGATTTTGGTGGTGATAGCTTTGTCCACCTCATGGGTGATGGCCACGTGGTAGAACCAGGAACAGGATGGTGATGCTGGTAAGCAGGGAGGCAGAGAGCACAGAGAGAGAGAACAGGAAGCTCCCCTTGCTTTTATAGACCTTTAGACAGGAGTGGGCTAACCATCACCTGGTGGTGTTCTGACCCTCCCCTGGGGAGAGGTCAAGACCAACTAGGGTCAGGTTCAAGGTCACTCCCCCTGGAGAGTTAACCCTGTACAAACCATGACACATGCCTCTCCATCTTCCACATTCCAGTGTAAGCAGCAAGCTGTGTACCCTTTACAGGTTTGGAATGCATTTTCACAGTGCACCACAAACTGCTCCTAGATTAAGACACAACACCTCTTATGAATGCCACTACAAGTCCTGAATGGATTTTCAACTAACTCCCAGCAGTCATTTAAATCACTACTGACATCTACACACGAGGAGAAACAACCCTACAATACCATCAGTACAGAACTTCCACAGTATAATACTAAGTATTTCTCCAAGGTGTGTCTGAAATCTGCCTGCATGTCACACAGAAACATGAGACTGGTATAAAAGACAATCTTCACTCTTATCAGTTGATTTATATTCATTTCATTACAAAACAAAAACCAAGCAAACCATTGTTACAGAAATGTATAAAAGAGTCTAGTCCTAAGTGAAATGGCTTAGCCTAGAAGTTTTACAAGAAGGATGTGGAGATGCTGGAGTGTGACCAGAGAAGGGCCACTGGGATGCTCAGAGGGCTGGAGCAGCTCTGCTGTGAGCACAGACTGAAAGAGTTGGGGCTGTGCAGTCTGCAGAAGAGGAGGCTCCCAGGTGACCTTCTTGTGGCCTTCCAGGATCTGAAGGGGGCTACAAAAAAGCTGGGGAGGGACTTTTCAGGATATCAGGAAGTGACAGGACTGGGGGGAATGGAGCAAAGCTGGAGATGGGTAGGCTTAGACTGGCAGTAAGGAGGAAGTTGTTCACCATGAGAGTGGTGAGAGGCTGGAATGGGTTGCCCAGGGAGGTGGTTGAGGCCACATCCCTGGAGGTGTTTAAGGCCAGGCTGGATGGGGCTCTGGCCAGCCTGCTCTAGGGTAGGGTGTCCTTGCCCATGGCAGGGGGGTTGGAACTTGAGGATCCTTGTGGTCCCTTCCAACCCTGACTGATTCTATGATTTTAAGACTTGCACCAACACAGGAGCCAGTTTCACAGAGAGGAAGAAGTACAGCAAGAACCTTTATGGATGCCTTCTAAATCAAGGTTGTACAGAGGAATCTGATAGATCAGATATTCTCATGCAGATATGATTGTGTTTATTCACAAATCTCTTCAGCACCCGGAACCTCTTCACCTGTGCTTTGCAGCCTTGGTGTGACACGTGTTTAAAGTACTTGCAACCTAAGCAAACAAAAAGATAAACAAAATACTAAGTTAGACCACGAGAGAAGCAAACACAAAATGCTTTAAGTAACATGCAAAGATCTAAGAAAACTTTCAGTAATGAAAGGTAGTAAAAAAATCCAAGACATCAAAGACACAACCACAGCATTAAATCTGACTTCATTTGACACAGCAAATGTTCTACACGGTATTACTGTGTCTTGCAAAACGTTTCTCTCTTTTGTTTTCCCTCCTCAAACAGACCAGGAAGCAAAATGTCTAGAGTATAAAGCAGCACTGATTTCAGGAATTAACTTACTGCACTGGATAAGGAAAAGAGATGCTCATGCTGACACCAATAAGCACTTAAAAGTCATTAAAAATAACATTCAGAGCTGGAACAATTTTAGCCAGGTGGGGATTGGTCTCTTCTCCCATACAACCAGTAATAGAACAAGGGGACACAGTCTCAAGTTGTGCCAGGGGAGGTCTAGGCTGGATGTTAGGAGGAAGTTGTTGCCAGAGAGAGTGATTGGCATTGGAATGGGCTGCCCAGGGAGGTGCTGGAGTCACCGTCCCTGGAGGTGTTCAAGAAAAGCCTGGATGAGGCCCTTAGTGCCATGGTCTAGTTGACTGGCTAGGGCTGGGTGCTAGGTTGGCCTGGATGATCTTGGAGGTCTCTTCCAACCTGGTTGATTCTATGATTCTATTTGCCATCTGGAAATAAAAGCTGGAAGACATTTGATAACATCTGACTGAATCAAAAAAAGATAAATTGTTTTATGAAGCCCAGAAGATAAAGTTAGAGAAAAATTGATGACACAAGTTGCCTAGCAACCAGTAGTCCAAACCAGTGCAAATCAGCATCTCCACATTATATTCTCATTCTCAATTTAGCAGCTGCTTCTTGGCCTAATATTGCACTTGAGTTTGGTAGTATCTCAAAGAATAGGTCATGACAGGACCTGAAGAGGTCATTGTCATCAGTTTCTTACAAAACTGCTGATGGTTTCTGCTCAATACCCACTTGTGCTGGTTTGAAGCTAGCTAGAATGTTTTAGTGAGAAGAATCAGATTACAGGCTGTGAAAAGGAAACAATGGTGATGTCTGCTGCACTCATAGGCTTGCTGAGATGGATAAAAACAAGAACATAAATATAGATAACAGAGTCTCTCTCTGGGCTTTGTGGGCTGCACCTCTCTCTCTAACTGTATGATTAATCCATCTGCTTCCTAATCCCCCTGGCTGACCCTCCAAGCTACCTTGAGCATAAGACAAAGTCTTGGGTAAGGTAGATGGGTGGAAAGAAGGTAGAAGGGTGGTTGGGAGCCCCTCCTGGGGACTCAGGTTTCTGGGAGGGCTGTTGTGTTTCTGTATTACTTTTTAACTTGTATATTTCTATATACATACTGTAAATCTCTGCTTGTATCTTGTGCTAAGCTGTAAATAATAAGCTTCATTCAAATTCCAGAGCTGCTAAGTCTAGCCTGGGTGATTTTACAAAGGGAGGGGGGCAGGGAACACCCAAAGCATCACACAACTCCCCTCCTCCTCTTTCACATAGAACGGTCTGGGTTGCAAGAGACCTCCAAAGGTCATCTAGTCCAACCCCCTCTGCATTAATCAGGGGCATCCTCGACTAGATCACATTGCCCAGAGCCCTGCATTACCACCAGCTGCTCCCAGGTTATTTGCTGAGACACTGCCTAGGCTGGCATCCAGCAAGCAAATTCTCTGTAGTCCTCACAAGGTTCACTCAGGAGCATGCTGTGCGTTTTGAAAATGGGAGTTTGAAGGTTAAACAAGAAAAACAGTATTGTGACTGCTCAACAAGGCAGGATAAAACAGAATTCTAAAGCAGGGTAAGACAAGCTATGTAAAATAGATCTCCACTTCCAAAAGCAAACAAATGTAAGCATTTTTCTACTGTTCAGCTTCAAAGACAATCTTTCATAGAAGAAAGAAACTGTGCTTGTTCCAAAGTGTAGATCAGCTGGATCCTGTTTAATTCAAGCTAAAACCAGACAGTTGTTGTTCTATATGGTGCAAAGGAAAGAACATTCAGTATTACCCTTTCCCAGCAAGATTCCAGCCACCACAGCTTTTTCATAGGAAAGGCTCTCATTTTCCTGCCAATTCCTTTTTGCTAAGTAACGGCTGAAATGGAAGGCTGGCCACCAGTCCTTTCTGGAGTTCCACTCTTCTTTGATCCACTCCAGATGCTTCTCAGAGCTGGAAGGGGGAAAGAAGATACAGAAAAGCTTATGTAAAGGGTTAACCCTCCTGGGGTTGGATCTGAACCTGATCCCAGGTCCTCCTGATTCTTCTCTGGGGTTGGATATGAACCTGACCCTGCTTCCTGTCTAGGGCCCCTATAAAAACACAGCAACTTCATGCTTCTTGCTCTCTTGCCCTCCCTGCCTGCCAGGTAGCAGCACCCTTGTTCCAGCTGCTCCTGTTTTACCACATGGTCATCCCACGGTAGACAACCCCTTCCTGACTCTACCTCCATTCATTGCCATCAATCTGGTTGTATATATCTATTTTTGCATCTTGTTTCCCTTCCCTGTATCTCTTTGTAACTGCCCTGTCACAGCCTAGCAATTCTCACACCAGCTTCAGGCAATGCATGCACAGTGACAGAGCAGAAGACCCAACAGCTTTTGTTTCCTCTGCCACCCCTCAAAGAGGGGGATCAGTGATGAGCAGTAAATGCTACTCAAACATCTGAATAACTCTTCCTGATGAAGCAGGTAACTTAGTTCAGAAAACAAAACCACACACACAAAAGAACAGCCCAAAACAACAACAACAACCACCCCACAACACTGCCCCTGAAACAACTCACACACATGCCTCAAATCAAGAAACATTTTTTCCAGACAACTACAAAAATGAAAGTTGGAGTTCTCAATGATTTCTGCTTTCCTCCCAGTGAAAGCACTCCCCAGACAAGCGCGGCCACAGGGCAGGGCAGATAATTCTTCCATTGCCCAGCATGAAGAAATAAAGGCTACAACGTAGCAGCAAGAGCAGCATGGCCAGCAGGAAAAAGGAGAGGATTCTCCCCATCTATGCTGCTTTGACCTCACCTGGAGTCCCGAGTACAGTTCTGGAGCCTGCAGCACAAAAAGGATTTCAAACTATTGGAACGAGTTCAGAGGAGGGCCACAAAGATGCTCAGAGGGCTGCAGCAGCTCTGCTATGAGGACAGGCTACAAGAGTTGGGGCTCTGCAGCCTGGAGAAGGCTTTGAGGAGAGCTTATAGTGGCCTTCCAGTATCTGTAGGGGACCTACGGGAAGCCTGGGGAGGGACTATTGACAATGTCTTGTAATGACAGGATGAGGAGGATTGGGTTTAAACTGGCAGAGGGGAGATTCAAACTAGATGCTAGGAAAAAGTTCTTTCCAGGGAGGGTAGTGAGACACTGGCACAGGTTGCCCAGAGAGGTTGTGGATGCTCCCTCCCTGGAGGTGTTCAAGGCCAGGTTAGATGAGGCCTTGAATGACCTGTTGTAGTGGGAGGTGTCCCTGCCTGTGGCAGGGGGTTGGAACTGGATGATCTTTCAGGTCACTTCCAACCTAACCCAGTCTATGATTCTATAGTGTCAGTTGCCCAAAGGTGGAGACTGGACACATTTGTTTTTAGCACAGTTCATCATTGATACTTACATGATAATTTGTTTCACCTGCCTGGCCAAACAGCTCCAGGCTTTCACATTCTCCTTCCAGGCAGCGTAATCCAAGGCTGCAAAAATAACTTCAAGTCCCAGACGCTGATTTTTTCTTTTCTCTGGGAAAAAAAGATTAGGCTGCTAAATATCTTAGATTAGGCTGAACTCCTCAGTAAGCAACAAGACAGTTTTCCATCCTGCCAAACACTGTTCCTTTCCATATTACTGAGGGCTTCTCTCACTGCCTTCTGCCTCTTCCAAGAGATATGGGTCCCTGGCTCCAGAGCACAACTCATACCAGAAACACTTTCCCTACTCCCACCCTGCTCAAGAACTGCTGGCTTGAGAAGCACATACAGGACTGCTCTCTTATCCCACACTGCCATGCTTACAGTAGCTGCTGTTTCCAGAGATCACTAATCAATACTTCTAATTGGCTGTACTGATCAACATGCTCTTCCCACAGGAAGGGCACACAGTGCCTCTGGAGCACTTCAAATCCTGAGATGCTACCAAAGAAAAAGAGAAAAGAATCAAATCTGGGACTGATAGGAACAAAATAGACATTTCAAGTCAGCAGTTACCTGTCAGCAGGCTTCTGCAAATAATTGCTTTTTCTCCTTCACAAGATTGTCCTCATTAGCTAAAAACTGTTCACAAGTGCCATGCATGAACAGAAAAAAGAAGCTCTCAGCCAAGAGGTTGTTTCCCCCTCCCCCCCAAAGAGAGTAAGCAAGAGAGGACAGTCTTGTTTCAAAGACATTTCACCATCTGCTGATTTGCTGGAACATATCAGGTCACAGGAAGAAAGACAGCTTGGAATGGAATTGATTAGCACAGGGAAAAGAGTCTCCAAATTGGAAGATGTTACCAGCTTGAGGACAAAACTGCCTCCAACAACAGGAAGTTGTTCTTTGGTTAGTAACAATGAAGTAAAAGCACAGACCCATCTCCATTCTTCCAGAAGAGGAAGACTAAATAACAACAGACCCCAAAATGGGAATGGGGACTCATAGGTTGGACTCAATCTTAGAGGTCTGTTCCAACCTGATTAATTCTGTGGCATTCAGAGTAGGATATCTTGTAACAACACATTATGTTTGAGATCCTGGCTGTGCCTTACACCAGTTTGCTTTGATAAGCCTTTAAAATGAGAATGAGATTTGTTTCTAGAAGTTTGTAAATGGCTGCTCACACATCCAGGTTAAAGGTTCCTGTGACAGGGGCTGTTGGGCTTTTTCATTCACAAAAATCACTTTCAAAAGCCTCAAGAATGCTGAAGAACAATTTGAGAATATTATTCTAGAACAACAAAGAGCAAAGATATTTAAAGACTTACTTGATTTTTGAAGCATAGCACTAAAATCTATCATCAGTTGATGAGAAGGAACAATATCATGCAAGATCTGAAATAATAAAGATTAAAAATAAACCCACAAACTCCACATGGTTTTAATTTAAAACACTTCCTGAAGACTTCTGCCTGATCAAGAGCAGCACAGGCTGCAGAGGTTTCAGGGCTTTAGTTTGGAAGGTTAAGCAATCTGGTACTAAGGTGCCTTAATAGTGACTATTTAGGTCCATTTTGCACATCTGCCACTCTACTCTGTGGCACAATGGGTGAAATACCTTCATGGCTGCTGAGAAACACTGCTTGGGACAAATAAGACATTCCCAAGGAGCAGCTCAAATCCATATTCAGTGTCCCTTGTTAAGATGGCAACACTGTTTTCTTTCTAGGCCAGTTCTAGCTCCCATCTGCACAGTGAATCTTGGTTTCTGGACACAAACCAGTTCTTTGAGTCATCACTATCTTGTAAGTGGCTAGAGCCTAAAGCTACTGCTAAAAAGCACTGATAAGATGGAATCTTATACATATAAGCTACACTTTAAGCCTAAACTCTAGGAAGCACACAACTTGCAAGCACATGAGTGCCATCAAGTGGCAAAATAGACTGCAAAACATCGATCTTGGTATCTTCCTGTAAAGGTGTGCTAGTCTGAAGCTAGCTAGAATGTTTTGGTGAGAAGGAATAGCTCACAGGCTGTGAAAGAGACACAATGGTGATGTCTGCTTCACTCACAGGCTTGCTGAGATGTATAAGAACAAGAGTATAAACATTGATAAGGCAGTTCGGGCACTGCCTGAGCTCTGGGCTGCATTTCTCTCTAACCTCACATTCCATCCCTCTGATTAATCCACCTGCTTCCTAACCCCCCTGGCTGACCCTCCATTACTTTAAGAGTGGCAGAGAACTGGAATAGGCTCCCTTAGAGGCAGAGGTGTCCCAAGACTCTGAAGACTTTCAAGGCCTGTGTGGATGCGTTGTTACGTGATCTTGCTCTGGCAGAGGGGATGGAGTTAATGATCTTCAGAGGTCCCTTTCAATCCCTACTGTTCTGTGACAAAAATCTGTTTGCCTCTCATTCACATCCCTCCCACTAACTTTCCTCTAATCCTCTGCTTTCCTCAAGGAATACAATAGGGTATATAATATTAAGAGCAGAGTGCAGGCGACCCAAATTGTCTGACCACCACACAACATGAATGACCACAGACTGTATTGACTATAAACTGTGTACCTTCAGTGCAGATATGAGTGATTTCTTGGATGCACCATGTCTCTTCAGGAACTGGTAGAGGTAAACATGAGCATTTGGATTTGCAGGAAACTTTGAGTTGTAGGCATATTCATTTAAGACTTGGCGGGCTTCATTATGGTCTCCATAGAACTCCAACAACTAAGAGAATTTAAGCCTGACATTAGTATCCCACATACTGGCAATCAAAGCCTTACAATTCATTATGGGCTGCCACAGAACTATCCAATAGTACAGGCTGTTATCTTAGAGTGCACCATATTGGCCAAGACTAAGCTGCCAATATTTTCCTGGCCACTCTCATCACAGATAGGCAAAAAAATCACACATACAAGCTGCTACAGGAAAAAAAAACCTTAACAATTGTCAAAGAGCTACCAGCACTTGCTCACTGGAAAAAGACACCATCAGGTCTTTCAAAGGAGAGGCTTCATGAAGGAATTGGGTGGTGCTGATTGATACCCACCTGAACATGAGCCAGCAGTGTGCCCAGGTGGCCAAGAGAGCCAGTGGCATCCTGGCCTGCATCAAGAATGGTGTGGTCAGCAGGAGCAGGGAGGTCATTCTGCCCCTGTACTCTGCACTGCTTAGACCACACCTTGAGTCCTGTGTTCAGTTCTGGGCCCCCCAGTTTAGGAGGGACATTGAGATGCTTGAGCGTGTCCAGAGAAGGGCGACGAGGCTGGGGAGAGGCCTTGAGCACAGCCCTACGAGGAGAGGCTGAGGGAGCTGGGATTGGTTAGCCTGGAGAAGAGGAGGCTCAGGGCAGACCTTATTGCTGTCTACAACTACCTGAGGGGTGGTTGTGGCCAGGAGGAGGTTGCTCTCTTCTCTCAGGTGGCCAGCACCAGAACAAGAGGACACAGCCTCAGGCTGCACCAGGGGAAATTTAGGCTGGAGATGAGGAGAAAGTTCTTCACTGAGAGAGTCATTGGACACTGGAATGGGCTGCCCGGGGAGGTGGTGGAGTTGCCGTCCCTGGAGCTGTTCAAGGCAGGATTGGACGTGGCACTTGGTGCCATGGTCTGGCCTTGAGCTCTGTGGTAAAGGGTTGGACTTGATGATCTGTGAGATCTTTTCCAACCCTGATGATACTGTGTGATACTGTGTAACTTGGCAGCTGTCAACACCAAAAACCCATAAAGGTGTACATAGAGAAGTCAGCACTTATAGAAGCAAATCACTGAAAAACTGTTTTAAGAAATACAAGTTTCTGAACTCAATTATAAATTCTAAGCAGATGTTAAAAACAAATAACACACAACACAAAAGCCAACCAAACAAAAGCACCAAACCATCAGAACAGAGGGGCTGCCTATGCGGTACCTTGAGCCTTATCCTTGCCAAAAAGAGAAATGGTTTTCAGGAATTTAAGCAAAGCAGCTGTGCTCCAATTTCTGTCCTATCTCCATGAAAACAAAACATACAAGCTGTTTGTCCAGCTCATTTCCTTCGTGATGCACAAAGAAGTCTGGTTTTGTGCTCTGTGCAGGCTCTTTAGTTCTACCGGGAGCAAAAGTGTGCCTGTGAGACACACACATAGGTGTTGTTTTAACAGTACTTTGTTGTCACCCAGAGAGAGATAAAAAAAACCCTGCAGACAGACATCTCAATGAAAATTAGACAGGTGAACACAAGAGAAAGGTGTCTGTAAAACATGCCCTTACATCCACATAGCATTTCACAAAGCTGTCCCAGACTCCAGGTATTTTAATGATCTCCTGTAAGTTCACTGCTGCCTTCCGAAAGCAACTGTGCATTTCTTGCTCAACAGACAAGTCTTCAAAGCCAGCCTGGCCTACCAAAACATGAAACACAGACACAAAATTAGCTACAAGTGGCACATCCAAGAGCAGATCATGTTTTACTAAGCAAGGAACTCAGTCAGCAGACAAGCTTGTAAAAAGAGAGGCCTTGGTTTCCTCAGTACTGGAACCACTCCTGTTTAGATTTATCATCATACAATTTCAACTGAGAGAATGGGGCCAGTCCTGTTCAACATCTTCACCAATGACACTGATGAGGGCACAGAGCCTGCTCAGCAAGTTTGCTGATGACACCAAGCTGGGAGGCTTGGCTGAGACAGCTGCAGGCTGTGCTGCCATCCACAGAGACCTGGACAGACAGAGAGCTGGGCACAGAGGAACCAGAGGAGGTTCAACAAGGACAAGTGCAGAGTCCTGCATCTGGGGAGGAATAATAAACTGCAGCAGTACAGGCTGGGAGGTGATCTGCTGGAGAGCAGCCCTGTGGAGAGGGAGCTGGGGGTCCTGGTGGCTAACAAGTTCCCCATGGCACAGCAATGTGCCCTTGTGGCCAAGAAGGCCAATGGGATCCTGGGGTGTATTAGGAGGAGTGTGTCCAGCAGATCAAGGGAGGTTCTCCTCCCCCTCTACTCTGCCCTGCTGAGACCTCATCCTGAATACTGTGTTCAGTTTTGGGCTCCCCAGTTGAAGAGGGACAGGGATCTGCTGGAGAGGGTTCAGTGGAGGGCTAGGAGGATGATGAGGGGACAGGAGGACATGGCTTATGAGAAGAGGCTGAGGGACCTGGGACTTTTTACCCTGGGGAAAAGAAGACTGAGAGGGGATTTGATAAAATATTTAAAAATATCTGAGGGCTGCCAGGAGTGGGGGGACAGGCTCTGCTCACTGCTCCCTGGGATAGGACAAGGAGCAATGGGTGTAAGTTGCAGCACAGGAGGTTCTGCCTCAACACAAGGGGGAACTTCTTTACTGTAAGGGTCACAGAGCACTGGAACAAGCTCCCCAGGGAGGTTGTGGAGTCTCCTTCTCTGGAGGCTTTCAAGGCCTGTCTGGATGTGTTCCTGTGTGATCTGTGTTAGATAGGATTGTCCTGCTCTGGCAGGGGAGTTGGACTCGATGATATCCTTGCGTCCCTTCCAATCCCTAACATCCTGTGAGCCTTAGAGAAGATGCTACCAGCACAAGGTTGAGTTTTAATCTCCTGCTATTCATACCAGCCTGCCTCATCTCAGCTTCAAAATGGAAGCACTGGCTGGAGCAAAGTATTATGGGGCTTGAAGTTCAAATTTTACCATGGAAGTCTTCCTGTTCTGGTAACAGCTTTTGTATTCTGGGATTTTGGGTGTTGGCTCTTTTCTGCTGAGATGGCAGTGGAGTATGGAGTAGTTCCCTGGTTCAGGTTGTTATCTCTCTTGGTTCCGAGTGCTAGTTTCTAGCTAGCTAGAATGTTTTGGTGAGAAGTACACTACAGGCTGTGAAAAGGAGACAACAGTGATGGCTACTGCACTCATAGGCTTGCTGAGATGTGTAAGAAGAAGAACATAGATAACACAGTCACTGTCTGGGCTTTGACCTAACTTCTCTCTTCTCTCTAACCTAACCTGCCATCTGTGAGGCTAATCCACCTGCTTCCTAACCCCCCTGGCCGTCCCTCCATACTAACTTAGATGCAAGGCAAGATCTGGAGTAAGGTAGAGGGGTGGTAGAAGGGTGGTTGAGAGCCTCTCCTGGGGACTCAGGTTTCTGAGAGGGCTGTTGTGTTTCTGTGTTACCTTTTACCTTGTATATTTCTGTATCTATTGTACATCTCTGCTTGTACCTTGTGCTTAGCTGTAAACATAAAGCTTCATTCAATTTCCAGAGCCACTGAGTCTAGTCTGGGTGATTTTCCAAAGTGTGGGGGGTGGAGAACACCCAAACCATCACATTCTGCTTGCTGATGCTTTCTGCCCCACTTTTCCTGCAAATAATCTAAGGTAATTGTGCACTGTATTATTATGACCATCATCTCATTGATCCATTAAACTTTTATTTCAACCATGAGTTCCTTTGTGTGTTACTTCTCCCTCACTTGTGGTGTTGTAAGGAAAAGGCTGTGTTAAATTAGTACAGTCCCTAAAACAAATTCTGTAAGTTTTCACAGAAACAAGGAGAGATCCAAGCTAGCTGAAAGCACAGCCAGAGAGTATATGCAGAAGTAGATGCCACACACAAGCAGCAACTTACCTATTAGTAATTATGGCATTGTCAGGCCTGGAAGGCACCCGATGGATCATGTAGCTCCACCTCCCAGCTCAATCACCCTGCCATGTCTACCTGACACTAGATCAGGTTGTTCAGAGCCACATCCAGCCTGGCCTTAAAAACTTCCAGGGATGGGGCTTCTACCACCTCTCTTGGCAACCTGTGCCAGTGTCTCACCACCCTCACAATGCAGAGCTTCTTCCCAACATCCAATCTGAATCTACCCACTTCTAGTTTTGTTTCATTCTCCCTGTCACTGCCTGACATCCTAAAAAGTCCCTCATCAGCTTTCTTGTAGGCCCCCTTCAGATACTGGAAGGCCACAATAAGGTCTCCTCAGAGCCTTCTGTTTTCCAGACTGAACAACCCCAACTCTCCCAGTCTATCTTCAGAGGAGAGGTGCTCCAGCCTCTGATAATCCTTGTGGCCCTTCTCTGGACACATTCCAGCATGTCCATATCCTTCCTGTAATAGCAGTTCCAGAATGGGATGCAGTACTGCAGGTGGGATCTCACCAGAGTGGAATGAAGAGAGAGAATCACTTGCCTTGACCTGCTGGCCACAATTCTTTTCCTGCATCCCAGGACACAGTTGGCTTTCTGGGCTGCAAGTGCACGCTGACAGCTCCTATGGAGCTTCACATCCACCAGCACCACCAAGTCCCTTTCCTCAGGGCTGCTCTCAAGACAATTGCTGCCCAGTCTATATTGATGCCTGAGATTTCCCCAGTCCAGATGCAGGACCTTGCACTTGGTCTTGTTGAACCTCATGAGGCTGGCTTGTGCCCATCTCTCCAGCCTGTCCATGTCCTTCTGGATGGCATCCTTTCACTCCAGCATGTCAGCCACACCACAGAGCTTGGTGTCACTGGGGAACTTGCTGACAGTACACTCAATGCCACTGTCCATAGCAGAGCTTACATCAGAACAAAACTGGTTAAACCAAGCCAGCAAGATAACCTATTTTCCCAACACAGAAGTGCAGGAGAAGTAACACACAAGAACTTGGAATTGAGAGGGGAAAAAAAAGAGTGCTCTAAGAATAGTGTTTACTGAGCAAATTCAGTCTAGTTGACTGGATAGGGCTGGGGGATAGGTTGGACTGGATGACCTTGGAGGTCTCTTCCAATCTGGTTGACTCTATGATTCTGTGAAATATAGTACAAAATGCACAATTACCTTAGCCTATTTGCATAAAAAGCACAGCACAAAGTAGCAGCAAGCAGAAGCATGCAAGGCAAAAGCCCATGCCAGAAACTACTTCCCCATCCCTACTTGTCCTACCCAGTGGAAGAGACAACAGCCAAAAAAAACAGAACCAGCAATTGGAACAGGAAGCCTCTCATGTTGCAATCTGAACTTCAAGCCCCATAATACTTTGCTCCAGTTAGCACTTTAATTTTTGAAGCTGTCATGACTGCAACATGGTATGAATAACAGAAGCAGATTCAACTCAATCCAAGACACTATCTTTAAAGAAACTGAAATGAAACAAGTTTTGGAGGGCTTTTGCCACCTCCCCAAATTCTGGCAGCAGTCAAATGCTTCCACACTGCTTAAGTCATTGCTGTAAGTGAATAAATTCCTTTGATCATTATTTCAGCTGTTGCAGGCTGGATAGAAGAAATGTTTCATTAAGAGGATCTCAGGTCACTTTGAAGAGCTGCTGGTCAGTGTGCTATTCTGGCACCACCACTGCTGTTGATACAGACCTTTGTACCACCTGTATCATCAAATCCTGAGAGTAAAGGTGTCATTGCAAACCATGGTATCTGCAGAAGCAAGCTGGAGTCTGCAACTCCATACAAATCACTTACCATGCTCTAATAGGATGTTCTTCTGCTTACACCAGCTGTAGTAGTCCAACAGTCCCCTGTAAGCCTGAATCAGTTTCTTTTCTTTATCCTGAACAGCTGAGTATTCTCCAAACCTCCAACTTTCTGCCATGGACAGGTTTTGGTAAGCTTCATCTATTAGTCCATTACACAGGAGATGAAAGGTGTGCTCCAGGCAAATCTGCAGTTCAAATAGTCCAGACCACAGAGTTTCAGATCACAAATGAAGAGATGTGCAGCAATATAGGAGAGATTCACTACTCAGATGCATATGAAATACAGCCAACAGTTACTAGAGCATTTAAAGTACAAGTGTAAAATGCCCTTTTTTTATCCAACCAGTATCTGTACAAGGAATTTTGGAGACAAATTCAGGACTGCACAGGGAGGTGTCACTGTCCCTAGAGGAGTGTTCAAGGAACACAGGGACATGGCTTAATGGCCATGGTGGTCTTAAGTTTAAATGATCTTAAAGGTGTCTGACAACTGAAACAATTCTGTGACTGGTAGAACACAAGGGGCAGAGAGATGAGCCACAAATCTAAGTATTTTTTCCCTGACTGAAGATGCTGGAGACCTTGGTAATTAAAAGCATACATAAAGAAGCATCCCTGGGAAGGAAAAGGGGATCTTGGAATACATGGAACAGAAAGTCACACATCCAGTGTTAGCCTGTATCTGTATATACAGATTAGCTACTGGAAAAGTGAGCAGGTAATGAGGACAATATTTAATTACAACTCTGCACCACAACAGAGTCCCTCTTTTGCTTTCTTTGCTCCTGAGTACTGGATCTATTCACTGCTCTCTAAGCTTTCCACTGACCTTGGCTAACAGATAACAAGTAGGCTATGCTACTTGTTTTATTTCCTCTCTGGGAAAGAAAGAGAGGGAGGGAGGGTGGCTTTGAGTCCCTTCTGGGCAGTTTCTTTGTCCAGGAGGCAATCTGGATTTATGTATTATTTCTGATTTGGCTATAACTGTAAATACATGTAAACTTGGCCACAATAACCCCAAGCAGCACTATAGGCTGGGGACTGAGTGGCTGGAGAGCAGCCAGGAGGAAAGGGACCTGGGGGTACTGATAG